>NC_041747.1:29830272-30182903 GCF_004115215.2 Ornithorhynchus anatinus
AGTTCCCTCATCTGTAAAACGGGGATTAGGACTGTGAGCCCCATGTTGGACATAGTCAAGTTGGACCATGTCCAACTAGATCAGTTCGCATCAACCCCGGTATTTAGTACAGAGACTGGCATATGATAAGTGCTTAAGGACCATTTTAAAAAAAAAAAGGAAAGAGAAAAAGGTGGACGGGTGACGGACACAGCCTCAGGGCCCATCTCTCCGGGAGCCAGTCCCGCACGGGAGTGTACCTGGGTCTTTCCCTGCTGGCCATAGACGATCTTGGTGGGGATGATTTTGGTGGCCGGCTGGACGGCGGACCCGATGCCTTTCGGCTGGGTGACGATCATCTTGGTGATCGGCCTGGTGGCGGTGATGATGGCTGGTTTGGCCCCGGCCGGCACTGCCTGGATGGTCTTCTCCCCCTGCAGGGATGAGGGAGGCAGCGTCGGTGCTCAGAACGGCCCTGGCCTCAGCCCGGAGGCCCCACTGACCCCAGCGCAGCACGTCGGCGCCCCACGCGACCGGGTGGGGGGTCCTCCTGGCGCCGCGCCACCCTCCGGCGCCGGGCCCTTCGCCGAACTCCCACTTACCCCCGCGTTTAAGAGCGTCGTGACCACATTTTTGCCCGGCAGACCTTGAATGGTGGCTCCTTTCCCCGTCGTCTTCTGCACAACGATCACGTTGGGCTTGGACGTCATTGGGATTGTGGTGATTTTGGTCGTGGTCCCTTGGGAGAGGAGGAAGAGGAGGCAGGCCGGTTAAACCAAGTGTGGACGTGGAAGGGTTAGAGGGAAGGGAGGAGGAAGAGTGCCCCGAAGCCGGGCTGTGGATTCTGGCTGTGAGGATGGACCGGCCCTGCCTGTAGGGTGTGAGATGCCTGGGACCGACGACCCCAGGTCAGGGCACGACGGAGCTGGGAGCCTGCCCCCAGAAGGCCGGCCAATGATCACTCTTTGTTCTAATCATTCTCCCCCATCCGATTTCCCCTCATTCCCCTCCCTTGCCCTGAAAAGAGCCCCCATGAGCAACTTCAGGGAAGGAAGCTTCTGCCGAGCGCAGCCCTTCTTTCCTCCAACACCCAGAGTCATCGCCCAGGAGAGGCGTCCCTGGTTCTCAAAACTAGGCATCTTCCCAGGTTATAGGCCTAACCCCGCTGGGCCAGCCAACCACCAACGTCCTCGAGGTCCTCACACCCAGAGGCCTTCCCCCACGGGGCCACTGCCGGCATCCCTCTAGTTGAAAGATAAAGAGAATGACAGGCTTGGGGCAGACCCCTGGCATCACAGGACTTCTGAGCAGCTGAACTGACTTCCTAACAAACGTGGATCTTCAATGTGACCCAGTGGAGAGAGCCTGAGCCTGGCAGTCAGAGGACCCGAATTGTAATCCCGGCTCTGACACTCGCTTTGGTCAAGCCCCTTAACTTCTCTGTGTCTCGGTTTCCTCATCTGTAAAAGGGAAATTCAGTATCTGCTCCCCCTCCTACTTAGACCAAGAGCTCCATTTGGGGCAGGGACGGTGTCCAACCTGATTAACTACTAACCTACTCCAGCGCTTAATACAGTGCTCGACACGGAGCAAACACCTAACGAAGACCAGTTATCATCACCTATAGACGAACCTTCCTTTCAGGCTGAAGCGCTCGTTGTGGGCAGGGAATATGTTTAATGTTACAGAGTACTCCCCCAAACACTTAGTGCAGTGCTTTGCACAGAGTAGGTGCTCAATAAATGATTATTAGTAATGATGGTAATAATAATAATAAAGAATCAGAGAGGCCAGGCACTTCTGCTTCAGAATAGGCAGACTCGTCATCCGACCCAACCCCCGGCCACGGGGACAGGCTCCCTCGCCCCAGCCGCTCGGGCGCAGAGGACGGCGAGACCCCGGACCACCCCCCGTGGTCACCGCGGCCGGCCCACGCACCAGAAACAATATTGCTGCTGATGATCTTGCCTCCCAGGGTGGCGAGGGACTTGGGCACCACGGTGATGATGCTCCCGCTGGTGGTCTTCACGTAGGTGGCGGCTCCGGGGGTGGCCGTCATCCGCGCGCCCAGCGCGGGGCTGACTGAGGGCCGCGTGTAGGTCGCCTGGGTACCTGCGGCAGAGGTGAGGATGGGTCGACGGGGCCCCATTTCTGGGGATTCCGCGCTCGACTTCCCCGGCTGTCCAACCACCCACTGGCTGTCCAAGCTCCCAGCCGTCGGGCCGGAGTGGCAGCCAACTCTGCTCCGCGAGGATGCTTGAAGCCGTCCCCTCCCGCTGACCCTCAATCACACTCCAACCCAAGGGCCCCCCGAGGGGTCTGCTGATGGCTACTCCCCGCCGTAGGGTAGCAAGGCTGACTCCTACCCGGAGAGCCCAGCAAGCCCAGGCGCGCTGGTCCGGAAACAACTGTGCCCCGGGTTCCATGTCCAACAGGAAGCATCGGAAAGGTCGGGCCCATCCTAACCTGCGGTGAGGACTTCCTCCTCGCTGACCCTGTTCTGTTACTCAGTCTCATGTGGTCACTTCGGGGATCCTGCTCCGTGCTCTTCTGCTCCTAGAAACCGGGATGGCTCCCCCAAATAACTCACCAGTGGGGGTGGTCACCAGCTTGGTGGTCATGATGGCGCCGTTGCTGCTCACCACCATGATGGGGGAATTGCTGCTGCTGGGCAACGTGGCGGTGACTGGTTTGGGCAGGATTTTACTGGGCTGGACCTGCTGGGTGATGATCTTAACCCCTGGGAAAGAAGGAAGAGGAGCAAGGGGCCGGGTGGGGGGTAGAAGCAGCCGTTCTCTACGATCCCTGGTACCCGGTCGCCCCTGGAATCGCTCCGCCTGTTTCTTTCGATTAGACGCTCCATCCCGCCGTACTGACCCCACGTTACACTGGAGAGTTCGCCAGGGCTGGACTGCTCGGCGACAGGCCGGGGGAGAGGGAGAGCCCTGGTTCGGTTCCCTCGCCCGGGAAATGCCAAGAGCGAGAGGGATCCCGGCCGTCCCCGCTACCTGACTCCTGCTTGATCTGGATGGTGGGCTTGGTGGCCGGAGGTAACTGAGACTGCGGTGGCTGCGGCTGCTGCTGAGACAATGGAGAAGGCTGGCCCAGCTGCTGCTGCTGCTGGGGCTGCACCTGCTGCAGCTGCTGCTTGGGGGATGACTGCTGCTGCTGCTGCTGCTGCTGCTGCTGCGGCGGCTGCTGCTGCTGCTTGGGGAATTGCGCTAGGATCTGGGTCGGGGGTCCCACCAAGCTCTTGGGAGAAGGAAGCCTGGTCGATGCCACTTTAATTGCCGAGGTGGAAACCCCTGCAAAAGAGCAAGAAGAGAAGCGACTGAACCAAAGGGGGACCCACTCCGGCACCGAACTAGGATGGTGGGGTGAGCGGGTGAGGGAGGCCAGGCTGCCCGGGAACCCTGGTGCCCAGGTGAAAGGGGAGAAAAAGACGGTTCGCCGGGTCAGAGCGGAGCCCGTTGGGGAGACTGCCGTCTGGGTGTTGTAGACTACTCATCTGGCCAAGTCACAGGAACAGGGTCGGAAACCTGGCAAGCCAAGAGGGCAACCTGAATCATCCGGCGACCGGGGAGGCAGAGGGCTAACGGGTTGGGCTTCGGCGGAGGGCAGAGTGCCGACCTGGGCCGGGGGGATGGGGAATTCAGGGAGACTGTCAAACAGGAAGGTGCAAAGTTGAGGGAGCTCTAGAGGAGCAGAAAGGATGCAGGAGTCTGCGAGGAGCGGGCTCCCAGCACAATTCCAGTTCGGTCTCCCCCCACTCTCACCGAGAAGCCCCTCGGGAAGCGAGGACTACTGTGCCCTCTCCGCATCGCAAACTTCCTCAGCCCTGGGCTCGGAACCTGATTGAAACCACAGTGTCTGGGCTCTGGGGGTGCCTGGAATGGAAAATGAACCTCCTCCCTCAGGAGACCCAAAGTCCCCCCGTCACGTTCTGCTACCCTCTGGGACACAAGGAGTGGCCAGAGATGCCTTGTCCACTTAGTCTCAGTCGAGGGAAAGGAGCGTGAGAATCCAGGGCCCTCAGTCAACTGCTGGGAGGGCAATTCCGGAAGAAGAGGAGGAGGGAATTCTTGCAGTCCCCATGGAGGTGTGGCGAACACACCGAGGAAAATAAGAATGTGAAATATTAGCCTGAGATACGCATTTCTCTACTCTGAGGGTCCGAGAGCCCCTGTCCAGAATACTGCATTTTACCACAGACAGGACAAGGATCCTCGGATGAAATGTTGGAAGGACCAGCTGGGGCTGCAGCTCTTCCTCCCAATTTTCTGACCATTTGGGCAAATTCTGGTTCTCTGGAGGAGGAGGAGGACGAGGAGAAAGAGGAGGAGGAGAAAAAGGGGAAAAAGGAGGCGGTGGCATGCCCACAGCACTGACGGTTTCTGCCCACTCTGATATTGGATCTGCCTGGCTCTGGCAGGGAGAGCACACTTTCTGTTTTTTAAAGTCACAGCAAAAGCTAGCCTTAACCATCTTCCTCCAGTTTTTAAATGTTGAACTGGACACCAACCTGGGAGCAGAAAACAAGGAAGGCATTAGAGGTTGAAAACGCTCAACCTGGTGGACTCACTTTCAAATCAGACAGTTTACTACTGAAGGGCAAGTTAAGGTGGGCTTTTGCTCCAGGCAGAAGAAAAAAACGGCTGAAAAGGAAGATTAAGGCCTACAGCTTCCTAGTTTGGCCTGAGGTGGCTGGTTGGCGGGGATCAGGCCGGCAGAAGGCAGCGGCTGTTTCGCCCCTCTGAGACGGGTGCTTTCGAACGAGGGGTGCGTGACTGCAGGGTCTCGGTTCCTCTGGCCTGCGCTGCTAAAGCCCTGCCGGGGAATTCTCAAGTGTTTACCTGCCCGGCCATTCCCGTGCCTGGCCACCCTCGGCACGGAGATGCCTCAAGGCTTGTTTGGTCATCTTCTTCTTCACTGCTGTTCTATCTTCTTTCTCTCTTGCTCCTACTGTACGGACACCTTGTGTGCAGAGCTCACGGGCGGACCATGAGCTCCCTGAGGCCAAGGACCGCCACGCTTTCTACTTTCATTGTGTGCCTTCAAGCGCACAGGACTGCGCTCAGCAGGCAGGGGGTGCCCAGTAAATACGTTCCAGTGGGGAAGGTGAGGTTAACGATGGGGGATGGCTCACTCCAGGGCAGTGCTGCTCCTGACCCACTGTGAATTAGCAGGTAAAGCTTAGAGAATTCGGTGGTATTCCACGGAGACAAACCCTGGCTCTCCCCAAGCCTGGTACAGTTGGGGAGGACAGGGTCTCCTCCCAACGGCCACTAGCAACTGCCTAAAATTGGAGCTGACCCACGGGTGGACCCTGCTCCTTCCACCCGGTGGGAGAAAGACCCTTTCACAGAGACCCAAGCAACGGCTCCCGCCCAAACCCTCCCGGCCCCGAGAAACAGCGCCGGCCGAGCCTTCGCTCACCTTGTGCTACCGTTGACATGACGACCGACGGGGTGGACGACACCACGGCCGTGACGGCGATGGTGTTGGGGACGGGGGACGGGGTCGAGCCGCTGCCACCACTGACCAAGCTGGACTGGGAGGCGGTTATCACCACCGGTTGCTTCTGGGTGGTGGAGGCGATGACGGACGTGGGGACGAGTTTGGTGACGGCTGCGTAGTTGTGGGACTTGGAGAGGATGTTGGGGACGAAGGTTGAGCTCGGAGACGTGGTCACTATGATCACCTGGAAACAGAAAGGGTCCGTCCTTATGCTTCGCCCGACACCCGTCAGGCGGCCCGGACCGGCTGGGGAGGGGGGCCGCATCCCACGAGGCCACAGGAAAGCTAGAGTTGGCTTCCCTGGCTACCTCTTGGCCATCTCGGGCCTGACCGGAAAAATCTGTGGATCAACTCTGGGAGGCCAATCCCTCTGATTTGTTCGGAGACCTGAGAGGCGGCCTACTGGCTCCCAACTCCCAGCTTCTCATTTTCATCCCCGAGACGGTATCTGTATCCCTCTTTCCAAACGACCCCAGAGACGAACAAGCGCGCGTACACTCCCCTCCCCTCCGGCTGCCCATCAGCAGAGTCATCTTCAAACTCCAAAGACGGTGCTTAGCGTGACATGAAGTGCCGGGAACGGGACCCCTAAATGAAGAACCCTGATGAAAAGCAGTATGGCCTGGTGGATAGAGCTTGGGCCTCGGAGTCGGAAGGAGCTGGGTTCTAATCCCGGCTCTGACATTTGTCCGCTGGGTAACCTTAGGCAAGTCACTTCTCTGTGCCTCAGTTAATTCACAGGTAAGACGGGGATTAATACTGCGAGGCTCAAGTGGGATAAGGACTGCGTCCAACCTGATTAATCTGTGTCTACCTCCAGCATTCAGTATAGTGCCTGGCATATAGTAAGTGATTAATACTAACAAATATTAAAAAGCAGGGGGGTGCACCCAGAGGGACGGGGGCTGGGTGGCCCTCTCGTACCTTCTGGGTGGTGGTGTTGGTGGTCTGGGTGGAGGGCTTGGTGAAGGTGATCTTCACGGGAGACATGTGCGGCGGCAGGGAGTTGGCGATGCTCTGCATGATGTTGCTCATCTTGGGGCTGCCGCTCACGGGCACCGCGATGGTCTTGGAGACGGGGACGACGGCCTTGGGGACTTCCTTGAGCACCACGGGAGAGGAGCTGGAGGAGTTGGTCCGCCTGCGCTTCCTGGGCTTCTCGTCTTCGTCCGAACAGCTCACGCCTGGAAGCAGATGACGCTCGTCCCGGCCGGGGCCCCGGCCTGCGAAGGGAGGCCTACCGTGCGGCGCCTCACGGCCATCGGCTCCCACGGCGACCCACGGCTCGAAGGTCACTGAGGGAGCTCAGGGGCTTCGGTCTGCTCGTGCTAGTGACCACGCGTATTCCCGACGGCACCCGAACCTCTTCTCCTTCCCCGGGATCTCCCAACCGAAAGCGCACGGGCCAAGCGCCTGGCTTTCCCCCGCACCTACTCTCTCCACACCGCGCTGGGAGGAGAGGGGCCCCGATCTCAAGGGCACCCGCCCGGGCGTCTTCCCGCCCGCCACCGGGAACACTCACTTTTGACGTAGACGGTGCTGCCGCTGGGCAGGACCACGACGTTGGAGGCGGGGCTGGCAGGTCGCGGCGACTTCACCGTGGCGACGCTGCCGCTGGGAACGGGGGTGGAGGTCGGGGTGGACGTGGTGCTGGTGTAGGAGTAGCAAACCACTACTGGAGAGGGGAGACAAGAGCCCACCCCTCGGGTCACCGCTCCAGGTTGCTCTTTCTTCAGACTCCGGCTCAACCTCTGGGTCCCTCTACGACTCTTCTCTCCCCCAAGGACGTCCTCCGCCATCGGGAAGGGACAGACCGGCGGAGTCTCGGCCGCACTCCCCCTCTCCCAGTTGGGACCCAGGAGTCCTGCTCAGCAGAGTTCGCTCCTTCTCCAGGACGGAGTTAGGAGCGTCCAGTGCCGTCTGGCCCTTTGATCCGGCCCCAGCCAGCCAATCCCATCTCTGCCCATGAACTCCCGGTCTGTCCCGAGGCCTGGTTGTCTCTCAGCACCCTTTCCCCTCCCCCAGTAAGTGGGCCCAGGGTAAGGATCACGTGTCTTCTAGCCGTTCCCCGGGGACAAATTCAAAGCCTGCCTGGTGCCAGAATAAATCCCGGCACAACTGACTGGAAGCCCCCGTGCTCCACGGCCACAGACCGGGGGTCCACTGGCCCGTCCCCTTCTCTCGCCTCCAGCGGCAGATGGGGACGACGACAGCCCTCTTTGCCCACCTGCTCCACCAGGTGTTGGGGGGTGCCCCGGCTCACCATCTTTGTTTCCGGTTTCGGCGGGCACGGGGAGAGCCGCGTTGTGCTGGATGGCCGCGTTGGCCACGGCATTCGCCGTCACGGTGAAGGCGGTCTGGGGGACAAGGCGGGGCATCAGGGGCACCAGGCGGCGGCCTTCTACAGACCACTCGGAAGAGCTGTCGGGCCCCGACATGCTGCACACAAGAGAACGCTGGGTCACTTTTTAAAAAAATTTTTATTTCTTTTAATGGTATTTAAGTGCTTACTATGTGCCAGACACTGAACTACACACTCTGGGGTAGAGTATGTCACTCCATTGAAGAATGAACCCGGTTCACCTCCGTATCCCAGGGGCTCTGGAGTTCCCAGCTGTTCCCAGATCTCTATCCTCCATGCCACTACTTCACCCCGATGCCCGGCCGCACCCCCGCAAGGAGACCAGGCGGATTCTATCCGCTCGGGACCCCAGAGGACTGGCAGCCCAGCAGAGAGGGCACTTTGGAAGTCACCCGGGGCAGGACTAATAGCTTACTTATGTGCAATTGTAGTTAACCGTTCATCGTTGACTGCCCGCCGCACCTCAGCCCGGTGGCGCTCCGTGGAGATGCTGTCAGGAAAAGAAACCAATAAACAAAGAACTAAATAAATCATCATCACTCTCACAGATCCCATACAAGCCTACCCAATCACCTAGACTTTACATGGCGGGCGTCTGCAGAGGATAATGAGTCGGGGGCCACTTGGGAACCCTGGAAGCGGACGGCGACAGGGCAGCGGCCCTGTCTGACTCAATCTGCGAGCCGGATGTCGCCCGAGTCCCAACGGGTCACCGACAGCGGCCCCGTGGGCTTTCCCGGCGCTGACACAACCAACGTGAGGGCAGCACGGACGTTCGGCCCCCCCATACACCGGCGTCCCGCCAGCGGTTCCGGGAGGGAAAAACACCTTGAAGCTCAAAAGCGGGATCTCCGAGGGAAGAGCAAAGGCCCTGGATTGCTCGGGGTGGACTCGGGTCTACGTCTGGAGTTTGACTTCAAACCCGGCACCGTTGTCCCTGAGGCTACGATCGAAGGAGGGGGGAAAGAGTTTAAACTGACAGAGGCAGTTGGATTGAGGAGCCAAAAGACAAACTTTTGAGAGACGGGTCGCCGGCCCGCGGGATGGTGAGGGGGGACTGAGCTGCATGCCACCCAGTAGTCTGAGAAGCCCCAGAGCAGCCCGTTCCTGGGTCGGTGGGGGGTGGCCCAGAGCCCTCATCCGTCCTACGATTATGACGGCTCAGTTCCCGGCTGCACGGCGACCCAGAGCAAGTGTGCTGTTCCCGAGCACGCTTTCCCTCGCTCACAGTTTACCACGCCCTTTCCCTCCACAGGTGCCCGCCCCACTCCCAGGGAGAACAACATAAACCCTGCCAGTGAAAGGAGAGCTCCATGAGAGTGAACAATCCCCGAGAGTTTCAAGTCTGCCCACCCGACCCCCTCGTGAGGCGGAAGAGCGGTACCCGCGGCACGCAGAGAGGGACAGGAGGCATGCCGTCACAGCGCCCGCGACGCAGGCCCGGGAGGGGTCTTACGGCGCTCACCTCAGCACCTTCGACAGCTCACCCAGCAGGTCCTTCTTCTCCTTGGTGAGGTCGCCCTGGGCCCGCAGGGCACTGATAACACCAGCGTAGGCCTCCAGTTCTAGAAGGAAGGAGGGAAGCCGGTCAGCCGACTTGGGCGTCCCCAGGTGCAGTCCGGGGCGTGAGACCAGCTGAAGTGGCAGAGACAGGATTTTTCCAACCGGAGGCCGAAGGGACCTTCGCCTCAGAGACGCGGTAGGCTTCTTTCCGGCTCCCGAGTCCCCTCGTGGAGAGGCCGGCCTGACTGTCTTGGTGGCCACAGATTACCCCACTGAAGTCACAGTCTACCCACCCACGAACACTAGCGGGAACGGGTCTGGGCAGGGGCCGTGTTAAATATCAAAAGTTCCCCGATTCTTGATCGTTCCACAGATCGGCCCTCCGACATCGCCGGCGTCGGGATCGGCGGAGGGTCGGCTGCGAGGGGAGCCCGGGACCCGGTGCCTTCCTCCCACGGCGAGACACGCAGGGCCGGACCGAGTTCCGGGGGCAGTGGGAGTAACGCCATCTGGTATGTGCTTCCTGGGCGAAGCACTGGGTTCCCCCCTCTGAGAACGCTGGGGCTTTAGGAGAGAATCAGCTCCTTGAGGACAGCGACTCTGTCTCCGAGGTCTACCGTGCTCTCCCAGTCGCTTAGTACAGGGCCCCGCACACGACCGGTGCTCCGGCAATACTAGTGATCAAGAGAACGAATGGGACCATGGGAGCCTAAGTCAGTCGAAAGTTTTATTGACAGTTCTGAGAGAGCCTAAAGTTGAAGAATCCCCAGGTCGGTGCACCAGGAAGAAACGCTTCGGGTTTCATTTTTTGGCTTCTCCACTCCCTCCCGTCTGAGTCAAGAGCGCTCTTCTGCGTCCCCTAGGGATGGCCGAACCGAGCCACGTGGAAAACCGGAGGGAAGCGGAGCTGCCCGTTCTGCCCCGGTGCCCTCCCCGAGGCCCTGGACGATTCAGTGCCTTTACCAATAACGCGGCCAGGGTGGCGTCCAGCCCTGCCAGCTCTCCGCCCTCACCCCCGGGGCTGGGGATCACCACGGTGATGACGCACCCCGGAGGATCACCGCTTCCTTTGTCAGTCGGATGCCACGGCGGCTTTGCTGACACGTGCTCGTGCTAGAATTAGGAACGTACTGACGGCTTAAGGCTTCGCTTTTACATTCCGTTAGGGCGCCCTGAGGCAGGGCCCCATCGACCCAGAAACCCCCATTTGCCATCCTCCGACGGAAGGAAATTCTACAACTATTGTTACCGTCGCGATGGCACCGCTGGCGGCTGTGGGCAGAACCCGACTGCGGTGACCCAACCACGAGAAACGGGGCTTGGGAAGGGAAAACCGGCAGCCAGAGGGCCGGAGCTCCTTCACCACCAATCAGTCGACCAGCTCAAACAAGAGTATTTATTGAGCGCTTCCTCTGTGCGGAACCTGGGAGAGCACAATCGAGTTAGGAGGGTCCAGCCCGGCCTCAGGGTGCTTACAATCTAGCGGATCTAGTGGGACGGTGTGGGGGGGGATACAGGGTGAGGGTCGGGAGGGCACGGGGGGAGGGGAGGAGGTAGATAACCCCCCTCCCCCAACTCCAGCTTGACCCAAGGGAGTCAAAGCCCAACCCCTGCCAGCTCAGAGTCCCTTCACGGCATCGAGAAGGCGGGGAAGGTGGTGGGATCTGACGCAGCTGGGCCGGGCAGAGCGCCACAGCTGGACTTGTCTGCTTCTCCTGGGTTCAGGATTTGTTTAGCCTGTTTCTGTGTCTGCCTCGCTCTCTCTTTCCTCCTCGAGCTCCTCTAACACTGAGAGCCCCTCATGAGCCAAGGCGGGAGACCAGGTCTGAATTCGCCATTTGCAACAGCGCTTGTCGAGCACCAACTGTGTGCACTGTATTGTGCCCGGCGCTTGGCCATAGACAATTAAAGCGAAAAGACAAAGATCTGGCCAACCTCGGGATTCAAGCCCACGGGCTCCTTCCGGACGCCGCGAATACGCTGCCCTGAACACTGTAAGCGCTCCGTGCGAATTACTGCTGATACAGAAGGACTAAAGGCTCCTGGTGACCACGCGTAAAGCCCTCTCCGTCCCGGAGTTGGCCAAGGAAAGGGGCCCCGGTGGCCAAACTGCACGTCTTAATGCCCATTTTAACTGCTGACAACCACAACTGACTGAAGGCGAGGCCCCGCGCCTGGGCTGCGGCGCAGGGATGGGAGGGGCAAGCCGGGGCCCGGAAACGGGCAGGTCACCGTACCCAGTTTGCGAAGGATCCGCTTGCACTCATCCCTGCTGAAGTCCAGGAGAGTGGGCCACACAACGGGCATCCTTCGTCCTGGCGCGCGGCCCCACGGAGCTCGTCCTCTCTGCGAACGAAGAAACACGGGGGGGGGGGGGTCACCAACGGCCCCCGTGGCCGCCCCCGGGGGGACTCCCTCGGGTAACGATGCTAACGATGGTATCTGTTAAGCGCTTACTAGGTGCCAAGCACCGTTCAAAGTCCTGGGGGAGATATGAGGTGGTCGGGGTGTTCTACGTGGGGCTCGCGGTCTTCATCCCCATTGTACAGATGAGGGAACTGAGGCTCTGAGAAGTTGAGTGGCTCGCCCGAGGTCCCAGAGCAGACAAGTGGCAGAGCCGGGATTTGAATCCGTGACCTCTGACTCCCAAGCCCCTGTCCTCGGACCGCCGGGGTGTTTGGCGGGGAGGATGCCGCTCGTTCCTTCACCCCGGGGAGGGTCACACAACTGGTCATTCGGGGTCCGTTCTGGTGTGGCTTCCCCTGTCGGGGGCGATGCCCGGGGGGCGGGTTCCGGGGGGTCCCGCGGGGGCCGGGGAGAGTCGGGGTCTCTGACTCATGAGAGAGAAGCAGTATGGCCTAGTGGCTAGAGAAGCAACATGGCTCAGTGGCAAGAGCCCGGGCTTAGGAGTCAGAGGTCACGGGTTCTAATCCCGGCCCCGCCACCCGTCAGCTCGGTGACTGTGGGCAAGTCACTTCACTTCTCTGTGCCTCAGTTCCCCCACCTGTCAAATGGGGATGAAGACTGGGAGCCTCACGTGGGACCACCTGATGACCCTGGATCTACCCCAGCGCTTAGAACAGTGCTCTGCACATAGCAAGCGCTTAGCAAATACCAACATTATTATAATTATTACCCCAGCGCTGAGAACAGTGCTTGGCCCATAGTAAGCGCTTAATACCAACATCATTATTACTGTAATTATTACAATACAGAGAACAGTGCTGGGCACATAGTAAGCGCCCAACAGATACCACCATTACTGTTCTCGGAGTCAGGAGGTCACGGGTTCTAATCCCCCCCTCCGCCCCTTGTGAAGGGAGGCCTTGGGCATGCCAATTCACCCCTTCGTGACCTCGTCTGTAAAATGGGGGTGGGTCCAACCCCAAATGCCGGGATCCTCCCTGGGGGGCGCTGAGGACAGTGCCCGGGAAGGTAGTAGGCGCTTGGGAAATAGGGAGATCAGGCCAACAGGCCAAGGGGGCATCGAGGGCTCGGCTCCCAGACGCCCCCGGGGCGGCAGGCCAAGGGGGCATCGAGGGCTCCGCTCCCAGACGCCCCCGGGGCGGCAGGCCAAGGGGGCATCGAGGGCTCCGCTCCCAGACGCCCCCGGGGCAATAGGCCAAGGGGGCATCGAAGGCTCCGCTCCCAGACGCCCCCGGGGCAGCAGGCCAAGGGGGCATCGAAGGCTCCGCTCCCAGACGCCCCTGGGGCGGCAGGCCAAGGGGGCATCGAGGGCTCCGCTCCCAGACGCCCCGGGGGCAACAGGAAAGGGGGCATCGAGGGCTTCGCTCCCAGACGCCCCCGGGGCAACAGGCCAAGGGGGCATCGAGGGCTCCGCTCCCAGAAGCCCCCGGGGCAGCAGGCCAAGAGGGCTCCCAGACGCCCCCGGGGCAGCAGGCCAAGGGGGCATCGAAGGCTCCGCTCCCAGACGCCCCCGGGGCAGCAGCCCGGTCCTGGGGGGAGGGGGGCGGGATGGAGGCGGGAGGGGCCACCGCTCTCTCCCCGTCCTCCCGGCCCGGGCCCCACGACGACCCACCTGTCCGCCTGCTCGGGGCACATCGAAAGGCTCCCCCGCCGGTCCCGGCGCACCCCCGCTTCGGTTTGTTTGCGGTTCCCTCCCGGGGCCAAGATGGCGGCGGGCCCCAGGGCGCAGGCGCCAGCGCGCGCGGGAGGCTGGGGGTTGTAGTTCTCCCGCCCGCCCGCGGGGCGGCCCCGCCCCCTTCCCCTGGCGCTCCGCGGGGCTCCGCGCGGGGCCTGCTGGGATTTGTAGTCGGAAGCTCCGCGTCCGGGCCGGGCCGGCGAAGGGGACGCTGGGCATTGTAGTTCCTGGCGCTCCCGTCTCCTCGGCCGGCGGCCCGCGGAAGGGGCAAGATGGCCCCAGTCCGTCTTCCTCCCCTCCCTGGCTGGCCGAGGTCGGCGTCCGGCTGAGGAGGGAAGGCGGGGAGGGTGTGTGGGGGGAGCGGGGTCCGTCTGCCCCCCGCGGCCAAGGCGGCCAGGAGCCCCCTCCCCCCCCCAGCGCTGGAGAGGCGGGAAGGGGATGACGTCACTACGGGTCCCCAAGAGGGACCCGTTTCCCTCCTTTCCGCAACGGACCGGCTGGAAACCGCCCCCCCCCCCCCCCCCATTTAATCATGTTGGGATGTGTTAAGCGCTTACTATGTGCAGAGCACTGTTCTGAGCGCTGGTGGAGATCCAGGGTCATCAGGTGAGGCTCGCAGTTAATCCCCATTTTAATAATAACGTTGGTATTTAGTAAACGCTTACTATGTGCCGAGCACTGTTCTAAGCGCTGGTGGAGATCCAGGGTCATCAGGTTGTCCCACGTGAGGCTCACAGTTAATCCCCATTTTAATGATAACGTTGGTATTTGGTAAGCGCTTACTATGTGCCGAGCACTGTTCTAAGCGCTGGTGGAGATCCAGGGTCATCAGGTTGTCCCACGTGAGGCTCACAGTTAACCCCCATTTTAATGATAATGTTGGTATGTGTTAAGCGCTTACTATGTGCCGAGCACTGTTGTAAGCGCTGGTGGAGATAATAATAATAATGTTGTTTTTTGTTAAGCGCTTACTACCTGCCGAGTACTGTTCTAAGCGCTGGGGTAGACATAGGGGAATCAGGTTGTCCCACGTGGGGCTCCCAGTCTTCATCCCCATTTGACAGATGAGGGAACTGAGGCCCAGAGAAGTGAAGTGACTCGCCCACGGTCACCCAGCCGACAAGTGGCAGAGGTGGGATTCGAACTCATGAGCCCTGACTCCAAAGCCCGTGCTCTTTCCACTGAGCCAGGCTGCCTCTCGGCGTGATCATCAGATACAGGGTCATCAGGTTGTCCCTCGTGAGGCTCACGGTCTTAATCCCCATTTTAGAAGAGGAGTGTCCCCCTCCCGCCTCCGCCCCCCATTCCCCATCCCATCCTTGCGTATGGAGTTTGTCAGCAGGGCTCCCCCCCGACCCAGGGGGTAGGAAACCCGGGGTGGTGGGAGGTGGGGTGGGGGAAACGGTGGACGGGACATCTGGAAGATCTTAGGGCCCCGGCCATTCTGTTTATTTGCCTGCGAGCGGGGAGGGGGGGGAGATAGAGGGGCAGCTGTCCAATTCAAACATGCAGTTGATCTGGGAGTTCCTCCCCGATGTGGAACTGCCCCCTCCCACCCTGCCCCTCCCCTGAAATGGGAAAGAGGCCTCCCTGCTTTCCTCTACAGCGTGGCTCAGTGGAAAGAGCACGGGCTTTGGAGTCAGAGGTCATGAGTTCGAATCCCGGCTCGGCCACTTGTCAGCTGTGTGACGTGGGGCAAGTCACTTCGCTTCTCTGGGCCTCAGTTCCCTCCTCTGTAAAATGAGGATTAAGACTGTGAGCCCCACGTGGGACCACCCGATTCCCCTGTGTCTCCCCCAGCGCTCAGAACAGTGCTCGGCACCTAGTAAGCGCTTAACAAATACCCACATTATTATTATTATTATTACATCTATTTGGCCGGTTCAGAGTTCTGGCTGAGGGAGGAGATGCCTCGGTCCCCCGGAGTCCATTTTTCCGAGCCTGCGGCCGACTGTTCGGGGGCTCTCGGAGGGCTCAGCTCGTCCCCAGGAGAAGCTGCTTTCCCCAACGCAGAAAGGGGTGCCCCTTTTTCGCTCCTCACCCCAAGCTCTGCTGGGCAGAGGTGGGGTACGCGGCCCCAACCCAGAGGGTCCTGCCCGCCCTGCTGAGAAGCAGCGTGGCTCCGTGGAAAGAGCCTGGGCTTCGGAGTCAGAGGTCATGGGTTCGACTCCCAGCTCTGCGACTGTGGGCGAGTCGCTTCACTTCTCTCTGACCTCCCTTCCTCCTCTCTCGCCCCGCTCCGGTCTATTCTTCACTCCGCCGCCCGGCTCATCTTCCCGCAGAAACGATCTGGGCCTGTCACTCCCCTTCTTAAACAACTCCAGTGGTTGCCTATCGACCTCCGCCCCAAACAAAAACTCCTCACTCTAGGCTTCGAGGCTCTCCGTCACCTTGCCCCTTCCTACCTCTCCTCCCTTCTCTCTTTCTACCGCCCACCCCGCACGCTCCGCTCCTCCGCCGCCCACCTCCTCGCCGTCCCTCGGTCTCGCCCGTCCCGCCGTCGACCCCCGGGTCGCGTCCTCCCGCGGTCCCGGAACGCCCTCCCTCCTCACCTCCGCCAAACCGATTCTCTTTCCCTCTTCAAAACCCTACTTAAAAATCACCTCCTCCAAGAGGCGTTCCCAGACTGAGCTCCTCTTCCCCCTCTACTCCCTCTGCCATCCCCCCTTTACCTCTCCGCAGCTAAAGCCTCATTTTCCCCTTTTCCCTCTGCTCCTCCACCTCTCCCTTCCCATCCCCACAGCACCGTACTCGTCCGCTCAACTGTATATATTTTCGTTACCCTATTTATTTTGTTAAATGAATTGTACATCGCCTCGATTCTATTCAGTTGCCATCGGTTTTTACGAGATGTTCTTCCCCTCGACTCTGTTTATTGCCATCGTTCTCGTCCGTCCGTCTCCCCCGATTAGACGGTAAGCCCGTCAAACGGCAGGGACCGTCTCTATCTGTTGCCGACTTGTTCATCCCAAGCGCTTAGTACAGTGCTCTGCACATAGTAAGCGCTCAATAAATACTATTGAATGAATTCTCTGTGCCTCAGTTACCTCATCTGTAAAATGGGGATGAACTGTGAGCCTCATGTGGGACAACTTGATTTGCCTGTATCTCCCCCAGCGCTTAGAACGGTGCTCTGCACATAGTAAGCGCTTAACAAATACCAACATTATTAAATCGTCGGAGAGCCACACTCAGCATCAAGCAGTAGGACCCGGCCCGGGTGGGCAGAATTAAACAGGGTCCAAAAAAAGCTCCATCTGGAGCAGATAATAATAATAATAATGTTGGCATTTATTAAGCGCTTACTATGTGCCGAGCACTGTTCTAAGCGCTGGGGTAGACACAGGGGAATCAGGTTGTCCCACGTGGGGCTCACGGTCTTAATCCCCATTTTACAGATGAGGGAACTGAGGCACCAAGAAGTGAAGTGACTTGCCCAAAGTCACCCAGCTGACAAGTGGCCGAGCGGGGATTTGAACCCATGACCTCTGACTCCAAAGCCCGTGCTCTTTCCACTGAGCCAAGCAGATGCCCCGGCAGAGCAGAGGCCGGCGTCCACATGCTGACCCAGGGAAGGCTGACGGCCCGGCAGGCCTGCCAGTTCCGCTCTGCTGCTGTCGGGGAGGGCAGTGTTTTTTGTTGGTTTGGTTTTTTTATAGCACTTGTTAATAATAATAATAATAATACTGTTGGTATTTGTTAAGCGCTTACTCTGTGCCGAGCACTGTTCTAAGCGCTGGGGTTGACACAGGGGAATCAAGTTGTCCCACGTGGGGCTCACAGTCTTAATCCCCATTTTACAGATGAGGTAACTGAGGCACCGAGAAGTGAAGTGACTTGCCCAAAGTCACACAGCTGACAAGTGGCCGAGCCGGGATTTGAACCCATGACCTCTGACTCCAAAGCCCGTGCTCTTTCCACTGAGCTACGCTGTTAGGCGCTCACCATGTGCCAGGCACTGTGCTAAGTGCTGGGGCAGATACGAATTACACCCATCCATGGCCCCCGTGGGACTCACAGTCCTGATCCCGATTTTACCGACAGGGTAACTGAGGCCCAGAGAAGTGAAGTGACTCGCCCAAGGTCACACAGCAGACAGGTGGCGGGGCCAGGATTTGAACCGAGGTCCTTCTGACTCCCAGGCCCGTGCTCGGATCCAGCAGGTCACGCTGCTTCTCTTTGTCCAGTTCCCACTGGGCGGATTCCCCGGCCACCGGGAGACAACTGGAAGCGTTCCGGGCTGCAGACGGCTCGGACCTGGAGTTTGTTCACCACAGCCCGACGGAACTCCTTCCCGCGTCGGCCGGTTTTAGGGGCTGCCTCAGACCCCAGCTCGGACCCCCCCCCGGCCCACACAGCTGAAACTCCTCCCCCCTCAGACCCCGGTTTGGGCTCCCCCTCCCCGGACCTAGCTTTGACCCCCCCCCCCCGGCTCAGATTCCAACTCAACTGATTATTGACTCTCGTCGGCTTCTCCCCTGAGGGTCCCCCGCGCTTTGGAGAATTTCGAAGATTGGCGAGGAAGCAGAAGAAAGTTAAAGGCATAATCGGTCATCTCCACCCTGATGACCCAGCCGTGATGATGACGGTGGCTTTTATTCAGCGCTTACTATGTGCTAAATGCTGGAACAGACACAGCACCCTTGAGATCGGACACTCCCAGTCCCACATGGGGCTCACTGTCTATTACCCCCATTTCTCAGAGGAGGAAACTGAGGCGCAAAGTGACAGAGCAGGCCGAGGGCGGGGCTGGGACCAGAACCTAGGTCTTCTACCTCCTCACCCCGTGCTCGTCCCACTGGGTGTTCTGCCTTCCCAAATGCAGCACGGCCCAGTGGCTAGAGGACGGGCCTGGGAGTCAGAAGGACCTGGACTCTGCCACTTATCTCCTCTGTGACCTCGGGAAAGTCACTTTACTTCTCTGTGCCTCGGTTGCCTCTTCTGTAAAATGGGGATTAAGACTGTGAGCCCCATGTGGGACAGGGTCCTTGTCCAACCTGATCCCAGGGCTTGACACACAGTAGGTGCTTAACAAATACCATCTTTATTATTATTGTTGTTATTAAATGCGACCCACGGATCGGCGTCAGGTTATTACATGTCCCTCGCTGCCCCGTCCACCCCATCCCAGCTGCCTCTGGTGGTGCGGGAGTACGAGATCCCCCTGCTGCCCCTCCACCCTCCGGGCGGTGACCTCAGGATTGGCTCCCCGACCCCCCCGGGCCCAGGGCACGTGGAGCGGGACGTGCAGGGCCGGGGAGCCGGCGAGGACAGGGCCCCCGGGATTGCTGAGAGCTTGGGTTTTACTGCTGTCGGACGGACGCCTCTCCTCCGGATTCCCGGGCGTGGAACCAAGGCAGAGTCCGGGGAGGCTTCGTCCAACGCAAAATATTTGGTTCAATTCGAAAACTCCTTGGCCTTTGGCTTCCAGGCAGCACCAGCTGTTCCCCCCAAAAAGTATCTGTCCTTCGATCAAACGTATTTGTCCCAAACTCCCGCTCCTTTACGGCCCCTCTGGAGTCTCCCACCTTCACGCCTATTGCTCACCTCGTTCCCCGCAGCCTCACAACCTCAAAAATCTACTCCTTCCCCTCCTTTAAAGCAGTCTCCTCCTCCTCCAGAAGGCCTTCCCTGATAGACTTTCACCTTCCTGGTTCTGTCATCCTGTCAGCTATGTTAGCACTCATTTGTTTATCTGCCTGGTAATGATTTAATTCATTTGCTTTCATCACTTATCTACTCCTTGCCTCTACCGGCGATTTTACGCATGGTGGATTATTTCCACTCGTCTTAGACTGTACGCTCCTTGAAAGCAGAAACGAGGACTTTTTTCCTTTATTGTTATTTCTCAGCCACACAGCAGGTGCCCAGCTCTGCACCCCGTGGGCCCCCATCATAGCCCACAGCCCAAAGCAGGTGTCTAATACAAGTTCTGCCTGCAGTGGATGCTCAGGACAGTCCCCGGCATGCGGGGGACACTCAGTCAAGTTCTCTGCTCCCAGTGGGAGCTCAGTAGCTACCGTCGATGATGATGGGGCGGGTATCCAGTCAGGCTGCTTCTGGGTCTGCCGGGTCCAGAGGACTACCCCCTCTCTGGGCCTGTGCAATCGAAGTATTTAATAAGCGCTTCCTGCGGGCAGGTCGATCAATAGTATTTATTGAGCACGGACTTCGTGCGGAGCACTGTATTAAGTGGATGGGAGAGTGCAATACAACAGATTTGATACATTCCCTGCACACAGTGAGCTTACAGTCTAGAGGGGGAGACAGACATTAATATTAAACAAATAAATGACAGCTCTGTACTTAAGAGCCGTGGGGCCAAAGGAGGGGTGAAAATCCAAGTGCAAGGGTGACGGAGAAGGGAGTGGGAGAAGAGGAAATGAGGGCTTAGGCCGGGAAGGCCTCTTGGAGGGGATGGGCCTTCCGTAGCCTTCGAAGGTGGGGAGAGTGATCGTCTGTCAGATACGAAGAGGGAGGGCGTTCCGGGCCGGAGGTAGGACGCGAGCCAGATGTCGGCGGCGAGATAGACGAGATCAGCGCGGAGCTCCGAGCTAAGGAGCGGAGCGCTCTGCTAAAAGCGGGACTCGGTGCTTGAGCGGCAAATGGTACCCTCTCTTTCCTTTCCTCTCCCCAGCCCACAGACCCTTGCCGGGAGTCGGGGGGCCTCCCGGGGCTTTCCCAGAAGGGGCATCCCGTGCCCCTCGGGAGGCAGCCTCGGGCCGGGGGGGCGGAGGGGCCGTCGCAGCTGCCGGATCCCTCCCCCCGTCGGGAATCTCCCACATCCCGACGGACTGGGCCGGTTCTACGCTGGCAGGCCCGACGGAAACTCAGCCCAGATGAATCTCCCCGGGCAACGCTCCAGGATCGGCGGATTCCGGCCGGGGCTGCTGGGGCCGCAGGTGTCTGCCTGCTCAGGCGTCTGCTGGGAGGACAACTCGTCCTCCCCAACTCTCCCCGCCGGCCGCATCTCAACGGAGAAATGAAAAATGAACTTCCCTCGGTCGGGGCCAGACCCACACCGACGCACGGGGACGGGACGGGCAAACCGCTAATGCCAGTCACCTAGTCACACTGGTATATTTCTTTGTATTAACGTCTCTCCCCCTCTAGACCCTAAGCTCGTTGTGGGCAGGGACTGGGCCTGTTATGTTGTTTTCTTGTAGGGCTCAGTGCGGTGTTCTGTATACCATCAATACAACCGTCACGATCGATACGATCAATAGAATTGACCGAGGTTGACTGACCGGCATTATTGAGCAGCCGCTTGGCGCGGTACACTGAAATAGGTGCTTGGGAAGTACTTAATAATCAAGTCACACGCTCCCTTGCCCGCGGTAGCTTACACACTCTAACGGGGAGGATAAGAGCACAGAAAGGGATTTGGGAGGCTACGGTTTCTGCTCCGTGACCTCGGGTAGACCACCGAAAGGCTCCGGGCCTCGGTATCCTCCTCTGCGAAATGGGCAGAAGATAACAGGTCTCCCTGGGCTCGCCGCAGCAGTTGGCACCGAGTGAGCCCCCTTGGAAATCCCGAAATGACGACGACGACGACGGAGCCGGGGTCCCGAGATCCCGCTGTCGGAAAGAGGGGCACGTTCAGTCCCCTCCGCCCCGCGGCCACAGCCTGACGGGCCATTCGGGGGGCAAACTCAAAAAGAGAAAAACAGACCGGGGAGGGACCCAGGCAGGGGGATGGGGGGGGGGGGGCGGTTGTAGCCTTCAGACAAGGCCAAGAATGTTTCATTTTTCCTAATTGCACGCCAGATGTTACCCACGTCCCCGACATCAGCCGTCAGCCGCGGAGGAGCTGAAATTGCACCGCGCTTCCTGGCCTCTCTCTTCTCTCCCTGCTTCGGTCTCACTTGTTGACAGCCCTCCCGGCCTGGGTTCGGCGTTTCGGGAGGAAAAGGCCGGTCGGGGGGGGGGGGGGGCGTCTGTCACCGCGTCTGTCACAACCGCACGGTGTCCCCGAGGGGAAGAGTGACGAAAGTGGGGGGGCGTCTCTGCTGGGAGTCATCAGCTACACCCGCCCTCCTCTTCGGCGCAAACTTGGTCTCTGACTCTACGATGACACCTCGTGTGCTATCTTTAATAATAATAATATTGGTATTTGTTAAGCGCTTACTATGTGCAGAGCACCGTTCTAAGCGCTGGGGGAGATACAGGGTCATCAGGTCGTCCCACGTGAGGCTCACAGTCTTCATCCCCATTTTACAGATGAGGTCACTGAGGCCCAGAGAAGTGAAGTGACTCGCCCACAGTCACACAGCTGACAAGTGGCAGAGCTGGGAGTCGAACCCATGACCTCTGACTCCGAAGCCCAGGCTCTTTCCACGGAGCCACGCTGCTTCTCAACTGCTGCTATGCTCTGGGCTCCCCGGAAATTACTGTCCCCTCGGCTCGGCCCCGTGGAAAGAGCACGGACCTGGGGGCCCAGAGGACCTGGGTTCGAATCCCAGCTCCACCACTGACCTACGGTGTGATCTTGGACCAGTTACTTAGTTTCTCTGTGCCTCAGTTCCCTCATCTGCAAAATGGGGATTCAACACCCGTTCCTCCTCCTACTTAGACTGTGAGCTCCATGTGGGACCCCATTTTTATTCTGTGGTATTTGTTAAGCGCTTTCTGGGTGCCAGCACTGTACTAAGCTAATCAGTCCGTGTCCTACATGGGGCTCGCGGTCTCAATCCCCACTCACCACATGAGGTAATGGAGGCACCGAGAAGTGACTTGCCCAAGGTCACGCAGGAGATAAGTGGCGACGTCTAGCCTGGGCGAGAGCCCGGGATTGGGACTGGGTTCCAATCCTGCCTCCGCCACATATCTGCTGCGTGACTTTGGGCAAGTCACTTCACTGGGCCTCAGTTCCCTCATCCGTAAAATGGGGATGAAGACTGTGAGCCCCACGGGGGACAACCTGATTACCCTGGATCTACTCCAGCATTTAAAACAGCGCACACAGCAAGGGGCTTAACAAAGACCATCATTATTATTCTATTATATTCTCTGTGCCTCAGTTCCCTCACCGATAAAATGGGGATTGAGATCGGGAGCCCCACGTAGGGCAGGGACTGTGGCCAACCCGATTTGCCGGGATCCACCCCGGCGTTTAATACAGTGCTCGGTTGTGAGTCCGAGGTCATGGGTTCCATTCCCGGCTCTGCCACTTGTCTGCTCTGTGCCTTTGGGCAAGTCACTTGATTTCTCTGTGTCTCAGTTCCCTCATCTGTAAAATGGGGATCAAGACTGAGCCCCACGTGGACAACCTGATCACCTCGTCTCTCCCTCAGCCCTTAGAACAGTGCTTGGCACGTGGTAAGCGCTTAACAAATACCATCATTATTATTATTGAGCGCTTAACAAATACCATCATTATTATTATTGAGCGCTTAACAAATACCAAAACTGTGAGCCTGTGAGGCCGTTATTGAGCAGGGATTGTCTCTATCTGTTGCCCAGTTGTCCGTTCCAAGTGCTCAGTCCAGTGCTCTGCACCTAGTCAGCACTCAATAAATCCAATTGAATGAATGAATGATGATGCACCTAGTCGGCACTCAATAAGCGCGATTGAATGAATGAATGAATGATGATGCACCTAGCCAGCGCTCAATAAACACGACTGAATGAGTGAATGATGCACCTAGCCAGCGCTCAATAAAGGCGATTGAATGATGCACCTAGTCAGCGCTCAATAAATCCGATTGAATGAATGAATGACGATGCACCTAGCCAGCGCTCAATAAACACGATTGAGTGAATGAATGATGCACCAAGTCAGCCCTCAATAAAGGCGACTGAATGAATGAATGAATGATGCATCTAGCCAGTGCTCAATAAAGGCAATTGAATGAATTGAATGAATGAATGACAATGCACCCAGCCAGCGCTCAATAAAGGCGATTGAATCAATGAATGAATGCGATGCACCTAGCCAGCGCTCAATAAGGGCGACTGAATGAATGAATGATGATGCACCTAGTCAGCGCTCAATAAATCTGATTGAATGAATGAATGACGATGCACCTAGCCAGTGCTCAATAAAGGCGACAGAATGAATGATGATGCACCTAGCCAGCGCTCAATAAAGGTGATTGAATTAATTGAATGAATAAATGAATGAATGACGATACACCTAGCCAGTGCTCAATAAACACGAATGAATGAATGATGCACCTAGTCAGTGCTCAATAAATCCGATTGAATGAATGAATGAATGACGATGCACCTAGTCAGTGCTCAATAAAGGCAACTGAATGAATGAATGAAGCACCTAGTCAGCGCTTAATAAAGGCGTTTGAATGAATGAATGACAATGCACCTAGCCAGTGCTCAATAAAGGCGATTGAATCAATGAATGAATGAATGATGATGCACCTAGTCAGTGCTTAATAAATCCGATTGAATGAATGAATGACGATGCACCTAGCCAGTGCTCAATAAAGGCGACAGAATGAATGACGATGCACCTAGTCGGCGCTCAATGAAGGCGATTGAAAACGCTCTGGGCCTGCCTCTCCCCTTCTTCAAAACCTCCAGTGGTTGCCCATCAACCTCTGCACAAAACAGAAACTTCTCACTCTAGGCTTCGAGGCTCTCCATCACCTCGCCCCTTCCTACCTCTCCTCCCTTCTTTCTCCTGCCCACCTCCTCACCGTTCTCGCCTATCCCGTCGACGACCCCCGGGCCACGTCCTCCCGCGGTCCCGGAACGTCCTCCCTCCTCACCTCCGCCAAACTCATTCTCTTCCCCTCTTCAAAACCCTACTTACAGCTCACCTCCTCCAGGAGGCCTTCCCAGACTGAGCTCCCCTTTGCCCTCTGCTCCCTCTACGCCCCCTTCACCTCTCCGCAGCTAAATCCTCTTCTCCCCCCTTTCCCTCTGCTCCTCCCCCTCTCCCCTCAGCACTGTACTCGTCCGCTCAACTGTATATATCTTCATCACCCTATTTATTTTGTTAATGAGATGTACATCCCCTTGATTCTATTTGCTATTGTTTTAATGAGACGTTCATCCCCTTGATTCTATTTAGTGCCATTGTTCTTGTCCGTCTCCCCCGATTAGACTGTAAGCCCGTCAAAGGGGAGGGATTGTCTCTACCTGTTGCCGATCTGTCCATTCCAAGCGCTGCTTTGGGAAGCAGCGTGGCTCAGTGGAAAGAGCCCGGCCTTTGGAGTCAGAGGTCATGGGTTCGAATCCCGGCTCTGCCACTTGTCATCTGTGTGACTGTGGGCAAGTCACTTCACTTCTCTGGGCCTCAGTTCCCTCATCTGTCAAATGGGGATGAACACTGTGAGCCCCACGTGGGACAACCTGATTCCCCTGTGTCTACCCCAGCGCTTAGAACAGTGCTCTGCACATAGTAAGCGCTGAACAAATACCAACATATATATATATATACATATTAGTCCAGTGCTCTGCACATAGTCAGCGCTCAATAAATACTATTGAATGAATGAATGAGGAGCGCGGGGGCATCTGGGAGACGGGCGAAAATACTATTGAATGAATGAATGAATGAGGAGCGCAGGGGCGTCTGGGAGACGGGCGAAAATACTATTGAATGGATGAATGAGGAGCGCGGGGGCGTCTGGGAGACGGGCGAAAATACTATTGAATGAATGAATGAGGAGCGCGGGGGCGTCTGGGAGACGGGCGAAAATACTATTGAATGAATGAATGAGGAGCGCGGGGGCGTCTGGGAGACGGGCGGCGGCGCGTGCGGGCCCCGCCCCCCCCCCCCCGCCCCCCAGGGCCGCCGTGCGCCTGCGCGGGTCGCGCGCCCCTGGGGCCGGGCGGGAGGGGGGGAGCGAGAGGAGCGGGAAGAGAGGGCGGCCGCGGGGCAGTGTGGGAAGGCGGCGGGCGCGTGGAGCGGCGGCGGCGGCGGCGCTAAATCCTCCCGGCCGCTCACAGCACTGTGGAGCCCCGGCCCTCCTCCCCGGCCGCGGAGGCCCGCCCGCCGCCCCCTCCCCCTCCGCGGCCGGGCTGGGGGCCCCGCGCCGCCGCCCCGCCTCCCCTCCCCGAGGCGGCGGCGGGGAGGGGGCGACGATGCCGAACTTCTGCGCCGCCCCCAACTGCACTCGCAAGAGCACGCAGTCCGACCTGGCCTTCTTCAGGTTCCCGCGGGACCCGGCCCGGTAAGCGGCGGCGGCGGCGGCGGCTGAGGAGGCCGCGCGCATGCGCGCGCGCGGCGGTTGGCCGCGGGGGATCATGGGGGGGCGGGGGGGAGGGGGAGCCGGGGGCCAGTGCGCATGCGCCGACCCGGCATCTCCTTCCCCCCCCCCAGGACGACCCGGCACCACGTGCTCCAGCCGCAGATCGGCCTCTCTGGCATTTATTTTATATATATATATTTTCCACAGAGAAATAAATCATCAATAGAGTGATCAGAAACACCGCTCTAACTGCGTCATAAATCACTGATCCTCTTGATGAGCTAGAATGGGGTTATCGATGTCACACTCTCCTTTCTCAAGGCTTCGTCCCACGGGGTCCAGCTGCAGATTGGCCTCTGTGACGTTTATTATATATGATATATATAATATATATAATATATATAAATAATATATTATATATTTTGTATATATTATATAATTATATTATAACTATATATTATATATTATATATTGTATATATTATATAATATATAATAATATATATTATTTATGATATATAAATACATCTGTATATATATGATAAATAAATGCATCTTCATTTAATAAGTTATTGTATTATATAGAATGGGGTTATTGATGCCACTCTCTTTTCTCAAGGGCTCATCCCACGGGGTCTAGCTGCAGATTGGCCTCTGTGACGTTTATTATATATGATATAATATATATAATATATAAATAATGTATATTATTATATATTATATAATAATATATTATTGTAGTTATATATATTATATAATATATAATAATGTATATTATTTATGATATATAAATACATCTGTATATATATGATAAATAAATGCATCTTCATTTAATAAGTTATTGTATTATATAGAATGGGGTTATTGATGCCACTCTCTTTTCTCAAGGGCTCATCCCACGGGGTCTAGCTGCAGATTGGCCTCTGTAGCGTTTATTATATATGATATATTAATAAATGTCAATATAATAAATACATCTTTATTTAATAAGTAAATTATTGTATCATATAGAATGGGGTTATTGAGGTCACTCTCTTTTCTCAAGGGTTCATCCCACGGGGTCTAGCTGCAGATTGGCCTCTGTATCGTTTATTGTTTATATTATATGTCATATATAAATAAATCATCAATATAGTGATGATAAGTACATCTTCATTTAATAAGTAAATTATTGTATTATATAGAATGTGGTTGTTAATGTCACTCTCCTTTCTCAATGGTTCATCCCACGGGGTCCAGCCGCAGATTGGCCTCTGTAGCGTTTATTATTTATATTCTATATTATGTATAAATAAATATCAATATAATGATAAATACATCTTCACTTAATGAGTAAGATATTGTATTATATAGAATATGGTTATTAATGTCACTCTCTTTTCTCAATGGTTCATCCCACGGGGACCAGCTGCAGATTGGCCTCTATCATTTATTATATATATTCTACATATCAATAAATCACCAATATAATGACAATAAATACATCTTTCACTATTTAATAAGTAAATTATGGTATTTACTATGTAGAATATGGTTATTAATGTCACTCTAGTTTCTCAATGATTCATCTCACGTGGTCCAGCTGCAGATTGGCCTCTATCATTTATTATATAGATATATTCTACATATAAACAAATCAATATAATGATAATAAATACATCTTTAACTATTTAATAAGTAAATTGTGGTATTTACTATATAGAATATGGTTATTAATGTCACTGTAGTTTCTCAGTGATTCATCTCACGTGGTCCAGCTGCAGATTGGCCTCTTTCATTCAATATATATATATATATATATACTACATATAAATAAATCACCAATATAATGATAATAAATACATCTTTAACTATTTAATAAGTAAATTATGGTATTTACTATATAGAATATGGTTATTAATGTCACTCTAGTTTCTCAGTGATTCATCCCACGGGGTCCAGCTGCAGATTGGCCTCTGTATCATTTATTTCATATATACATATATATTCTACATATAAATAAATATCAATATAATGATAATAAATACATCTTCACTTAATAAGCAAATTACTGTATTATATAGAATATGGTTATTAATGTCACTCTCTTTTCTCAATGATTCATCCCATGGGGTCCAGCTGCAGATTGGCCTCTATATCATTTATTATATATATCATATATAAATAAATCATTAACAGAATAATAGTAAATTTGCCTTAATTTATTAAATGGCCTGTAACCATCCAATAAATAAATTATTATATTACATATGACATTGTTATTAATATCACTCTATTTTCTCAATTATTCATTCCACGTGCTCCAACTGTAGTTTTGCCTACATCGCTTATGATATATTTTATATAAATAAATCATTCATAAAATGATAAAAATACATATTTAACAAGTGAATTATTATATTTACTAAATAATGTTATTAATATCACTCTATTTTCTTAATGATTCATTCCATGTGCCCCAGCTGCAGATTTGCCTATATATCATTTATTATATATTATATAAACAAATCATTAATAAAGATGCACGTCCTATTTAATAAAGAAATTATCATACTTGTTATATATAATATTGTTTATATCACTGTATTTTCTTAATGATTCATTCCACGTGCTCCAGCTGCAGATTTGCCTACATCACATATATTTTATATACATACATAATTACTAAAATAATAAAAATACATCTTCAACTAATAAATTATTGTATTTATTATATGTAATGTTGTTATTAATATCACTGTATTTTCTTCATGATTCATTCCATGTGCTCCAGCTGCAGATTTGCCTATATTATTTATTATACATTATATATAAATTGTTGATAAAACGATAATATAAATATTTATTTAATGAATAAATAAATTTTCATATTTGTTATACATTGTTAATATCACTCTATTTTCCTTAATGATTCATTCCACATGCTCCAGCTGCAGATTTGCGTATATTACTTATCACTCTTTTTCTTAATTTTTCATTCATTCACTAGGATTTACTGAGCGCTTTATTTATTGAGCACTTAGCCCCGAGCCCTATATTTCCCGAGCATTCAAGAGAAGCAGCGTGGCTCAGTGGAAAGAGCCCGGGCTTGGGAGTCAGAGGTCTTGGGGTCTAATCCCGGCTCCGCCACCTGTCAGCTGGGTGACTTTGGGCAAGTCATCTCACTTCTCTGGTCCTCAGTGACCTCATCTGTCAAATGGGGATGAAGACTGATCATCCCACGGGGGACAGCCTGATCACCTTGTATCTACCCCAGTGCTTAGAACAGGCTCTGCACATAGTAAGCACTTCAGATATACCAACATTAGTAGTAGTACAGTGCTCTGCACATAGTAAGCGCTCAATAAATACTATCGAATGAATGAATGAGCACTTACTATAAGCAGAGCACTGGACTAAGCGCTTGGAACGATGTGTACAGATCTGCGATTCTACTTATCTTGGTGGTATTGATGCCCGGCCACTTAATAATCACAATAATAATAATGGCATTTGTTAAGCGCTTCCTTAAGGGCGTAGCACTGTTCTAAGCGCGGGGGAGGATACAAGGTGATCAGGTTGTCCCCCGTGGGGCTCCCGGTCTTCATCCCCATTTGACAGATGAGGTCACTGAGGCCCAGTGAAGCGACTTGCCTAAAGTCACCCAGCTGACAAGCGGCAGAGCGGGGACCAGAACCCACGACCTCTGACTCCCAAGCCCGGGCTCTTTCCACTGAGCCGCGCTGCTTCTCAATATATTATTTATCACTATTTTATTAATGATAAAGGGGTGGACCGGGCCTTGGCGTCCCTGAGCCCCCCGTGTTCCTCGGGGTGAGGCCCCCAAGAATCCCGAGCCAGCCGGCAAGAAGCCGTAGCCTTTCGGGGCTGCCCTCTCCACGCCTTGCGGCTGGGGGACCCCATTTTTGAACTGTCAAGCCACTGCCGAACCTCCCCGTGTTCCCTCGTAACGACGTCTCCTCATAACGCCATGCCTCTCCCCGTACCCGTTTGAGCGGAGGCCTCAGGATGGCCGCCGTTCAGGTAGCTCACTGGGAAACCCGGTACGGCTTCTAGCCGGGCCCGGTCGAGCCTCCGCTCCGGATCCCGGACCCCGTCCCAAGCCGGAGTGCGAGGCCCAAGGATTTGTCTATGTTTTTTATGACCCTGTTTATTTTGTGAATGAAGTCTCCATTCCCTCGATTCTCTTTATCGTGATTATGTCGTCTTGCTTTCGTCCGTCTGTCTCCCCCCGATTAGACCGTGAGCCCGTCATCGGGCAGGGATTGTCTGTCTCCGTTGCCGAATTGGACATTCCAGGAGCTTAGTCCAGTGCTCTGCACAGAGTAAGCGCTCAATAAATGCTATTGAATGAATGAACCTGGGAAATTTGGCCTTGGTCTGCAGGTGCCAAAAGTGGGTGGAGAACTGTCGGCGGGCAGACTTGGAGGACAAGACCCCTGACCAGCTGAATAAGCACTACCGGCTCTGCGCCAAGCACTTTGAGGCCTCTATGATCTGCAGGAGTGTGAGTGGCCGGGGGCTTCTTCCCCTGCTCGGTTCGCGGGGGACCTCGGGGGGCTCGACTTCGGGGACCCGCTACCCTTCGGTCAGGAACCGTAGGTGCGAAATTCCCCGGAGACTCGCTTAGAGCCTACCGAGCTCAGCTGGCCCGGCCTCTTCTGATAAGCAGCGTGGCTCAGTGGAAAGAGCCCGGGTTTGGGGGTCGTGGGTTCAAATCCCGGCTCCGCCACTTACCAGCTGTGTGACTTTGGGCAAGCCTCTTAACTTCTCTGTGCCTCAGTTACCTCATCTGTAAAATGGGGATTAAAACAGCGAGCCCCACGTGGGACAACCTGATCACCTTGTATCCCCCCGGCGCTTAGAACAGTGCTTCGCACGTAGTAAGCGCTTAACAAAGATCACCATTTCTTATTTATTTCTGAGTGAATCTAGGAATCGGGGTGGGGCCGGCCCGTGGAACGGGGCATTAGTCTGGTTGGGTTTGGGTAGAGGGCAGTGACACCCAGTCCTGCCTAACCAGGATCCCCCAGAGTTATGGCTTCGGGGTCAAACTCGGCAGGGCTGGGGTGGCCCTCGTTCTCGGCCCCGGGAGTCCTCCAGATCTGGTAGAGAGCGAGCTTGGCTTCGGGGGGCGGTCAGAAGGCACCCACTGTTGAGTCCTGCCCCGGTCTGGGCCTGGTCCGGCCCAGGCACGGCAGGGACCGACCGGCCCGGCCCCCTTTCTGCCGCTAGTCACCAAAAGTGTCCGTCCACACTCCTCCCGGCTGCCTCCTGAGACTCGGACTGGCCCTCTAGAGATAGTCGAAGGGGGACCGAGCTCCGCAGCGGGTAGGGGTGCTCGGCCGAGGCTCCCGGAGCCCGTCCCCCGTGCAGTACAACAGAGTAGGTAGACACGCTCCCTGCCCGCAGCGAGCTTACAGTCTAAAGAGGGAGACGGACATTAATAGAAATTAAGTAAATTACGGAGAGGGACGTAGGTGCCGCGGGGCCGAGGGCGGGGTGAATAAAGGGTGCGGGTCTCTGGGGCTGCCGTGTCGCCGGGAGGCTGAACGGCCTTTTTTCCCCTTCAGAGCCCCTACAGGACGATTCTTCGAGATAACGCAGTTCCAACGATATTCGACCTCACCAGCCACCTGAACAACCCTCACAGCAGGCACAGGAAGCGAATAAAGGAACTGGTACGTTCCCATTTCCTCTTCTTCCCCCTCCCCTTCCCGAGCGCCGTGAGCGCTGGGCCGGGCGGGGCCGACCGACCCGATGCTAAGCCCTTTCTTTACCTCGGCTCCGACGGTGCGGACCCACCCGGACGGAGCCAGCTGTGGGAAGGCGGCTTCGGGAGACACTGTCTCCTAAGCCTGCCGGACCCTGCTCCCGCCTGTCCCATCCTGAGGGGACCCGGCCCCGTTCCCCTTCCCTGGGATGAGCAGGCAGAAAGGCTCAGATCGCTCTGCGGCCGAAACGGGTTTTCCCAGGAAATATCAAGGTGGACCCCGTAGGGCCGGCGGGTTTTGTTCCGCTAACTCTGGGGGGGGGATCTAGGGGCAGAGAAGCGGTTCTCTGTAGGGCAGCTCGGAGACAGGGCCTGCCCACCGCACGATCTTTCTGTTGGAAGCGTTTGACCTGGGGCCGGTGGCTCCTGTGTATGTGCAGGGGGTACGGGCACCCCCCGCGCGGTGGACCTTGGCCACTCTCGAGAGTTCAGCCGGTGGCCGGCCAAGGCTCCTCGGCCCTTGCCAGGCCGGCCAGGATCTCCCAGGGAGAGTGCTCTCCCGAGACCAGCTCGCCCGGGCCTCTCTGCCTGCGCTCTTCCCCTGCCGACCCCGAGATGTGAGCGGGGCTGGGACGTCGTGGATCTCTAAGCGTCAACGGTATTGGAGCATTTACTGGGTGCAGCGCACTGTCCCGAACGCTTGGGAGAGTACAGTACGAACGAGGCGTTGGACACGATTCCTGCCCTTAAGGAGCGTACCGTCCAGAGGGAGGAGCTTTCTGACTTTGGGCCCCAGCGCCTGGTGCGCCTGTGAATTTAGCGGGGGGAGGAGAGGGGGTCCTCACCCGAGCCCCGCCGGGCCGGAGGGGATGAGGCGGGAAGCCGTGGGGGGCCCCGGCCACTGTGGTTGGTGGCGGGGACCGGGCGGGTCCAGGGGAGCGAGAGGCAGGAGGACCGCGGGAGAGGCCGGTGAGGTGAGGTCGGGCCCTCCCCGCCCGGGGCCCGGAGTCCCCCCTCGCCGGGAGGGTGGGTTAGCCGGTGGGGAGGAGGGGCGGGCCCGCGCTCCCGGGGGTTAACCAGATCTCTCGGTTGCCTTCAGAGCGAAGATGAAATCCGATCCCTGAAGGAGAGGAAAAGTAAGTGGCCGCTCTTTTTGCCTAATTTTCCGCTGGCCGAGTGGCCTGTCGGGGGCCGCCCCGACGCCTGAGCCCTCCTTTCCTCTTGTCTCCCCCTCCCAGCGGACGAAGCCCACCCCGAGCAGGAGCCGGCCCACCCCGAAACGAACCACAGCGGCGCCTCGGCCGCCGGGCCGGAGGGCGGCGGGGCGGGGCGGCGGCCGCCGGCGGAGGAGCCCGCGCCCCTGACGCAGGAGGAGCAGGAGAACAAGGACTACCTGAAGTCCCTGTTCGAGATCCTCATCCTCATGGGGCGGCAGAACATCCCCCTGGACGGCCCCGAGGCGGACGAGGTCCCCGAGGGCCTCTTCGCCCCCGACAACTTCCAGGCCCTGCTGGAGTGCCGCATCAACGCCGGGGACGAGGTCCTGCGCCGGCGCTTCGAGGCCACGGCGGTGAACGCGCTCTTCTGCTCGCGGGCCCAGCAGCGACAGATGCTGGAGATCTGCGAGAGCTGCGTGCGCGAGGAGACCCTGCGGGAGGTCCGCGACGCCCACTTCTTCTCCCTGGTGACGGACGAGGCGGTGGAGGTGGCGGGCGAGGAGCAGCTGCCCGTGCTCGTGCGCTTCGTCGACGAGGCCCACAACCTGCGCGAGGAGTTCCTGGGCTTCCTGCCCTACGAGGCGGACGCCGAGCTGCTGGCCGTCCAGTTCCACGCCACGGTCACGGAGAAGTGGGGGTTGAACATGGAGTACTGCCGGGGCCAGGCCTACGCCGTGTCCGGCGGGCTCTCGGCCAAGATGAAGCTGGTGGCCACCCGGCTCCTGGAGAAGTACCCGCAGGCGGTGTGCACCCTCTGCTCCGCCTGGGCCCTGAACGTGTGGCTGGCCAAGTCGGTGCCCGTGGCGGGCGTGGCCGTGGCCCTGGGGACCATGGAAGAGGTGTGCGCCTTCTTCCGCCAGGCGCCCCCGCTGCTGCTGGAGCTGGACGGGGTCATCGCGGTGCTCTTCCAGAGCAGCGAGGAGAAGGGCCGCCAGCTGCGGGAGCTGTGCCGCTCGCGGTGGACCGGCCGGCACGACGCCTTCGAGGTGGCCGTGGACCTGCTGCAGGCCTACGTGCTCTGCCTGGACGGGATCGCCGGGGGAGGGGACGGGGGAGAGGGCGGCGAGGGCCCCGCCCGGCGGAGCGGCGCCGTGATCGGCCGGGCCGTCCTGCTGGCCGGCGCCCTGGCGGACTTCGACTTCATCGTCACCGTGGTGGTCCTGAAGAACGTCCTGTCCTTCACCCGGGCCTTCGGGAAGAACCTGCAGGGCCAGACGGCGGACGTCTTCTTCGCCGCCAGCAGCCTGACGGCGGTCCTGCACTCCCTGAACGAGGTCCTGGAGAACATCGAGGTGTACCACGAGTTCTGGTTCGAGGAGGCCACGGCCCTGGCGGCCAAGCTGGCCGTCCCCCTCGGGCTGCCCGGGCGCTGCGGCAGGGCCCGGCGGGGCCGCCCCGAGGCGGAGTTGACGCCCGAGAGCTTCTACAAGGAGGCCCTGAGCCTGCCCACCGTGGAGCACGTGGTGCAGGAGCTCAAGGACGTCTTCTCCGAGCGCCACCTGCGGGCCCTCAAGTGCCTGTCCCTGGTGCCCTCGGTCATGGGGCAGCTCAAGTTCAACACGGCGGAGGAGCAGCACGCGGACCTGTACCGCGGCGACCTGCCCAACCCCGACACGCTGGCGGCCGAGCTGCACTGCTGGAGGATCAAGTGGAAGCACCGCGGCAAGGACATCGAGCTCCCGGGCACCGTGCGCGACGCCCTCCACCTGCCCGACATCAAGTTCTTCCCCAACGTCTACGCGCTGCTCAAGGTCCTGTGCATCCTCCCGCTCATGAGGGTGGAGCCCGAGCGGGGCGCCGGCGGGCGGAGGCGGCTCCGGGCCTACCTCCGCCACACCCTGACGGCCCAGCGCTGCGGCAGCATGGCCCTGCTCAACATCAACCTGGACATTAAGCACGACCTGGACCTCATGGTGGACACCTACATCAAGCTCTACCCGGCCAAGGCCGAGGGCTCCGAGGGGCCCGAGGGCCTCCTGCCCCCCGCCGACCCCCAGCCTCCCGAGCGGGCGTGAGGGGGGCCGGGGGGCTCGCCTCTCTTCTCCCGGGGCCGGGCGGGGCGGGGCCCCTTAGTCCTCCGGGGCAAGGCGGCCTCCGCCCTCCGCCCGCCCCCCGAGGACTAGCACCCTTGGGTCCTCCCGGCCGTGAAGGCGGCTCTCCCGGGACTTCCGAGGACCTACGGAGGCCCGGGCCTCCGGGCCCCGACGGGGCGGGGCCGGGAGGGGCCCGCCCCCCGCGGGCTGCCCGTCGGGTCTGCGGCCGGAGGGTCGGGCGCTCACCCGGAGCCTCGCCGTCACGTTCCGCGTTGTCGGTTGTTGTGAAGAGGTGATGTGGGGGGGGAGGGCGGGGGGCGGGGGCTGTTTTTATGAGTTAAAATGACGTTCACTACTGACCAGTGACTGGCATGTTTGTTTTTTAAAGTCTGTTGCAAAAATCCGTAGGCCGGACTCGTGGGGAGGAGGGCGGGGTGGGAGGAGGGCGGGCGGGGGGTGGGCCGACGGGAGCGGGGCCGGGGGTGAGCCGGTCTCCCTCCACGTGAGCGCGAACCAACTGGGACGCCCGGCCCCGCTCTCGACCCCCTCCGCCCCCGCCCCGGAGCGTCTGCCCTGCACCCCCTTCAGGGCTCCACGCTCCTCGGTGGACGGCAGCGGGCTGGGCCTGGACCGTTCAAGGTTTCGAAGGACAGGACGGGAAGGGGACCGCGAGGCTGTTTCCGAGCCACTGAGAACTCAACCGTCTGTGTGCGTGGGTGTGTGCTTGCACGTGTGTGGGTGTGTATCTGCGCGTACGCGCACGCCGGTCGGAGTCCGCCGCCGCGCCCCAACTCGCACGGCGAATCGGGGGACCAGGCGGACCCGCCTTTCTGGGCTCATCTCCGGGGGAAGGGGAAATACTCTTTTATTTTGGGGGAGGAGAGCATTTTTGTACAGTTTATTTCCATCTGAAATAAAATGTGAATTTTCTTTAACGCGCGACTGCCTCCCGTTGTTCGAAGAGGGGAGGCTGCCGAGAGATTCCCTCCGACCAGCGAGCTCTGGCTTCCCCGTGCTTGGGCTCCCCCCCCCCCCAGGAAGGCAAAGGGTTCGGGTAGCCTAACTCTAGACCCACCGGGCCGCACGTCCCGCAGCGCGGGATGGAGTGGGCCGACCTTCACGGTGGAAGGATCTTGGAGCAATCCCACTGATCCTTCCTTTCCGTCGGTCGTGGTCACCCTTGCAGGACTTGTGCTCTCTGCCCTCGCCTCCGTACTAGGGAGAGCGGACCCCTGGGGCAGCCCCCGCCTGTGGGAGACGTGGGCACGCCACAGTGCTACGCTGGCTCTCGGCCGGCCTCCGTCCAGCCGGGAAACTCATCCCGTCCCGTTTCTGGGTGTTCCTTACCCTGAGCAGGCTGTGAGCAGCCAAGCGACACCTTTCGCTGAGCGATGACGTGGTGTGGAGCTCTGAATTGGGCCCCAGGGGCTGGAAAAGACAAGACACAGTTCCTGCCCTGGAGGGGCCCGCTCAACAGGCCCCGAGTCGGAGGTTACGCCGGCAGACGCTACATCGTGGATCTGTAATGATGGCATTTTTGAATTTCACACTGTATCCTGTAGAGGTGGGATGATCGGATCGGACTCGGTCCCTGCCCCAGACGGAGCTCGCTAAGAGGGAGGGAGAGCGGGAATCATCCCCACTGTTCCCTGACTGGCCCGTGGTCACGTGCCAGGCGAGAAACCAAGCTGGGCCCAGAACCCTGGTCTCCCGGCTCCCGGTCCGCTAGGAAACATCCACTCGTGGGTGCGAAGTCCGTACTAGGGAGGTTGGAGAGGGAAAGGTGAGAGAACTGGGCGGGAGGGAGACCAGCACGTGGCTCCTCCCACCGTCCCGCTGCCCCTGTCTGAGACAGTCCTGGGCCTGGCGGGCCTTGCGACTGAGCCAGGGGACATTGCTTGGGTTCCTGTGTTTCTGATGCCAAGGTTCTCTGAATTAAAATGATCTGCCCTTTCGCCGGGCGCCATGGTAACCGGGAGCGGACCATCAGAAACCAAGCGGCCTCCGGCTTCGGGGCTCAGACACCGGATAGTAAACAAGGAGCTGATGGCGGGTCTGAAGATGGTCTCGAAGACAGAAACGGTTGAATTGAGAACCTGGCGGAGTCCTTGGTTTTTACTCTGAGGCACTTAATACAGTGCATTGCGTTCGTTAAATCCCGTGGGTATTGCTGGCACTGCTGCTGCTAACGGGCCCATCCCTGGCCTCTGGCAGGATGAGGAGTTGGAGGTGCTGTATCCCTCCCGTCCTCTGGCAGGGAGCGATTTCAATCGTTGGCATCAGGCCCTCGGCTAATACGCTGCAGACCGGCCTAGTGTGTAGCAATCAAGGGGCGACTGCCCGAAAGCTAGGACTCACTTTCCCTTTCCCATCCCTGACCCGGGATGGAACATCCCACCTCCCTTATCTCTCCCCTCTCCCTCCCCGACTCTCCCCTTGAGGGCAGAGCTCGTATCTTCCAAACTCTTGCACTGTTCCAGTCCTTGGCACCTGATAGTTGCTCAATAAATGCTAGTGATGGATCGTCCCAGTAGGGACACTGGTCCGTGGGTTGGTCCGGTCCCCCCGGGAGCTGTTGGTGTTTCCGGCCGCCCAGCTCGGATAAACGGCGTCGGGGTTGGAGAGGAGGGTAAACGGAATGAGCTCGCTCCCTTAACCCGGGAGCCCTCCACCGAAGAGGTAGAGCCTTAGAGTTGGGCCCTGCCCCTAGTGAGTAGCCCACAGGGAGTCCACTCCCTCCACCAGTTGCTACCGTGGCAATCTGATCTTACTGTCTACCCCCCCTTCCCATCCAACGTACCTTTGGTTTCCAGCATGCTCTTCCAGTCTTCCCTCTGAGCATGCCTTGGACCTCCACCCCCCGATTTCTCCTTCCTCCCCGCCCGCCCGGCGCACACTCCAGATGGCAGCAGGCTGGTAGTCCGTGTCCCCGGGCGGGGCCCGAGTGACAGAACGTCCCAGGGGACCCACAGGTGCGGGGCTGTTAGGGGCGGGCCCCACCCGGGGGCCTAAAGTGTTAGGAAATTCTGGCCAGAGTCTTCCCTACTCCCGTCCCTTTGGCGGTAGGCCACGGCAGAGGCCCCACGCACGCGCAACCGGGTCACTTCTTGCCCTGCTGGTGGTGTCTCTGTCCCCATTCCTGAGGCATCCCCTGGGCCCTGAAACCAACCCCCAAGGTTCCACCCCATTCCCCCATCCCGTCCCCCCCCCCCAGCTCTGGCCCACATGCTGGGAGGTGAATTCATGCTCCTTCACGAGGACGGACCCCAACGGGGAGCGGGAAGGGGCGCGCCCGCCTCAGTGGGGCGCAGGTCGGCCAGGCCACCGCCGGCGGGCCCGGGACAGATGGCCTCGCTCAGCCCCGGCCCCGCCGACTGCTCCGGAAAGATTTAAGATGAGCCGGGCGGGGGGGGCGGGGGGGGGGCGGCTGCCCGGGGCCACGTTTGTCTTGGCTTCGCTCGCCGGTTTCTCCACCGGTTGGATGATTTGGGATTTGCCGTTCCCATCCTCCCTGGAAGCAGAAATGCCGGCACTCCGCAGAGAAAAAGTTCCCAGTTGGGGGGTGTGAGACAATGAGGGGTCGGGGAGGTGAGGGGTGGGAACGGGGTTTGGACTGGCAGAGCTAGCGGAGACGTGCTGAGATGTCACGGGATTCGTAAACCCTGACTCTCTCACTACCACCCCCCACCTCCACCTTCCTGGCTGCTCTCTCGTTCATCTTCATCATCAGTATTTATTCATCACTGTGGTATTCGTTAAGAGATTACCGTGTGCCAAGCACTATACTAAGCGCTGAGGTAGATACAAAATAAGTTGGACACAGTCCGTGGTCCCACACGGGCCTCACAGATTTAATCTCCATTTTACAGATAAGGTAACTGAGGCGTAGAGAAGTTCGGTCACCCTAACAAAATTACGCAACAGGCAAGCGGCAGAGCCGGGATCAGAAGATTAGAACCCAGGTCCTTCTGACTCCCAGACCTGTGCTCTTTCCAACAGGCAATGCTGCTTCTCAGGCACTTTATTCATTCAGCGCCTACTATGTGCAGAGGGCTGTACTAAGCACTGGGGAACCTCAGGAGAAGAAAAGGGAGTCCTTGTCTGAGTTTCTGGTCTGATGGAGGACACAAAGGATTTAGGAAGAAAATTGCCATCTATTCCAAAGATTGAAGAAAAAGCAAAATCAGAAGAGCTCATATCCTACTTTTTCAACCTCCCCTATCTGCAATTGATTCGAATGTCTTTGTCCTCTACTGGTTTGTAAGCTCACCTCCTCCAGGAGGCCTTCCCAGACTGAGCTCCCCCTTTCCCTCTGCTCCTCCTCCCCGTGCCCCCTTCTCCCGCCCTCTGCTCTTCCCCCTTTCCCTCAGCACTGTGCATATTTGCATATATTATCTATTACTCTATTTTGTTAATGATGTATATAGCTGTGATTCTATTTATCTTGACGATATTTACGCCAGGCTACTTGTTTTGTTCTGTTTTGCTGTCTGCCTCCCCCGTTTAGACTGTGAGCCCGATACTGGGCAGGGATTGTCTCTATCTGTTGCCCAATTGTCCATTCCAAGCGCTTAGTACAGTGCTCTGCACATAGTAAGCACTCAATAAATGATTGAATTAATGAAGCAGCGTGGCTCAGTGGAAAGAGCCCGGGCTTGGGAGTCAGAGGTCATGGGTCCGAATCCCGGCTCCGCCACTTGCCAGCTGTGTGACTTTGGGCAAGTCACTTAACTTCTCTGTGCCTCAGTTATCTCATCTGTAAAATGGGGCTTGATTGTGAGCCCCACGTGGGACAACCTGATCACCTTCTATCCCCCAGCACTTAGAACAGTGCTCTGCACATAGTAAGCGCTTAACAAATACCAAGATTATTATTATTAATGAAAGCCTGGGGAAAGGCTTGGGCAGAGTGAATAAAATTGGGAAGAAAATTGCCATCTATACCAAAGATTGAAGAAAAAGCAAAATCAGAAGAGCTCATATCCTACTTTTTCAACCTCCCCTATCTGCAATTGATTCGAATGTCTTTGTCCCCTACTGGTTTGTAAGCTCACCTCCTCCAGGAGGCCTTCCCAGACTCAGCTCCCCCGGGGTAAAATGTGAGTCCATCTTTAAGCCCTTGATATTCACCCCACCTTCAGCCCCATGGCACCTAAATTAACGTCTGCCTCCCTGTCTAGACTGCAAGCTCCCTGTGGGCAGGGAATGTGTGCATCAACTCTGCCACATTGTACCCTCCGAGGCTCTCAGTACAGTGTTCTGTACACAGTCAGTGCTCAAAAAATGTCACTGATCGATCTGGTATTGGCAACGGAGAAGTGACAGGGCCCACAGCCTGGGGCTCACGGAAGCTCAACATCCTGTGCACGCCTCTCCCGCAGAGAGGGGTATTGAGCCAGGTATAATAATAATAATAATAATGGTGGTATTTGTTAAGCGCTTACTATGTGCAGAGCACTGTTCTAAGCGCTGGGGGAGACCCAGGGGAATCGGGTTGTCCCACGTGGGGCTCACAGTCTTAATCCCCATTTTACAGATGAGGTAACTGAGGCTCAGAGAAGTGAAGTGACTTGCCCACGGTCACACAGCTGACAAGTGGCAGAGCCGGGATTCAAACCCATGACTTCTGACTCCGAAGGCCAAGCTCTTTCCACTGAGCCACGCTGCTCTATCCAGGCCATGCCCACCCCTCACCAGCTCGACTGCCCGCACGTCATCCTCCCGCAGGACGAGGGCAGTTGGGGGTCACTCTCCTCCCCACCGAGGCGGTGAGGAGCCCCGGCAGCCCCGGGGCTCGAGTGGCCAGCCCCCAGATCCTGCTCAGGGGCTCCCTTGGGCGGCCGACCTCCCTTACGCTTGCAAACCTCCCCACCCTCCTCCGCCGTCCCCGCTGTTTCTGTATTCCTCCCGACGACATCATCGCCCTGCGGCCTCAAGGCCAGGAGCCCTGTACCGGCCTAGTGGAGAGACCCCGGGCCTGGGAGTCGGAAGGACCTGGGTTCTAATCCCGGCTCCGCCACACGTCTGTCGTGTGACACTCGGCAAGACACTTAACTTCTCAATGCCTGAGTTACATCATCTGTAAAATGGGGATTGAGACCGCGAGGCCTGTGTGGGACGGGGACTGTGTCCGTCCTGATTATCTTGCGTCTACCCCAGCACTTAGTACGGTACATGGAAGGTAAGTGCTTAAAAAATATAATAAAAAACCTCAAACCTGGCCAGTCGGCCCCTGGGTTTTAGAGAATCCACCCTCCCCCGTCCTCTCTCACCAAGGGTCCCTAAGAGCTAACCGCGGGCGACACCCCGGGTGAATCCGTTCGGTGGGATTCGCCCCTCCGCGGCCCGATGCTATTTGCCGGGAAGAGAGAGGGCTCGATCGAGGTGAGCCCTCTTGACGTTTTGGGGTCGGCGGCCTGAGGGTAAGCTGCGCGAGCCTTCCGAGGGCCAGTTCCCCGGGTGACTCTCCCGAGGCCTCCCCGGGGCCTCGGTTTCCCCACCCGGAGCAGGGAGAATGAGGTCATCCGCGGTAGGAGCGAAGGTCAACGGGGTCATCCGCGGTAGGAGCGGAGGTCAACGAGGAGGGAAGGAGCGGAGCCTCGGCCCCGACCCTCCGGAGGGGACTGAACTCCCTCGGCGGGCGCTGCCACAGGAAGGCCCCGCCCGGTGGCCGGGCTGCTGTCCAGGGGCAAGGGAACAGCGGCGGGATTCTCTACCGACGCCAGGGAGGAGGCCGAGCGGCGGGGACACCTCGGGGCCGAGGGGAGAAGTAAACACGGACCCTGAAAAGGTCCAGTGTCTTGGCCCCGGGGACGGTGACCGCAGGCCCGTGGGCTGGCGGGCGGAGCCGACAGCGGGAGACCACCTGAACTGGATTTTCCTCCCTCCCCCTCGTGCCAGCGACCACCTGAACTGGACTCTCCTCCTCCTCCGGCCTGGTGCCGGGCGACCCCCCGAAGTTACATCTCCTCCCTCTCCTCGTGGCGGTCCCCGTCCGGACTTGAATCCCCACCTGAATTTCGACGTCCTCCCTCCTGGCGGTGCCCACCTGGTCCGGATGGCCCGGCCCGGGAGTCGGATGACCTTTGGTGCTTGGCCGGGGTCGAGGCCCAGCCGAGGCCTCGTGCGACCAACTCCCGCCTCCGCCACCAGGCGGCGACACGGAACTGGACAGGTGCAAAGCCTTGCTTGGGTGGGGGAGGTGAGGGGTGGGTGGGGGTCGGGCGACCCCCCCCCCACCCCCATGAAGAACCCCGCAATGACCTCCTTTGGTCGGAGTTTCCCTGTGCAGCTTCTAATCATGATTATTATTCCACTGGTCAGCTGTGGGACTGTGGGCAAGTCACTTCACTTCTCTGGGCCTCAGTTCCCTCATCGGTAAAATGGGGATTCACTGTGAGCCTCACGTGGGACAACCTGATGACCCTGTATCTACCGCAGCGCTTAGAACGGTGCTCTGCACATAGTAAGCGCTTAACAAATACCAACATTATTATTACGGCATTTGTTAAGTGCGTACTATGTGCCAGGCGCTGGGGTAGATCCAAGGTAGTCGGGTTGGACACGGTCCCTGTCCCACATGGGACAGCCTCAATCCCCATTTCACAGATGCTATCTTCCCCTCTTCAAAGCCCTGCTGAGAACTCACCTCCTCCAGGAGGCCTTCCCAGACTGAGCCCCCCTTTCCTTTTGCTCCCTCTCCCCCCCACCCTCTGCTCTTCCCCCTTCCCCTCCCCTCAGCACTGTGCTTATTTGTATATATTATTTGTTACCCTATTTATTTTGTTAATGAGGTATACATCGCCTTGATTCTATTTATCTTGATGATGTTCTGTTCTGTTCTGTTTGGCTTCGCTGTCTGTCTCCCCCATTTAGACTGTGAGCCCGTCACCGGCTAGGGATTGTCTCTCTCTGTTGCCCAATTGTACATTCCAAGCGTTTAGTACAGTGCTCTGCACTAGTAAGCGCTCAATAAATACTATTGAATGAATGAATAAATGAAGATGCGGAAACTGAGGCCCAGAGAAGAGTAGTGACTTACTCAAGGTCACACAGCAGACAAGTGGCGGAGTTGGGATTAGAACTCACCACCTCCTGACTCCCAGGCCCGTGCTCTTTCCACTACGGCGTGTTGCTTCTCATGGAAGGGTGTTGGGTGGGGGAGTGGACGAGGGGAGACAGGCCTCACCTACTTCTACTCCTGTCCCTTCCCCAGCCCCTCGTTCTGCCTGCGCAATGGATGCTCGGAAAATATTGGGGATTTGTTGATTGATGTGCTTTCCGTCCCCGAGCAGTTTGAACAACAAGAAGCTGCAGATAAAGGCCTGGGGCTCCCGCCCCCGGGCATCCCTGTCTCCATCGAGGGGGCAGGAGCTGGGAGCCCCGAAGCCCCCAGTCCAGCCGGCTCCCCTCCGGCATTTACACCTTCTGAAATATTTGTGGACCGTTACCTCCCTCCTCTGGCCTGCGCAGCCGACAAGCCCTACACCTCGCGCTCCTGTGATCAGCCTCGTCTCCTCCTCCCTCCAGGCGCCGCGTCCCAGAGAGCGCACACGGGGCTCCTGCCCTTCCCTGTCCAAATCCCCTTTGGCAGCCTCTCCCCCTCCCCGCCATTTCCCATCTGGGGACCTCGGAGGGGCACTGACTCCAAAGCGTCCTTCCGCCCACCCGGCACTTTGCTTGGGGGGAGAGTGACCCTGGCTGACCTCGCCGGGGTCGCCTGGGTCACCAGGTGGCTCATGCCCCCCGCCCCCTCGCCTTTGTTTATTCTTCCCCTGCCTGCTCACTCTCTTGCCCCCTGTGCTGGGTCTGGCGGGTTGTGCCTCGGTTCCTTGAAGCCAACAGCCCCAAACCCCCATGGGTGACTCCGCCCTCCACATTTTCTGGCAGCTCCCAGCCCTATCTGGGAAGCTCCATCCTATTCTTAAAAATCACAGGCTTCCAGATCTGGAAGGGACTCCAAGAGGCGATCTGATCCAGCCCCCTTCCTCCAGGACAGTGACCAGTACCCCAGGACTGGTCAAGAGCTTCTCTTTCGTCCAGGGCCTGAGATTCTTCCCCTCCCCGTGTTTCCAGCATTTAAGACCTCTGTCAGAAAGTTCTCATTTCCAACAATTTCTCCGGCTAAAATTTTTTTCATGGCATTAAAGTGCTTCCCACGTGCCAAGCACTGAACTGAACAATGGGATAGATACAAGATAAACAGGTTGAACACAGTCCGTGCCCCACGAGGGGCTCACGATCTTAATCCCCATTTTATAGATGAGGTAACTGAGGCACAGAGAAGTTAAGTGACTTGCCTAAGGTCACACGGCGGACAAACGGTGGAGCCGGTATTAGAGCCCGAGTCCTCTGACTCCCTGGGATTATTTCATTAGGCCAGCTGCTTCTCATGACTACGTAAGACTATTTCCTGTTATTTGGTCTTCAGGAGACACAGACCAGTTGATTAGCATCCTTTTCACAAAAACCTTTCAGAGACTTGAAGACAGAGACTCAGCCCCTCACCTTCTCTTTTCTCCATTCAGTGAAGCCCAATTCTTTAACCTTTTCCCACAGGCCTGATTTTCCTCCCCCTTCATCTCTCTGGTCCAGTCCCACCTTCTCTAAACTCTCTCCAGTATCTCCACAACCTTTAAATACACTCATTTAATCAATCAATCACAAGTATTTATTGTGCACTTACTGTGAAAAAGCACTGGACTAAGTTGGGAGAGTACAGTATAACAGAGTTGGTGGACACTATAAGCTTTCCTCCGCTTCCTCACAATGCGCTACCCTATACCCCACTCCATCAATCAGTCAATCAATCCAACATGTATTGTACGCTTTCTGTGTGCAGAGCACTGGTATGAAGCACATGGGGAAAAAAAACCACAATAGTTTGTAGATACAATCCCTACCTACCAGGAGTTTACAGTCTACAGGGCGAGCAGATAGTAGAACAAAGTACAGAAAAGGGAACTAGTAGAATATAAGGATATGTTTATCAGTGCGGTGGGGGGGCTACAAACGATGATCAAATAATCATCAGAAAGCTCTTCTTCGGCCCTAACCTGCCTTCCTCGGACTACAGTTCCTTGAATGGGTCAGGGCCAGAGCTCTCTGCCTTGGCTAGGGAGAGGCACCCAGTAAGGGTGGCTGTGCTGTACTCTCCCAAGTGCTTAGTACAGTGCTCTGCACTCAGTAAGCGCTCAATAAATTGAATTGATCGAATGAATGAATGAAGGCAAGGACGAACATCAGGAGCCCCCATTTCTCCAGCTGGCTGCTGTGTAACTCTAGGTAGATCACGTAACCTCTCTGGGCCCCGGTTTCCTCCCTCCTCATCTCCCAAGAAGTCTGAGCTCCCAGGTGTGGAGTGCTTTGGAAGTCGTTGCTATGACGATAGGAGAGCCGGGAGCAGGGCGGGGTGGCCTTGCGCAAATGATGCCACTTGTGAGGTCACCGGTCTGCCACCCAGGGAGATGCCCCCAGCAGGGGCTGGAATCCAGCCTGGGTTGAGTCAGCTCAGCGGGGCCCCTCCCCACGCACCCCCTTCGCCCCCGGCTTCCATCCCACAGACGGTATATTCCCCTGCTCTTCGGTGCCCTCTTCTCCAACCACTCCTGGGACTTCAATCTCTGCAGTCTCAGTACTTCCAGGGTCATGTCTCCTTTTCCCTCTTTCCCGGCCCCAACTCTCAGCACAGAATGTGTTTGGTGCGTGGGTGTGCGTCTCCCCAGCAGACTGACAGCCCCTTGAGGATAGAGGACTCACTGTGTTTCTCCCAATCTCTCGACAGGGCTTTCTTGCGGTCTACCCCGTGTCCTCTGACAGATTCTGAAAGCAGGTGGACGAGGGAAGACTTTAGCAGGAAATAGCACAGATGCATCAGGATGAAGTCTTTGAATAACTGAATATACAAAGAGACATAAAAAAAATAATAATAATATTAATAATGGTATTTGTTAAAAGCCCACTATCTGCCAAGCACTGTTCTAAGCGCTGGGGGAGAAACGAGGTTATCAGGTGGGGCTCACAGTCTTAATTCCCATTTTCCAGAGGAGGTAACGGAGGCTCAGAGAAGTCAGTGACTTGCCCGAAGTCACACAGCTGAAAAGTGGCGGAGTGGGGATTAGAACCCATGTGTGGTCTTTCCACTAAGCCAAGCTGCTTCTCTAAATAAAACTCTTCCCTTGCACAAGAGTAGTGAGGAGAGGAATAAAAGCACAAGTACCAAGAGGGAGTATTAATTAGGTTGGGGTGACTGATTAGGGTGCGGATTGATCAGGGAGGTTTTCTAAGGAGGGTGGAGCGATCGATTCGTGTCTGCTTGTCTTCCCTATTGGACTGAAAACGCCGCCCGAGAACAAGGATGGCATCTTAATAATAATAATACTGTTGGTATTTGTTAAGCGTTTACTATGTGCAGAACACTATTCTAAGCGCTAGGGTAGATACAGGGTCATCAGGTTGTCCCACGTGAGGCTCACCGTTAATCCCCGTTTTACAGATGAGATAACTGAGGCACAGAGAAGTTAAGTGACTTGCCCACAGTCACACAGCTGACAAGTGGAACGGATTCGAACCCATGACCTCTGACTCCCAAGCCCGGGCTCTTTCCACTGAGCCACGCTGCTTCTCACTGCTCCTTCTACGGCCGTCGAATAATTCTAGGTGCCCAGCACAGCACTCCTCACAGTGTAGGAGCCCGGCACAGTTCTCCACACGAAGTAAGGACGCAGTCCGGTGCTCGGCCCGCAGTAGGTGCTCGATCCAGTACCCCGGACACAGTAGACACCCGGTCCAGTGCTCTGCACACGGTAGATGTCCAGCCCAGACCTCTGCACACTGTAGGCCTTCTGCAATGGTTTTGATGACGGTGAGATAATGCGAATTTGCCCGCCCCTGCATTCCTGGGTGAAGCCCTGGGGGCTAAATGGTTGCCGCTGGTAGGAGACGCCTCACTGAGCGGGGGCAGAGGCGGCAACGGTTAGCCCCCCGAGGGCAGCCGTGAACCAGGAGGAGACTGAGGCCGTCCGGGGGTCAAGGGGAAGCCTGGAGAGGAGGGCAGAGGGGGGGAGGGATCGGGGACGAGGGGCCACCATCCAACCCCGGCCTGCCAACGACTCCGCTTCCTCTCCCCCCGACTCCCGGCCCAGCCAACCATTTTTCCCTCCTTCACACGACCGAAGCCTCCTCCTCCAGGGCGCCCTCCTGCAATCACTCCAGGGGCCCGTCTTCCGGCCTCTGCCTAGCTCCTCTTGGTCCCTGTTCTTCCCCGCTCTGCCGAGCCCTGCCTTGTCCTTGTATCCATGAGAAGCAGCCTGGCTCAGTTGGAAAAAGCGCGGGCTTGGGAGTCAGAGGTCACGGGTTCTAATCCCGGCTCTGCCGCTGGTCAGCTGTGTGACCTTGGGCAAGTCACTTAACTTCTCCGTGCCTCAGTGATCTCATCTGTCAAATGGGGATTAAAACTGTGAGCCCCACGTGGGACACAGCGCTTAGAACCGTGCTTTGCACATGGTAAGCGCTTAACAAATACTACAATTTATTTATTTATTTACCCTGCCCTTGTACCCTGCCCTGCACTCACCCAGCTCCTGCCCATCCCTCCCCTGTTCTACTGTGACCAGCCCAGCCTCTGCCCTGCACCCGCCCAGTCTCTGCCCAAGTCCCAGTGCATCCACACTGGTTAGCAGTGTGGCCACCTGTCTGCTCTGTGACCTTGGGCGAGTCACTTAGCTTCTCTGTGGGCCCCACGTGGCCGATTACCTTGTATCTACGCCAGGGCTTGGCACAGATTAAGCGCTTAACAAATATCATTATGATTATTAATATTAGAAGGCCTGCACATAGGAGGTGCGCGGGACTGGGCTCTGGGGAAGTGACAGAGGGAGAAGGAGACCCAGTTCTTGGCTTCCAGGGGCTGCTAGTCTAGTGGGGGACAGGACACGGACACACACAGACAGACACACAGACACGCACACACCTTCCGTTTCCTGCAAATCAGCCTACCGGAGAAAGGAGAGAGGCTGGGGTGACTCCTCCTCTCCGCACCCCTTCTCACCCAAGCGGACAGCAATGACCCGCGGCCCGGGGCGGCAGCCAAGGATTTTCAGGGCTGATTGCCTCACTCCAGGATGGATCCGGCCCAACAGATTAAAACCCCATCACTGCCCTCACCTTCCTTGAGCCCCCAACCCCCTCAGCCTCCCCCTTACCCACCCCATCCTGGTTCCGCCCAGTAGGCTCTGAGAGGAAGCCGGGCTTGGGACGCTCCGGCGGGTTGCGGGTGCGTGACAGACACCGGGTCCATTTCCCCTGTTCCTCAGGCCCCCACCCTGGCCCCATAGCCAACCCCTCGCTTCCCATTCACCCCACACCAGCCCCTTAACCCACCAGGGTCTCCACCTTCCCAGCTCCCCTTAGCCCCCTGGAACCCTCGCCACCTGAGGTTGGACGGAGACTCTGAAAATTGGGTGGATTTTTGCTGGCCTGGGATCAGGGTGCCCGAGGTTGACCCCGTCTCATCCCACAACCCTCTGGCAGGGGGAAATGGATCCTTGGCTAACAGGCCCCACCAAACCCATGCTCCCGGCTCAGCAGTGCTGGGGGCCCCTGAGGGACCTGGGGAGGTTACGCTCACCAGCCCGTGTCTCCCCGCTTTTAGTGACAGGCGGTGAGGCAGCATCCAACCGGCCCGGCCTTGCCGGTAGCGAGGGGGGCCGGGAGGGGGTGGGCCGCTTCCCCGCTGCCCCCCAGCTCCCGGCAAACCGCCGTGTTGGTGAGTAAAAGGTAAATGAGTCGGAAACTCAGGAATGAAAACGTCCCTTGACTTTTGCTGGGGGGTTGCGGGGGAGGGTCACAGCCAGTAGGGAGGGAGGAGGGGCGTAGCACGGGCGGGGAGGGGGCAATCAGCAAGGGGAAGCAAGCAGATCTTGGCAGAGTGGTTTGGGTTCTTTCTGCCCGAACTGACTACCTAGAGGACCAATTCAAATCCTCTAAATCTAGATCCCCACTTTGACATTCCTCCTTTCCTCCTTCCCCACCCCTTCCTTTTCTCCCCCAACTTCCACTTCCACACCCCTCCCTGCCACCCTCTCCTCTCTTCTCCCAAATCCCTCACCTTTCCCATACTCCCTGCTCCCCTCATTCATTCATTCAGTCATATTTAATGAGTGCTTACTGTGTGCAGAACACTGTACTAAGCACTTGGAAAGTCCCACCCCTCCATAAGTACCTCCATCGGCCCAAGTGGAACGGCTTCTGCGTGAGACCTGCCCCCTAGGACCCTCAGCGGGACACAGGGCCTCTCCCAGGGACCCCCCCACACACCACAGACCCACCCCCCGGCTCGATTGGTTTCCGTTAGGAGGCCCCCGGCAGCCCCACGACAGGCGGCCCTGCTTCCGCGCCGTGTAAACAACCGGACGGGAAATGTAAACAGCGACGGGTCTTGGTGGTAGTCGTGGTCTTGGTCATGGTGGTCGCGGTCAGGGCCCTTCCTTCCTCCCTGCTCACACCGCTCACCCACTCTGCACAGGGGAAGGGGGATCGGGAAGGGGTGGGACTTGGGGTTCCTGCCTAGTGGGAGCCCAGAAGAGGAGTGGAGAAGTGGGCTAGGGGTTCTGGATAACCGCGGTGCTTTGGTGGGGGGCAGCAGGGCACTTTTTACTGATCGTCCTCTGGTCTAGAGGGGTGCTCGCCTTAGACCTACCTAGGGGCTACCCTCTCCAGAGGGTTCCCTGGCCTACGAGGCACCTTTCCCACCAGACAATTCCCGGGTTCAGGGGCTGCCCTCTCCAGATGGTTCTCTGGCCTAGGAGTGCCCTCCACACAAGGCCCAGGAGGTGTCCACCCCACCAGATGGTTCCCTGGCCTAGGGGGAAGCCTTTTCACTGTGCCTCTTGACCTTTGCTGAGCACCGCCTGCGTGTCTGTCAGCCTCATTCCCATGGGAAGCAGAATCTCCTTCCTGGTTTTCCCTTGTGAACAGCACCCTCTCCTTGGTTCGTTCTCCCCCAGATCCTCTGAAATAGGAAAACTGTAGCCCCAGTCCGTGGCTCCAGGAAAGGGTGGGGCCCTGGCTGGCAGCGGGGCTGGAGTTCCGGAGTTCCAGGCGGTGAAGGAACCCACCCGGTCCATCAGTCGACCGACCGTATTTATTGAATACTTACGGTGTGCAGACCACTGTACTAATCACAATATAGTTGGCGAACACATTCCCTGCCCACAACGAACTCACCGTCTAGAGTCACCAGCCAAGATTCTCCCTCAGAGTCGGCCACTGCCCCGGCCTCCACCCTCCTGACCCTCTCCCCGTGACCCAGCCTGGACTCTCTGGTCCGTGTGTCCGTCCAGACCTCTCTGACCCCGCGGGGTCCCAGACCCCTGTGCCAACCGGGTACTCTCTGAGCTGGCTCAGGTCACTCTCACCTTCCTTCCCCTTCCCTCATCAGGGCGAGGAAGGGGCCAATGCGAGGCGAGGGGGAAGGTGGGCAGGTGATAACCCTTCTCCGCTCAGTTGGGGGGCGTCCCCACCCCCAAATCTCCTGCCCTGGGCTCTGACTGCATCACTTCAGTCAAACCTCGGCCCCCGACTCCTCCCCCAAGTTCGGATCCACAGACCAGCACCACACCGACTTCCCCCCACCCCTTATCCCCCGGTCCACGGGCTTCCTCTCGGCCTGTCTGTGAGGGGGAGGGCAGGGGGTGTGGGGAGGGGGCTTCCTCTGCTCCGCTGGGAGCCGCAGCCGGCGAGGCGCTGCGCGTGGGCCGGAAACGCTGCTCGGCTCGTTACCTGAACGTGCTGGCACGGCGGCCCCTCTCTCCCCACTCCAGCTGGGGTCTGGACCCCGAGCCAAGGGAAACATTCAACAACCTGGGGTGGGGAGGACCCCAAATGTTCCCTAAGATGCCCTGGGGCCCAGAGGGAGGGACTGTGGCCTGAGGTCAGGGTCAGAATGGGGGACTGTCTTTAGCCCGCTGGCTGTGGCAGGCAGAACAGTGCTCGGCACATAGTAAGGACTTTACAACTACAATAATAATAATAATGGTCATTTTTATTATTAATAGGACAAGGGGGCATGTCCTGCCGTAGGCATAGAGACCCCTGACCCTCAAACCGCCCCGCCCCACTCCCCCCCAGCCATTCCCCATCTCCTCCTTTTCTGCTGCCCCTTCAGGCTCTGGACAGAGCAGGCCCTTGACTCTTTCCTCTCCCTTGTCCCTCGACTCTCCCTTTTCCCTCTCCATCCCCTGGCTTACTGTCATGGGACGTCCCTCCCACCTCCTCCACATATCTTCCAAAGCACATTCCTCTTGTCCTCCACAGCCCTCCTGGAGAAGGTGGCTTTTACAATCAATCATCAATCAATTGTATTAATTGAGCGCTTAATATAGTGCTTTGCACACAGTAAGTGCTTAGTAAATACTAAGTATACTATACTATACTAAGATAGTATACTAATACTATCAATAACAATTGAGTGTTAGGAAAAGCCGCCTCCTCCAGGAGGCCTTTCCTGATTGAACCCCACCTCCCCAGGCAGGCGGCCCTCTCAGCTCTCTGACATATTTATTCGTTACTGATGGATTCAACTGCTTGTGTCTGCTGTTTAGATCTCCTCTCCTGCTCTTTTTACACCCGACCCTCCCCCTTCCCTCTTCTCTGTTCCTCACCCTCATCTCTCCCGCTGTTGCCGACCCCTTTCTCCCTTCCTCCCTTCCTCCCTCCCTGTTCCCTTCCAGCAGACCAGGGCTCTCCCCATGTTCAAGGCCCTTCTGAAATCCCATCTCCTCCTTGATTGGGGCTGGAGTCCCAAGCTCTGGACCAGCCCCACTGTCATCTAAAGGGAGTCAGATGCCCTGGGGCAGCTCGGGAGGGAGAGATGGAGCTGGGAACGGGAGACAGTTGTCCCAGGCTGACAGGCCTCAAATTGACCATCCCGGAGCAATGCCACCGGACAGACCCGGCTCTGTGCTGGGATAAACTCTGTGGGATCGGGAGATTAAGGTGAAAGCAAAAGCAGCGCTGGCACTGTGAACAGCAAACACAACTGCACAACAAGGAGGGGGACGGAAGGAGAAAGAGGGAGAGAGACAGAGAAGCAGAGACAGAGACAGATCTCTGAGGGGGGACTATGGGTCCCATGTTGGCTTTTTCGGCTTTTCGCGGGAAGCAGTGCGGCTTAGTGGAAAGAGCATGGGCTTGGGAGTCAGAGGTCATGAGTTCTAAACCCGTCTCCGCCATTTGTCAGCTGTGTGCCTTTGGGCAAGTCACTCAACTCAATTACCTCATCTGTAAAATGGGCATTAAGACTGTGACCCCCACATGGGACAACCTGATTACTTTGCATCTACCCTAGCGCTTAGAAGAGTGCTTGGCACACAGTAAATGCTAAACAAATACCATCATTATTATTTTCCAGCCACAATTGCTCTCATGGGAAACTGCAGGGTGCCAGGGGACAGGACGGGAGGACGGTAGGGAGGTCATGGGAGGCAGGGGTCACCCAGGGGATGGAAGGCAGGGGCCGGGAATGGGTGAAGAAGGACGGACTCGGCTTCCTGAGCTCAGCTTCTCGGCCTAGAGTGGGACCGGATAGGGTTCCCTGGCAGCTGGCAACCAGCTGAGCCGCAGGTGTGATGAGTCCAGTGTTTTCTAGGGGCGAGAGGTCGGGAGGGAATGGAGGTGGGGGTTCAGGAAAGTAAGAGCCGGGGGGAGGAGGCTTCAGGGGAGACACATACCACGGGGGGTGGGGAGGGGTGGTGGAAGAGCAGTTCAGTGGAGAGCGGTACTCCAGGGGGATGGGGTGAGGGATTCAGGAGACCAGGGACTCCAGGGGGAAGGGGTGGGGGTTCTGGGAATACAGGGAACCTAGGGGGATGGAGGCGGGGTGTTTGAGGGAACAAGAACCTGGGGGCCGGGCGAGGATGTCCCGCTCTGGGTGCGAACTCCCCCCTGTGTTTTACCGAGGCCCCAGTAGGCCACACTCTCGGTTTTAAGCATCTGGCCCGAGGCAAACACCCTCCCGAAGGGCCTAGACCGCCCGCGCCTCGCGGCCAGACAAGCTATTTTAAGAGGATGAACAGGGCGGTTGGAGGTGTTTGCAGAGGGACTTGGAGGGGTGAACCGGTTTGAATCAAACCAGAACCTTCCTTTCCTCCTTCCCTGCCTCCCACGCTCCCCCAACCTCACTGCCCCTCCTTTCTAGCTGAAACCAAACCCGCCCCTGTTCCCAGCCCCGCCAGGGCGCAGAGGAGGAGGAGGAGGCTGCTGGGGGGAGAGAGGCAGTGCGGGCTGGTGGTTAGCGTGCAAGCCGTCCTCGGGGGTGGGAGCTGGGGGACGCTACATAGGTCTAAAAGCATCATTCTACCAGCCCAAGGGAGTTTACCGACTGCCCAAGAGAAGCCCCCCGGAGTGGGGGAAAAAGGGGGATTCAGGCCTGCCTCCGACCCTGGTCGGTACACTGCTCTCCCTCTTCCCTTTCCCGCCCTCCCCGGGAGACTTCTCTCCCCCACCCCCCTGGGGAGCTGCCTGAAGGGGTCAGGAAAAGTGGAGAGGGGGCTGTCCGTGGAGTCCCCTTTTGGACCTCGCAATCACACCAGGCCCCAGAGCTCCTCTGAGTCCGGAGCCTTCCCCCATGGAACCCCAGGGCTCCAGCGCTCATCTGAACGTCAGGGACCCTAGAGAGTCCGGCCCACAGATTTCCCGACCTACCATGCTGAGATGACCCCTAAAGGAACCCCCCTCTGCCCCCCAAGCCCCAGAACAAAAGCCTCTCCACCAGAGGCTCAGGTTTGCCCTCGGTGGGAGACAGGGTGCTCTGGGGTTGGATTGGGCGAGGACTAGTGGAAAGAGCATGGGCCTGGGAGTCAGAGGTCCTAGGTTCTAATCCCAGCTCCACCTCATGCCTGCTGTGTGACCTTGGGCAAGTCACTTAACTTCTCAGTGCCTCAGTTACCTCATCTATAAAATGGGAATTAAATCCTATTCCTTAGGACTTGTACGATTTATGTGAGCCCATATGGGACAGGAACTGTGTCCAAACTGATTAACTTTTACCTACCCCAGCGCTTAGAACAACGTTTGGCACAAAGTAAGTACTTAATAAGTACCATAATTATTGTAATTATTGTCAGTAGTAACCACATTAATAGTATTTATTAAGCCCCGACTGTGCACAAGACACTGTCCTAAGCCCTGGGAAAAATGTACATGGATGAGACTGAGACACAATCCCTGACCCCCAACTAAGGCGTGGGGAGCGCTGGTAACTGCCACACAAAGAAAGCTGTAACAAAAAGAAGAAAAGGGAGAAAAACAACTTGAAGAGATGGGAATAGGAAGAAATCGATACGGGGGCTTCAGATTGTTACGGTCCCCGGGCCGGGGGTGGGGTCGGTCCTAAGCCTCGGCAAACTGGAGCACTGGGATCCTGGGGCATTGTCCACAAATACTCAGCAAATACTATTGATTGGCTGACTGTCGACTCCGAAGTGCAATGAAGTCTAGAGCCCTGCAGGAGTTTTGCTGTGCCACCTTCTCTAATTTCACCAAGCATGCACTCCAGGCTTCTCCTCAATCTCTTCTGGACTTCTTCTGGACCTCTGCTGGGCCTCCGCTCGACCCCTCCTCAGCCTCTCCTGAGCTTCTCCTGGGCCTCTCCTCAAGCCAGTAAAGAAAAGCTGTTCCTTTCCCAGGGGGATGAGACCCTGGGGGCCGGAGGTTTGAGGGGAGCAGTGGGATGGGTGATAGTCTTTTCCCTACACTGTGGAGATGGTGGTGTGTATCCGTGTGTGATTCAGGGTTGGGACAGGTGTCGAGCTCACGCATATGCACCCAGGTACATACACTTACACGCGTGCGGCATACACACACTCACACACGCACACACACACACACATAGCTAGGAGAGACGCCGCTCCAGATCCAATTCCGGATGGAGGCTGGGAACATCCAGAGGTCGGGAGGAAATTTGAAAATGGAAATGGTCCCTAATTGACTTTTAATATTTCCTGTGCCAGGTCTTAAAGTTAACGATTGATTCTGTTTCTGTGGCGGCCAGTTCTGTGGGCCCAGGGGTGAGGGGCCGGATCTCACTCAGGCTGGGAGGCCCTGCCACGTGAGGAGGGCACCCGGCTGCACAGACCACCGGAGGGCCGCCGGCAGAGGGGGCGGGTGGAGGGATGGTCACAGGGTGTAGACCGAAACCTCTGTGCACATCCCTGCCAGCTGGGCAGAGGGCGGGAGTCACTCTCGCCATGCAGGATTCCATAGGGCACTCCTGGAAGGTGTGTTGAACCACAGCCCCCCCAAGGTCTACGTGGGCCCGGGGCTCGGAAAGACCTGGGTTCTAATCCCAGCTCTGCCACATGTCCGCTGGGGGACTTTGGGCAAATCACTTCACTTCTCTGTGTCTCAGTTATCCCATCTGTAAAATGGGGATTCAATCCTACTTTGTCCTACTTAGACTGTAAGCCCCTTATGGGACAGGGACTGTGTCTCGGCTGATTAGCTGGTATCTACCCTAGTGATGATGACGATGGTACATTTGTACATTCCAAGCGCTTAGTACAGTGCTCTGCACATAGTAAACAATAAATACTATTGAATGAATGAATGAATGAATGAAAGTATTTGTTAAGGGCTTATTATGTGCCAAGCATTGTTCTAAGCGCTGGGGTAGATACAAGGTAATCAGGTTGTCCCACGTGGGACTCACAGTTTTAATCCCCATTTTACAGATGAGGTAACCGAGGCACAGAGAAGTTGTTACTTGCCCAAAGTCACGCAGCTGACAAGTGGTGGAGCTGGGATTAGAACCCATGACCTCTGAACAGTGCCTGACACAAAGTAAGCACTTAACAAGTACCATAATAATAACTATTATTATGATTACTATTATTCCCCAAAATGTCTGCCTATTGGTGACCCCAATTTACCCTCATAATATCCCTAGTGGGGAAACTGAGGACTTCCCAAAGGTCCAGGGACTTGCCCGAGGTCACCCACAACAGATTAAAGGCAGATCTGAATTTGAACCCAAGTCTTCTGTCTCTCAAACGCAGGCCGGTTTCACTAGACCAAGTCCTATCCCCATCTTGTTTTTTTTAAATAATTGTTGTTTACCTCTGTGCCGAGAACTGAACTAAATCCTGGGGGTGGATACAAGATAATCAGGTTGGACACAATCCGTGTCCCCCATGGGGCTCACAGTCTTAATCCTCATTTTACAGATGAGGTAACTGAGGCACAAAGAAGCGAAGTGACTTGGCCAAGTTGACACAGCAGACGAGTGGTGGAGCCGGCATTAGAACCCAGGTCCTTCTCACTCCAGGCTCTTGTTCTATCCACTAGACCTCACTGCTTCCCAGGTCTCCAGACACCCAAAGGCCTCCCCGCCTGCTCGGGCCCCACTGTGGCTCTCCGGGCGGCAGCCGCTCGGTTGTGCTGCCGACGTCCATCGTCTGCACACGCCCGGCCCAGAGGAGCTGCGCTGCCTTGAGCAGGGGCTCCAGGCGGGTGAGCTGGCTGGGGTCCAGAGCCGTGGGGTGGGGGATCCCGTCTCGCCGCTGGCCGTTGAGCGGGGCTCGTCGGCGACGCCGGTGACCCCACGCGAGAAGCCGGATGTGGCGCCTGCGGGGCCCAGGTCTCCCAGCTGCAGGGAAGGCAGGACCCCCCACGGCTTGGCCGACTGTCGGCCGGGCTGGGGGCTGGGACCCCCCGTCTCCACGGTCTGGCGGCCGAGGCCTCTGGACCCGCAGGAGGGGTGGCCCCAGTTGGACAGTCGGGAACCTTTTCAGAAGAGACTGTTTCCCCCCATTCCCCAGAGCGTCGGTCTGCTCTCCTGCTTACTTCCCCAGGGAAGCAGCCAGGTGGGGAAGAGGAGAAGAAGAGGGCCGACAGGAGCTCGATGGGGGCCTTGCGGGGGGATCTAGGGCACAGTCCTTGGACTATTCTGAGTCCTGGCCCTGGTGCCGATGCCACGGTTACCACATCCGACCGTTGCCCTCGGAGCGGGAGCCACAGGGCCCACGCAGGGGAGGGAAAGTCCGGCTTCCTCGCATTTCCAATCCCATGTTCACCATGGCTCATTGTCCCGCCCTGGTTTGGAGGTCCCTGACCAGTCAGCTCTGGCCACCGTGGCCGAGGCGGCCAGGCAGCTGCTGGCAGAGGAAGCCACGAGGGGCTCGGGACTCTGAGTCGGGGACATCCGAGGCTCCGGGACTTGACGATCCTGGAAGCTGCCCAAAAGAGACAAATGTCTGGACAGTGTCACCAGGCCCCTGGTGTGTTTCTTGTTTGGCTCTAACAGTTCCCCCAAGTCACTGCGCAAAGACAGAGGGGGTGGGGGAGGGAGAGAGAGCGGAGGGCCTGGGGAGGGAGAAAGGGAGGGGATCTGCCTATTTCCAAGCTGTGTGACCTTGGTCAAGGTCCTTAACCTCTATCGGCCTCATTTTCCTCATCTATCAAATGGGGAGGGATGAGTAGCCTCCCCCTGGGATCAGGGAGGAGACAAGACTCCAGAAATGTTCTAGTTGGGGACGGAGGAGAGCCGGGCTCAGCGACTCCGCTTCCAGCTGGGATTCTCTCCATCGTCCGGGTTACCATTCCTGCCCAGGTGGCTGGGGTGCATGAGGTCTTGGGATCTAAGATCATCAGTCCCCGAGCAAAACCCCCTGCATCAACTCCCCAGCCCTCCAGGCCAGCCCTAGGTCTCCAACAGGTGCACGCAGTCGATTGAGGAATTCCAGGATAGCATCCTGCACATAGTAGGTACTCAGCACTCTGCCCACAGTAGGTGCCCAGTACGAGCCCAGACCCCTTCACACAACTGTAAGCTCGTTGTGGGCAGAGAACTTGTTTGCTAATTGTTATATTGTACTCTTCCAACCGCTTAGTACAGTGCCTTGCACTCAGAGCTCAATAAATGCGATGGAATGAATGAATGAACAGGGACCCAATACAGCACCCTTCACACCAATACAGCTCCCTGCACACAATAGGTGCCCAGGACAGAACCCTGCATACCGTAGGTGCCCAGCACAGTACCGTGTACACAACAGGTGCCCAGCACAGCGTTCTGCATACAGTAGGCGCCCAGGACAGTCCTCTGTAAACCCCAGGTGGGCAATAAATACTGTCGAATAAATGAGGGAATAAATTCGAAGTAGAGGATAGTAGGCGTTGACTAGCTGATGGAGGAGACAGGCACGTGCAGTGGGACTAGCAAAGTGGAAAAAAGAAGAATGGAAAAATGAAAAACCGGAAAGAAACGACAAAGTTGAAGCGGGGCAGGGGAAAGAGTGGACAGTGGCTCGTCGCGTTCCCAGGATGGGTCAGGCGGGTCTGATCCCCACTCCTCCTGGACCTCGGGAATTGGAGCGCGGCATCGCCCTTCCCTCTTCGCTATACAGCTTGGGAGTCACAGGACGTGGGTTCTAATCCTGTAGACTCTGAGCCCGGTGTGGGCAGGGATTGTCTCTCATTATTGCTGTATTGTGCTTTCCAAGTGCTTAGTACAGTGCTCTGCACATAGTGAGCGCTCAGTAAATACGACTGAATGATCAAATGAATCCCGGCTCTGCCACCGGTCTGCTGCTGTGTGCCCTTGGGCAAGCCACTTAACCTCTCTGTGCCTCAGTTCCCTCATCTGTAAAATGGGAATGAAGACTGTGAGCCTCACTTGGGACAACCCGATTACTTTGTATCTATCCCAGCGCTTAGAACAGTGCTTGGCACATAGTAAGCCCTTAACAAATACCATTATTATTATCATTCTTAATATACTTCTCCCCCGTCCTCCAAGGGGGTTTCACCCGGATAAAGACTCCTCCCTCCCGCCAAAAAAAAAGCCGGCTCGTTGGACGAGGGGTATGATTTTCGGTTTCGGTCCTAGAGGTTCTGGATTCAAATCCGTAGAGCCCTCCCTTTCCCTTCTTTTTCCTCTCCCGGAGAAAATTCTTCTTTGTCCTCCCCCTCTTCCCTACAGCGAGGGGGGCCGGCGGAGACGGCCCCCCCCCCACCTTCTAGACTGTAAGCCCGTTGTAGGCAAGGATTGTTTCTCTTTATTGCTGAATTGTACTTCCAAGCGCTCAGTACAGTGCTTTGCACAGGGAAGGCACTCAATAAATACGACTGAATGAATCCCACGATCGACCGAGAGCTCACCTCCCCCAGGAGGCCTTCCCAAACTGAGCCCCCCTTTCCCTCTGCTCCTTCTCCCCTCCAATTCCCCCCGTCCCGCCCTCTGCTCTTCCCCCTTCCCCTCCCCTCAGCACTGCACATATCTGTATATATTATTACCCTATTTATTTTGTTAATGAGGTGTATATCTCCTTGATTCTATTTATCTTGATGATGTGGTCTTGCTTTGTTTTGTTCCGTTTTGCTTTGCTGTCTGTCTCCCCTTTTAGACTGTGAGCCCGTTACTGGGCAGGGATGGTCTCTATCCGTGGCCGAATTGTCCATCCCAAGCGCTTAGTCCAGTGCTCTGCACGTAGTAAGCGCTCAATACGAATGAATGAATTGCCTATTCCAGGCGCTTAGACAAGTACTCTGCACATAGTAAGCGCTCAGTAAATGCTATTGAATGAATGGCAGCTCTGGGGGGGGGGAAAAAAATTCCCCGAAATAAAACAGGGCTCGTCCGGGATTTGAACCCGGGACCTCTCGCACCCTAAGCGAGAATCATACCCCTAGACCAACGAGCCGGCGCTGCAAAACGCTCCCGCCTGCGCGTTATGAGGAGCTTCAGTCCCAGGCTCCGCCTCCTCCCTCCTCGGCCCTGGTTGTAACGTCCTGCCCGTATACGGAGGCCTTTAGCCCCTCGGACCAGGTGTTGGTGTCAATCAATCCATCGATCGATCGTATTTCTTAATAATGATGGCATCTGTTAAGCGCTCACTATGTGCAGAGCACTGTTCTGAGCGCTGAACGCTCACCGTGTGCAGCTCACCGTGCTGAGCGCTTGGGAGAGGGCGATCTAACATTGCCACTGGCATTCCCCGTCTCTTCCCACAGGTCGGGTCCGAATGGCATTCCGAACCCCAAATCCGAAATCTTCCAAAGATTTCTCCTGCCGGGAAGGGTCGGGAGCTAAAAAAAGAAAATAAGGCGAGAGCTGTTTAAAGGGCTGTGCCGGGCTGGGAGGGGAAGGGAAGAGAAAGGGTGAGGGAAGGGAGGGAGGAAAAAGCAGGAAGACGGTGGGGAGGAGGGAATGGGGGGAGAGGAATAGAGAGGGAAGAAGACTTTCGGGGTTTGGGAGGTGCCACTTTTCTGTGTGACCTTGGGCAAGTCGGTTAACTTCTCTGGGCCTCAGTTACCTCGTCTGTAAAATGGGGATTAAGCCTGTGAGCCCCACGTAGGACAACCTGATTACCTTGTATCTACTCCTGCGCTTGGAAAAGTGCCTGACACATAGTAAGCGCTTAACAAATGCCATTTAAAAAAAAAAAAAGGTCCTGGCCTGGTGTCTTGTTTGCACGTGGAATACAAGAAACAGCCCAAGCCCCTTCCCAAACCAGCATGCTCAGTGGAAAGAGCACGGGCTTTGGAGTCAGAGGTCATGGGTTCGAATCCCAGCTCGGCCACTTGTCAGCTGTATGACTGTGGGCGAGTCACTTAACTTCTCTGCGCCTCAGTTACCTCATCTGTAAAATGGGGATTAAAGACTGTGAGCCCCACGTGGGACAACCTGATTCCCCTGTATCTACCCCAGCGCTTAGAACAGTGCTCTGCACATAGTAAGCGCTTAACAAATACCAACATTATTATTATTATTATCACCCCAGTAGCCCATCGCCTCTCCTCCAGGTCTTAACCAGCCCATTACCTGTGGCTGGGCAGGGCCGGGGTGCCGGCTAATATGATCCAGCCTAGCATGATCCACAGTTCATGTCAACTTTGTGCGAGCTCTGTACTCGGAGCTTGGGAGAGTACGGTAGAGTTAAGACACATTCCCGGCCCTCAAGGATATTACAGTCTAACAGGGTAGACAGACACTAAAATAAATTACAGGTAGTGGGATCTGGGCAGCAGCATGAAGCTTGGAATGAAGGGGAGAGGATGAAGGCAGGGAAGCCAGTAAGGAGGCTGATGAAGTAGGTGCATCCAAGATATGACAAGAGTTTGAACCAGAGTGGTCGTTTTTCGGGTGGGGGGGAAGGGGCGGGGGTGGGAGTTGGATCAGGGCAAGATCTGGTAGGAGTAGGAGTTGTTAGAAGCTGATGGACTATGAGAGCTGAAAGATGGGGAGAAGTCGAGGTTGCAGCCACTGGTTTAGGGAAGATGGTGGTGTTGCCTCCTACTGCATCCAATCAGTGTGGATTTGGGAAGAGGGCAGGGAGAAGAGAAAGGTGCACTGCAGAGTCCCTAGACGATAAGCTCCTTGTGGCCAGGGGATGTGTTTATTTATTGTTATATTGTGCTCTCCCAGGCGCTTAGTACAGTGGAGAAGCAGAATGACATAGCAGAGAAAGCATGGGCCCTGGAGTTAGAAGGTCATGGGTTAATTAACTAATTAATTCATTTGATCGTATTTATTGAGCACTTACTGGGTGCACAGCACTGTACTAAGTGCTTGGAAAGTAAAAAATTATTATTATTATTATTATCATAATCCCCACTCAGCCACTTGTCAGCTGTGAGACCTTGGACAAGTCACTTCACTTCTCTGTGCCTCAGGTCCCTCATCTTAAAAAGGGGATTGAGACTGTGAGCCCCACGTGGGACAGGGACTGTGTCCAACCCAATTTGCCTGTATCCATCCCAGCACTTAGTACAGTACCTGGTAACATAGTAAGCGCTTAAACAAATACCGTAATTTAATTATTATTATAGTGCTCTGCACACAGTACTCGATAAATACAGTTGATTGACTGACTAACTCAACTGGCTGCTTGCCTAGTAACAGGGCTTGCACGGTGTTTAATTTATCCGGGGACCCGAGTACTGGCACCTCCGGGCTTGGCTATCTGTAGCCCCAGCACCTCTGGGCTTGGTCATCCATAGCCAGGATCTCCGGACCTGGCTGTTCGTAGTCCTGGCACTTACAGGCCTGGCCATCTTTAGTCACTGCACTTTCATTCATTCATTCATTTAATAGTATTTATTGAGCGCTTACTATGTGCAGAGCACTGTAGTAAGTGCTTGGAATGTACAAATCGGTAACAGATAGAGACAGTCTACAGTCTAATCGGGGGAGACGGACAGACAAGAACAGTAGTAATAAATAGAATTGAGAGGATGAACAACTCATTAAAACAATAGCAAATAAATAGAATTAAGGCTATTTACATTTCATTAACAAATTAAATAGGCATGGCACCATTTGGGGGTAGGACCTGGCCTCGCTCTCAGTAGGACTTCAGCCAGTCCTGGCCGTGGGGACGGCAGAGGGAAGGGACGGGTTTTCTGCTGCCCTGCCTGAGGGAGGGACTGTGTCCTGCCTACTGCTTGTTCACTGGGTGCTGGACACAGCTGAACCTTTGGGGAGAGGGAGTGTAGAGGAGGGCACAGAGAGAGGGGGATGGGGGGCATGGGGAAGGACCAAGATGGGAGACACACTCAGAGACACAGAGTTTGTGGGAAACAGGGATTGACACAGAAAGACAGAGGGAGACAGAGACACAGTCAGAGACACATAGAAATTGAGGGAGGCAGAGTCAGACACGGCCAGAGAGGCAATGAGAGAGAAAACGGAAAGAGGGAGATCCCCAGAGACACAAAAATGTAGGGAACGAGAGCTACACAGAGAGACCCAGCCAGAGAGTCTGAGGAAGACAGTGCAAGGGAGACACAGAAAGAAAACGGAAGAGATCTTGAGAGAGACGCGGCTAAAGAGGCACCCGGACGGAAGGAGATAGAGCTGGATGGAGACAGAGACAGGCAAAGAGATGATCCCAGGGAAGTAGCAATGAGATGAGAACATGTGTGACGTTTCTTGTTTGCAAAGCCACATGCTCACACACACATATACACACACGCGCGCGGGCACGCACACCGCACCAGCCTAGATCAAAGGGATATTTTTACATTAAAATAAACACCACCCCTCTCAGGGGGAGCGCCCCCTCCTCCCATCCCCCCGGTGCTAGCTCCAGCCGTCAGCCGCCCGCACAGGCCCCGCTTTATTCCGCGCCGGGAGAAGGCCCGAAGATGGTCTTTGCTGTTTGCTGCTGCCACTGAGGCACGGGTCACCCCCTCCCACCCCCGCCACGGGCCCCAGCCCCTCCCCACCCAGCAGCCGTATGGCTTTCGGACCCCCCGGAGCATCAACCCAAGGTTTAATTTAAAAATTATTATTATTATTATGGCATTTAAGTGCTTACTATGTGCCGGGTACTGAACTAAACCCTGGGGTAGATACAAGCAAATCAGGTTGGACACGGTCCCTGTCCCACGTGGGGCTCACAGTCTCAATCCCCATTTTACAGATGAGGTACTGAGGCCCAGAGAAGTAAAGTCACTTGCCCAAGGTCGCACAGCAGACAAGTGGCTAAATCGGAATTAGAACCCATGACCTTCTACCTCGCAGGCCCGTGCCCTCTCCACTACGCCATGCTGCTTGGGCAATGGACTTCTAGACCATGCATTGGAGTGGAGTGGGACTCGATGTGGTGTTTTTATTCATTCATTTATTCATTCAAACGTATTTATTAAGCGCTTACTGTGTGCAAAGCGCTGTACTAAACGCTTGGGAGAGTACAATAGAACAATAAAGCACCGCTGCACACCGCAGTCTCCTCATACAGCGCTCGGCACACCGCAATTCTCGGTTTAGCGCTCTGCACACTGCAGGTACCCAGTACAACACTCTGCATATCACGGGTTCCCAATATAGTGCTCGGCACACCGCAGGCGTCCAGTACGGTACCCTCTAAACTGCAGAAGCGCTCTGTATATAGTAATAATAATAATGGTGCTTGTTATGCGCTTACTACGTCACCAGGTACTGTACCAAACGCCGGGGTGGAGACAAACCAATCACGTCGGACACAGTCCCTGTCCCACATGGGGCTCACATTCTCAATCCCCATTTTCTAGACGAGGGAACTGAGGCTCGGAGAAGTAAAGCGACTTGCCCAAGGTCTCACGGCAGACAAGTGGCTAAATCGGGATTAGAGCCCATGACCTTCTGACTCTCGGGCCGGTGCTCTCTCCATAAGGCCACGCTGCTTCTCCAGTAGGCGCTTAGTACAGCCCAACCCCCGCTGGTGCCGGCCCTCTCTCGGGACGTCGCTGCTTTTCAAGGCTCCCTAGGAGGAGGGAGGAGGGCGAGGGGGGTGTCGTCGGCTGGGCCCTCCGGACTCGTTGTAATATTAACCCGGCGGCTCCTACATCAAAGCCAGGCCGGCGGGGGAGGGACCTTGGAGAAGACCTGCCCCCTCCGCCGTCTCCGCCCGCTGTCCCCTCCGTCCCTGCCGCCCCAGGCCTCCCCTAAATCCCCAGGGGAGGGGCGATTCATTCATGCAATAGTATTTATTGAGCGCTTACTATGTGCAGAGCACTGGACTAAGCGCTTGGAACGGACAATTCGGCAACAGACAATCCCTGCCCATTGACGGGCTCACAGTCTAATCGGGGGAGGCAGACGGACAAAAACCAAACAACCTAATCACGATAAATCGAATCAAGGGGACGGACACCTCATTAACAAAATAAATCGGGTAATAAAAATATATACAAATGAGCATGCCGGAGGCCAGCCCCAGGGAGGCGGCGGGGGCGGAGAGGAGGGGAAGATGGAAGGGGGGCAGCGGGCAGGGGACGGGGGGAGTGGACAGAGAAGAGAAAGAGGAGTGGACAGAGGAGGGGAAGGAGTGGATGGGGAGGGAGGGAGAAGTGGTCAGGGGAGGGAGGGAGGAATGGACAGGGGACGGGGAGGAGTAGACGGGATGGGAAAGAGTAGACAGGGGATGGGAAGGAGTGGATAGAGGAAGGGGGGGAGGAGGAATGGACTGGGAGGGAGGAAGGAGTGGACAGAGGAGGGGAGGAATGACAGAAAAGAGGGAGAGGAGTGGACAGAGAAGAGAGGAAGGAGTGGACAGAGGAGGGGAGAAAAGTGAGCAGGGGCGGGAGATGGAGTGGACAGGAAAAAGGAAGAGGAACACAGGCACCGTGGGCAGTTCTGGGCAGTAGGATCAGAACGAACTCATTCATTCATTCATTCATTCAATAGTATTTATTGAGCGCTTACTACGTGCAGAGCACTGTACTAAGCGCTTGGAATGAACAAGTCGGCAACAGATAGAGACGGTCCCTGCCGTTGGACGGGCTTACGGTCTAATCGGACTGTAAACCGAACTGTCTAATCGAACTGATGCAACTGCGGGAGGGACAAAGCAAGGCAATCGGGAGGGTCAAAGGGATGGAACAGCCTCTGGAAGAGGAAGACCTGAAAAGGACAGAAGTCAGGTGGGGACAGGGTTAGGGTTTACAGAACCACAAAGGGTTGGGTAAGGGGGACCGGGAATTGCTCTTCCCTAAAGTCCACCTCCAGAGAATCCATTCTCACAGTTCAGCCAGGAACACCAGCAGATTCAGAGGGGTCTGGACAGATCCCTGGATGAGTAGTCGTGCTGAATCAATCAACCAATCAATGGCATTTGCTGAACACCTTCAGGTTCAGCACAGTACTGGAAAAAGACAAAAGAGTTGGAAGACAATCCCTACCTTCAAGGAGCTTACCTGGGGGAGAGTCAGAGCTGGAGAAGGGAGAGTCGGGTGGGTTGGGTGGCCCACGCTGGGTGAGTGTGGGAGAGTCAGGGATGGAGAGGGGAGGGTCAGGGGTGTTGCGTGGCCCTTGCTGGGTTACTGAGGGAGATGATTCATGCCAAGTCATGAAGGTAAGTGTCCAGGAGGGCAGCCAGCACGAAGTTCCTCCCAGGGCATCGGTGTCACCGCACCGGACCGAGTCTCAAGGGTTGGTGGGGGAGGGGGCTAGGGGATGGGGACGGCTGGGGCAGCAGAAAGCCAGATCCTGATTCTAGAACATTTTCTCCAATGATTCCCAGCAAACCTCTTCCTCCAGTGCCAAGTCCTCAGGTGCCCCCCCCCCCCCAAACGAAACCACACACACGTACACACACGCACATACACAGGACCAGAGGCACACCCGCTCCCACTCACTCTCCCACTAACCTCACCCCTCCCGGCCCCCCATCCCTGGGCGGAGGAGATGCGGTCAGCTGCTGCTGTTGTTGTTGATGTTGTTGGGAGCGGGGAGACGCGGGAGCAGCGAGCAGGTCCCCAAAGACAGCGGAAAAAGCACGGCTCTGTCCGGCCAACTCCGGGATGACTCAAGCGGCCAAATTCTGACTCAAGGGTCCCCCGTGGGGCCGTCTGCTGGAGAGCCCGGAATGTCAGAGTCCAACTTCGGGGGCCCCTGGGTCTGCGAGGTGGGGCGGGGCCCGGCTGGCCCGGGCGGGACCCTGAGTCCTGGACTTTCTGCCACTTAGGTCACTGAGTCTGGCTACTGCTCTGAGGTCTGCACTGGGGATCTGACTCAGGAAGGCCGGTCGAGGAGAGAGACATCATTGCTAGCAGCAGCTGGTGGGTGTGCTGGTGCCCAGCCCAGCGCTCTGTGAGATGCCCAATACAGCGCTCTGCACACAGTCAGTGGCCGGTAGAGCCTCTGTGCAAAGGAGGTGCCTCGAACAGCTCTCTTCTCACCCTAAGCTCCTCGAAGACTCTGTTGTATCAACAACAACATCATCATCAGTGGTATTTATTGAGTGCTTACTGTGTGCGGAGCACATTACTAAGCCCTTGAGAGAGTACGATACAAAAGAGGGTTGTACTGTACTTTTCCGAGCTTTTAGCACAGTGCTTAGCACACAGTAAGCACTCAAGAAATGATTGATAAATACTGGGGCTGATGCTCCCACAGTACCTCTCCAACTCCTCATCTCCCTCCCAGACCTCGTCCCCTTTCACCTCTGTGCCAGCTGGCTCCGGCCTGGAGCCCCAAGATCACAGGCATCCGGAAGGGGGAGAGTTGGGGGTGCCCCACGCGGGACAGCGACCGTGTCCAAACTGATTATCTCGTATCTTCCCCAGTGCTCAGCATAGTGTTTGGCACATAATAAATGCTTAACAAATACCACAGTTATTATTAGGGGCCTTCCAAGCAGATCTCCTGACTCCACCGGCATCCCGAGAGAACACGGGGCTCCAAACGTCTGCCGCTGCTCCCACCGTCAACCTCTACACAACACGTGTGGATGTGTGCCTGAGTAAAGGCATCTGTATGCAAGCATGTAGATGTGTGCAAGTGTACACGTGTGCATGCATGTGCAGGTGCACATGTATGTGGAGAGCGAGGAGCCCATACGGTCCCAAGGCTGATGCTGTGCCTTTTGGCAATTAGACCGACAGTCATGTCCACTCCCGCCTTGCTAGACGCTCAGGTGTAACTTTCCTGTGAAGACTGGCTCCTGGTAATCTCCCCTTCCCCTCATTGCTGCTGGGTGTCCAGCCCAGCGACCCTGCCTCTCTGGACGTGACTGAAGAGGGGGACGGTGGAGACCCGCCCGGGCCCAGCAAGGCCACCCGGACGCTCTCACCGCAGCTCAGATGCGGCAGCTCAGGCCCGGGCCTGTGCTGGGCATCGGGGCGGGGCCCGCCCGCTGGTGCCCAGCCTGGCTGGCTTGGGTCATACCCAGCTAGCCAGAGTCCTCCCCGACTGGGAACCCACGCCCGGGCCTGGATCTCCCGTGGCTCCCCGACCTTCTGGTTCAGGCTCCTGCCTCCAGGCAGATGACTGATGAACCCGCCCTGGATAGATGGTGCCTGCTCTCTACTGTTCCTCCCTTCTTGACTCACAGTTCCACAACCTCTCACCTGCTCTTTCCAACCTTCCATCCCCTACCACCTCTGCTCCCCTTCTCCTTCCCTCATCCCTGATGACCCTGCCTGAGACATGAACTTTCCCAAGTCTCCCCATCATCCCTCAACACCCCACTGCTTTCTCATCATTCTTTTGCTACCCATCTTTTCCTTCAAACCATCCCGTCTCCCTGTGCCTCGGAACCTACCTATTCTCTCTCACCTCTGAAAATCACATTCTCCTATTCTCCTCCCGCCCCTCAGTGAACCTCTCTCTCTCCGATGGCTCCTCCCCCTCTGCCTTCAGACAGGCACATGCCCTCCTCCCCTTTTCTCAACCCCTGTTGGTCTGTCCAGCTCCCGGCCCTTCTCCCTGTTCCCTTTCCTGTTCAAAATAGAAGAACGGATCAAGAGGCCTTTGCTTCCTCTTCATACATCTCCAACTCTTTTCTCAACCCCCTGCAACCTGGCTGTTCCCCCTTCACTCCAATGAGCCCGCTCTCTCCAAGTCATCGATGACCTTACAGCCAAGTCCGAAGACCTCTATTCCATCCTGACCCTCCTCGATCTCTCTGCTGCTTTTGACACGGGACGACTCCCTCCTCCTCAAAACACAGTCATGTTTCAGTTTTGCTGAGCCAGTACTATCCTGGGTCACCTCCTGCCTCTCATCCTCTTTCCTCTTAGGGTCCCCCCAAACTGTTGTGTGTTCTCTACTCTTCTTGTTTGACCCTCACCCCCTCGGAGAGCTCTTCCACTCACGACCTCTTGGCATACTGGATAGAGCAGGGATTTGAGAGTCGGAAGGTCACGGGTTCTAATCCCAGCTCTGCTGCTTGTCTGCTGAGTGACCTTGGGCAACTCACTTCACTTCTATGGGCTTCTGTTCCTTCGTCTATAAAACGGGGATTAAGACTGTGAGCCCCATGTAGGACGGGAACTGCTCAACCTGATTATCATGTATCCACCCCAGCATTTAGTTTACTACCTGACAAATAGTAAACAATGAATACCATAAAAAGCCCACTCCTCCCACTAACTTTCCCATATCAGTCAACCCCATGACCATCCATCTTCATCTTAGAAGCCCACAACCTCGGTGTTGTTGTCAACTCTTCATACTATACCATAAAAAAAAGCCCTTCACATTCAATCTACTGCTAAATCCTGCCGGTTTTTCCTGTATAACATTTTCTGGATCCACCCTTCCCTCCACCCAAATAGTTCCCTCCTGGTCCAAACTCTGGTCATATCATAGCTAGACTATTGCATCAGGCTCCTCACTGGTCTCCCTGCCTCCAGCCTCTCCTCCCCCCATCCATTTTACATGCTGTGGCACTGATCATCTTCCTGAAGTGTCACTCAGCCGACATCTCTCTTCAATCAATCAATCAATGGTATTTATTGAGCCTTTGCTCAATCGATGGTATTTATTGAGCATTTTCCATATACTAAGCAAGCACTATACTAACTGCTTGGAAGAGAACAAAACAGTAGAGTTAGACTCATTCCCCGTGCTGAATCCCTGGGTCTGTTGGTTTTGAGCAAAAATTTCTCAAAGGTGACCACCATCTGGCCCCACTTCAACTATCTGCTCTTTTCACCCATTACTCCCCACACACTGTCTTTGCTTCTCCCAACTCAACCTTCCAGTTGTCCCTCCCTCTCACCTCTCCTGTCTCCATTTCTTTGCTCCCACTGTTCCCCCGGCTTAGAACTCCTTCCCTCTCCACATCAGACAGACCACAGCTCTCCCCATTCAAAGCCCTCCTGAAATCCCACCTCCTCTTCCAACAAGCTTCCTAAATCAGTCTCCCAGCAACTGTGCCAACTGAGCAGTTCTGGTTGCATTTGCACCCCCCTTAGCACTCATGTACATACGTCTGCTCAATTCATTTTGACTGTTCTAGCTGTAAATACTCTTAGGTCTGTCTCCCCCATTAGAGTGGAAGCACCTTGAGGGCAGAGAACATATCACTTCACTATCTGGTACTTCCCAAGAACCTAGCAGGCGCTCAATAAATGCTGCTGCTGCTGCTGTGACCACTACGAATAATAATAATAATATTGATGGTATTTGCTAAGTGCTTACCACATGCCAGGCACTGTACTGAGACCTGGGTTGGATATAAACAAATCGAGTTGGACACCGTCCCTGTCCCATGTGGGGCTCACAGTCTCAATCCAAGCCCCATTTTACAGATGAGATAACTGAGGCACAGAGAAGTGAAGCGATTTGCCCAAGGTCACACAGCAGACAAGTAACGGAACTGGGATTAGAACCCATGATTTCTGACTCCCAGGCCCGTGCTCTATTCACTACACCATGCTACCACTACAATGCAAAGCAGCATGGCCTAGTGGAAAGAGCATAGGCCTGAGCGTCTGAGGATCTGGGTTCTAATCCCTGCTTTGCCACCTACCTGCTGCGTGACCACGGCCAAATCACTTAACTTCTCTGTGCCTCAGTTTTCTGAAGTATAAAATGGGGATGAAATACCTGTTCTCCCTTCCACTTGGACTGTGAGCTCTGTGTGGGACCTGATTAGCTTGTATCTACCCCAGCGTTTAGAATGGTGCTTGGCACATAGTCAGCGCTTAACAAATACCATAATTGTTATTAATATCACCATCACCACCACTGTATATTGTTGAAGACCCTGTCTCTCTCCCACCTCCACCCCCCGAGGCTAACTTGTTCCAGCTGTTCCTAGGATTTAGGTCCTAATCCCTCCTCTGTCACTTGTCTGCTGTGTGACCTCGAGTGAGTCACTTAACTTTTCTGTGTCTCCATTGCCCCATCATCTACAAAATGGGGATTAAGACAGTGAGCTCCGTGTGCGACAGGGACTGTGTCCAACCTGATTATCTTGTGTCTATCCCAGCACTTAGAACAATGCCTGGCAGAAAGTAAGCCATGTACAAATACCATAAAAACATCCAAAAAAACTCCCCCTCTCCCAAGTAGCCCCAACTATCGGGGTTCAGCATTCCGCTCAGTCCTGTCCAGCACCAGTTGGTCCCCACTGCCAGGACCGCACAGTTGGGGTGGAGTTCCCAACCAGCAGGCCTAGCCCTGAGGGGGGTCCCAAGTCACTGGAGTCTCTTGGTATTTGATTCGGATGGAAGGTTTGATGCTGGGAAGCGAGCAAACCCAGTGGTTGAAATTGGATTTTGGATTACCTGCAGGTCTCCATTACCCGTGTTTCCCCCTCGGCCCTCTGGCCTGGGAAAATGGAGAGTTGGCCCTGCTTGGCGAGGGGCTACTCTCAACAGTTCCTTCACTTGGGGGGATGCGCTCTGGCGGGGAGGGAAGAGGAGGGGAGGGGGCCTGGCAGCCAGGCAAGACCTGATTTGATCAGAAAGCTGCCAAGAGGCGGGCAGGGTTGTGTATGTTGGTGGGGGAGGTGGTCACCCTGGCGGCCTGGTAGGGTCAAAATCCCAGGTCACTGCGCTTCGCACCTCGGGGTTCTCTGGCTGGAAAGGTGAGCAGGGAAGGGATGGGAAGGAAGGGAAAGGAGGGGAGGAGAGGCTGGGCTGGGGAGGGGGTCGGGGGCGAGCTGGTGGACTCCACCAATGGGAATCAGGCAGGGGGTCGGATGGCGAGTGATGTCAGATAACAGAAATTACCTCCGTAACTCGGGGAGAGGAAAATGTCCTTTGACCTCCCAAACAGCCAGGGATTTAGCTTTCTTTTGCGGGCCGAGTCGGAGTCCTCAGCCCATCTCGCCGCCCCAAGAGGTTGATGGATGCCTCTCGGCCGGAGGCTCTTGTTTGCCCAGTCCGGGGCCTGGCGGGCAGCCGGGCCGGTCAGTGTCTGGACCCGCAGTGGGAAAGGGTCACCGGTCTCCTCCCTGAGGGGCGAGGTCCTTACCTAATGTGCATCTGTGCAATAATAATAATCATTATGGTATTTGTTAAGTGCTTTCTATGTGCCAAGCACTGTTCTAAGCGCTCAAGTGGATTCAAGGTAATCAGGTTGTCCCCCGTGGGGGGTCATGGTCTTAATCCCCATTTTATAGATGGAGTAACTGAGGCAGAAAGAAGTTAACTGACTTGCCCAAGGTCACAGTGCAGACAAGTGGCAGAGCCAGGATTAGAACCCAATGTCCTCTGACTCCCAAGCCAGGGCTCTTACCACTAGGCCATGCTGCTTCTCTATTCTCTCCCAGTCCTTAATTCAGTACTCTGCACACAGTAAGTGCTTAATAAAGACTATTAATAATAATAATAATAATTCTGATATTTGATAAGCACTTATTATGTGCCAGGTACTGTACTAAGTGGTGGGGTAGATACAAGGAAATCGGGTTGAATACAGTCCCTATCCCACATAGGGTTCACAGTTTTAATCCCCGCTTTCCAGATGAGGTAACTGAGGCAAAGAGAAGTGAAGTAACTTGCCCAAGATTCATTCATTCATTCATATTTACTGAGCGCCTACTGTGTGCAGAGCACTGTACTAAGCACTTGGGAAGTACAATTCAGCAACAAATAGAGACAATCCCTATCCAACAACAGGCTCACAGTCTGGAAGGGTGTAGACAGACATCAAAACAAGTAAACAGGCATAAATAGCCTCATTATAAATCAATAGAATTATAGATATCACAAGATCACACAGGAGAGAAGTGGCAGAACCAGGATTAGTCAGGGTGATACAGAAGGGAATGGGAAAAGAGGAAATGAAGGCTTAGTCAGGGAAGGCCTCTTGGAGGAGATGTGCCTTCAGTGAGGCTTTGAAGATGGGGAGAGTAAGTGTAATTGGCTGAATCTGTCAAGCTGGGATGTAGTAAATCCTCGGACTCGTGATGGGGCAGTTGCAATGGGGGAGGAGAGGGGGCAGAGTCTGGAAACGTTGTGGAGAAGAACTGTCAGGATTTAATGAGGGGCTGAAAAAGGGGGGTTGAAAAAGAAAGAGGATCAGAGTATAATGGCCTGCCTTGAGAGGCAGGGAAGATGGGTGGTGTGGTCAACTAGGATGGGGAAGATAAGAGGAGGAGAACTTGGGAGGGAAGGTGAAGAGGTCAGTATTGGACATCTTGAACTTGGGGTGCTGTGGGGAACATCCAGGGAGCGATATCTTGGAGGCAGGAGGAGATAGAAGATTGCAGAAAAGGAGAAGGGTTAGAGCTAATGAGGTAAATTTGGGAGTCATTTGCGAAAAAGTGGTAGCTGAAGCCTTGGGAGCAGATCCTGGTCTGGGTACCTATTCACTGTGTTCGGAGGAAATAGAAGGAGAAGATTTGATCCCCTCCCTCAAGAGTTTACGGTCTACCGTGGGTGATGGGAGACATAAGTGGACAGATAGCCCACGGGCAGGAGTGAGGGCTGGGGCTTTTTCCATTAAGACCCACTCAATCAATCAATCAAACCCAGACCCAGACTCAAAATCCAAGGATGCCAAACCTTAAGGTTTCACAGATGCACAAACGGACACACAATCAGACCCCAAATCTCCCACTCGTGCAAAGACATACACTGACATATGTACAAACACACAGGCACATGTGCTCAATTGCCTAGTACAGGGTTCGGCACACAGTTAGCTCTCAATAGATGCTACTGATTGATTGATTGATTGACATGCAAACACGCACAGACACTCGAGGCCACAGACACCTCCACACACAGATGCCCACGTGTACATGCACTCACACACCACACCCCCACACATACTCACGCTCATTCTCTCCCTTTGCAATCGCTGTTCGGGGTCTCAAAGAGGCCGCTCCAGACCGAAGAAGAGGCTGAACCGAGATTACTTGTGGGGCAGAACGGGGAACGAAACCCGGTGTGGGCAGGGATTGTCTCTCTTTATTGCTGAATTGTATTCTCCAAGCGCTTAGTACAGTGCTCTGCACACAGTAAGCGCTTAATAAACACGACTGAATGAATGAATCTGTAAAACAGGGATTAAGACTGTGAGCCCCACGTGGGACAACCTGATTACCTTGTATCTACCCCAGCGCTTTAGAACAGTGCCTGGCACATAGTGAGCACTTAACTACCATCATTATTCTTATTAAATGCTAATGATCCGGGTGCAAGGGGAGACAGGCAGAGAGAGACTCGGAATCAGAGAAGCAGGCAGGGACAGAAGTGCAGGGAAGGAGGGAGAGAGAGACTCTTCGGGAAGAGCTAACGGGATGCAGGTCCCGGGGGGGCTGGAGAGGGGACCACATAGCCAGTCCTTGGGAGACTCCAGGACCCCGGAGATTTCCCCGGCCGGAGGGAGATCTCCCTCTCCCGCCCCCCTCCCCTTATGAGAAGCAACTTGGCTTTGTGGAAAGATCACGGGCTTGGGAGTCAGAGGTTGTGGGTTCTAATCCCAGTTCAGACTGAGCCCATTATTGGGCAGGGATGGTCTCTGTTGCCCAACTGTCCATTCCAAGCGCTTAGTACAGTGCTCTGCACATAGTAGATGCTTAATAAACTAAATACCACTGAATGAATGAATGAATAATCCCCGCTCCGCCACTTCTCAGCCGTGTGACTTCGGGCAAGTCACTTCACTTCTCTGGATCTCAGCTCCCTCCTCTGTAAAACGGGGCTGAAGACTGTGAGCCCCACATCAGACGACCCGATTACCTTGTCTCGCCTCCAGAGCTTAGAACAGTGCTCGGAAGCGGCATGGCTCAGTGGAAAGAGCCCGGACTCGGGAGTCTAGAGGTCATGGATTCAAATCCCGGCTCTGCCACTTGCCAGCTGCGTGACTGTGGGCAAGTCACTTAACTTCTCTGTGCCTCAGTTCCCCCATCTGTAAAATGGGGATTAAGACTGTGAGCCTCACGTGGGACAACCCGAAGACCCTGTACCTACCCCGGCGCTTAGAACAGTGCTCTGCACATAGTTAGCGCTTCACAAATACCAACATTATAGTAAGCAATACCGTCATCATCATTATTATTATTCTTAGGGGCGGAGGGAGGGGCCGGCCCGGGAAAAGCAGAGACCCCCGTTGGCCCGGGGAGGGGGCGGGACTCCGGGAACCACTTGTCCCAATGCGTTTCCTTATTGAGCGCCCCCGGCCCACCCCCCCCACCCCCCACCGGGACCCCGCCCCCGGGCCGGGGCAGGCTTTGTTATGCTAAGGAGGTCGACGTCAGAGTCAGATCAAAGGGGCCGAGGCCCATATAGGCAGGTTCCCGGGACGGGGGGCGGGGAGGGGGGTGGGGGCAGGGGACCGTGCAGGCCGGCCGCCCGGATCGTTTGGGGTTTGGGGGGAGCCCCCGTCCCCCTCTCCTCGCAGCCGTCCCCGCCGGGACTGGAGTGGCGGTCACCTCCGCCTGACCTTCTCCTCCGCGGCCTTGGGCCTGGACAGGATTCCGTGTCTGCCGTTCCCAGCGGGAGGAGAGGGAAGGCGAAGGGCGGGGGGAGATTTAGCGGACGGGCGGAGAGACGCCCAGAGACCAGGGAGAGACAGCCGAGAGACCCGGGCCGGACAGAAGGGAGGCGGCGGAGATAGAGCAGAGACAGAGAGATAGCGAGAGATCCAGCGGGCAGATCTCTCGGCCGCCGCTCGGCAAGGTAAGAGGGGGAGGGTGGGAGGGGGGATTTCTCGGATTAAGGGGATTGAAAGCCCTAGATGTGAAGGAATTCTCTCCTCCCCCACCCCCGGACGGAGGTGGGGGGGCTTTGATAGGTTGGGGGAGGGGGGAGTCTCCAAAGCCCCTCTCCCCCCACACCAAAATGGGGCGCCACGAGGAGGGGTGGGGGTGAGACCCTTCGGGGGAGAGCTGTGGAGGTGAGGTGGGGGAGAAGCAAACTTCATCTGCTTCCCCCCGAAAAATCCTTCAACGGTGAGTAGGCCCCGGGGGGCGAGCCCCGGTTGGGCGTGTCCCTTCGCGGACCCCAGCCCTAATCCATTCAATAGCATTTCATTCCATCGTATTTATTGAGCGCTTCCTATGTGCAGAGCACTGTACTAGGCGCTTGGAATGGACGATTCGGCAACGGATAGAGACCAGCCCTGCCCGATGACGGGCTCACAGCCCCCGACTCTGTTTAGGACGGCCTCCGCTTTTCATCACGCCCCCCAATTTCTGCAGCCTGGCCGCCCCCCGCCGCGCCCGGGGTGGCTTAACTTCTCTTGCACATCTGGAGCCGCGGCGGGTCACCGGCGTGGCCGGAACATCTGTCCGGCCCCGAGGTCGACCCCTGGGGAGGGGGCTTCGGGGCAAGGGTGGGGAGGTGGGTCAGCCTCTCCCCCCCCCCCCCCCCACCTCCAGCTCGGGAGGAAGGGGGCCGTCCCCACCCCAGCGGGGTCCGGGACCCTCTCGGGACGGTCCGAGAAAGGAGTGGGGCGGGGGAGGTTGAGGGAGGCAGATAAGATAAGGGGCTCGGAAATAGCGCGCCCCCCCTTATCCCGCCCCCTGACGAAGCCCCCTGCCAGGAGAGGCCGGGAGGAGAGGGAAGGGAGGGAGGAAGAGAGAAAAGAGAGGGGAGGAGGACGAGAAGGACGAGAGTTTCCAGGGCGGTGCTAGCTGTGTCCCCGCTCGGGTCCGATAAAGGGGACAGAAATAACTGATTAGAGGGGAAGGGGGGAGGGCTGCACCCCTGGTTCGAATCCTGCGGGGTCCTCCCTCTCCCCCACTTCCCGTGAGGGGAATCTGGGGGCGTCGAGGGAAATGTCCCCCTCTGGCCCTCAGGAGGGATGGAGTTTGCTGGAAGGTTTAGCTGATGGGGACTGGCAGTCCATCCATCTCAGAATGGGGGTGGGGGGGAGGATTGGGAGGATTGGGATTGGGGGTACAGATCCCTCCAGCCTAGCCCCTCCCCCCCCACCCCGGGACCCCAGCCTCGCTCCGGAGGGTCCTGGGGGGGGGGGGGAGAGGAGGCGGAGGAAGAGGAGGAGGAGGAGGGGCAGGGGGCGGGGCTGGACATTTGGCTCAGGACCGTCGCCGTGACCGGCTTCTCCGGTTTCTTCTTCGTGATCTCCGGAGAGACGGCAGCGGCGGAGGCCGGCAGAGGAGGGGCAGGTAGAGACAGGGAGGAGGCGGAGAGACCCGCAGAGATAGACAGAGATAGACGCCGAGACAAGTAGATGCAAGCGGAGACAGATAGAGGCCGGGGAGGGGGCGGGAGGCGGGATATATGTGCCCTGAGATTCGCACATCTGTACCGAACCCTATGCGCACACACGATCCTGTGTAAAGCGGGGAGGGAGGGATCCCATATGGCCGGTTAAACAGAAACATGCAATCAGTCGGATAATTCAAGCCATACGTGCTGACTGTCTTTGTTGACTATAAAGGTCCCATCAAGAGTCGGAGCAGGAAAGACCCCAGCAGATCTCCAGTCCAATAACACCTCCCTCCGCCTCTCCGCTTCCCTCCGCCTCCATCTCTGTCCCTTCTCATCCCTCTCCCTCTTTCTCCATCTCTCCCCACCTCTGTCCGTTTCCCTGCCTCTCCCTTCCGTTCGTTCTCGCCATCCCTCGTCCCCGCTCGACTTAATCTCCGATCGGGTTCTCTCCCTGCCTCGTAGACAGCCGCTCCGGCCCCTCGGACTTTTTCCACTGGAAATTTGGGGAACATCTAACCCGGCCCGAGGCCCCGGACGGCGGCAATGACGCTGCAGCCGCGGCGGCGAGTCTCTCTGGCAGTTTTTCTGTCCTTGCTCTTGCAGGCTGGAATTTCCTCGGGAATTAAATGGCTGTGAGTATTTCTTTCTTTGCTCCCCCACCCTGAAAGGTATTTTGCGTCGAGCACCGCGGTGGTTTGGGGGGAGTCGGGCGGCACTTTGGCTTGTGCACTGGGGAGAGGCTGTGGACGCAGAGGAAAGTCGGGGTCGCCCAGAAGGGGCCTGTCCGTCACCCCCCCCAATTTTTTCTCCCTGGGGAAAGGGGAGGAGGGAGAGATAGGAGGAGCTCCAGTTTCCCGGCCCTGGGCCGCCTGAGAAAGGGTCGTGGCCCCTTCCCCTCTCCTTCCCCCCTTGCTTGAGGGGGGCGACCTGGGCGTACCGAGAGCAGGCCGCAGTTTGAGTTGAGTTGCCGGCCGGCGAGGTGGGCGGAGGGCTTAGCGGACAGAACCGGTCCGGTTTTCCCTCCCTCCTTCCCTCGCCGCCTTCTCGTGCCCCGGGCGCTCTCCAGGTTTCGGAAGGAAAGGAACCCCGTCTCCCTGGACGGGGGTCCCGGCTTCGCCCCGCCTGGGGTCAGGGGGGGCGGCGGTGGGGTGGGAGGAAAGTGCTGACCTGGGTTCAACTTTCCTCCTCGCCCTTGGGGTTCGGGGGTCGCGGAGAGGGGTCTCCGGCCCCTTGGTGAGGAAGTAGGGAAAGCGAGGGTTAACCGGCTCAGGATGCCGCCGGGAGCTGGAGCAGAACCGGACCGGGAAGTCCCGGCGGGAAAGGCCCGGGGCGGAGGGAGGGGGAGCAGTGGACGCGGGAAGGGCCCGGGATTTATTTGTATTTCCAACCACCTGCTCCTGACCTGGGGCAGAGGGCGCGGGCCGCCGCCAGGCCTGGGAGCAGTCCAGGACCGGTCACTCTAATAATAATAATAATGACATCTGCTTAAGCGCTTACTATGTGCCAGGCATTGTGTATTCGGCGCTGGGGTGGAGACCACCAAATCGACACAAGTCCCTGTCCCCCGTGGGGCTCACAGTCTCAATCCCCATTTTACAGATGAGGGAACTGAGGCCCAGAGAATCATAATAATAATTACAGCATTTAGTTAAGCGCTTACTATGTGCCGGGCACTGAACAAAGCGCTGGGGTGGATACAAGCCATGTTCTGCACACAGTAAGTGCTCAATAAATACGATTGAATGAATGAATACCAGCAAATCGGGTTGGACACAGTCCCTGTCCCACGTGGGGCTCACAGTCTCCATCCCCCTTTTACAGATGAGGGAACTGAGGCCCAGAGAAGTGAAGTGACTTGCCTCAGGTCACTCAGCAGACAAAAGGCAGAACCGGGATTAGAACCCATGACCTATGTGACTCCCAAGCCCGTGCTCTAACCACTGAGCCATTCGCTTGCCCCATTATTCATTCAATAGTATTTATTGAGCGCTTACTGTGTGCAGAGCACTGTACTGAGCGCTTGGAGTGTACAATTCGACAACAGATGGAGACGATCCCTACCCGGTAACGGGCTCGCAGTCTTAGCTCTCCGTCTCCCTTAGCTCTCTTAGCTCTGCAGGACCCCCGGAAAGCTGCCGGGGATGGCAGGAGAGTGGGAGTCGGCGACGGCCGGCCCCTCGCCCGAGGCAAAAATCTGTCACTCGCTCTCAAGAATCGAGAAAAATTGTCCCGCTTGCCCGACACCGCCAATTCCTTCGACTTGGACAGAGCTCCAGAGATAGAAACCCAGAGGGAGACCCAGAGGCAGAGAATTGGGAGGGCGGAGGCGGCGGGGCTCGCTCCCGGGGACCCCGCCTGCTGGGGAAACGATCGCCGCCGCCGCCTCCGGGGAGCCCCCCCTGCGGACTGAAGCCCCCCGGACACCCCGGGCCCAGCCGGGGCGGCTGAGCGGGGTCGCACGCCCCTCTGGCGACTTCGCCCAGAGGAAAGCGAGGGTGGTCACCCTTCCCGACCTCTCCCTGGGGCGTCTCAGCGCAGGTGGGGAGCGGGCGAGGGACGCCGCTCCGAGGTGGTCCCTTCCCCCCGTGCCCCTCCCCAATCCCCCTTACCCCTTCCAGCCAAACTCCTTCGTCCGGACTTGGGGTTTCGGCAGGGAGACGCGCTTCCCTCTTTAGCACAGCCTGAAAAAGATAAATAGGGGCGGGGGGGTTAAGGGGACGGGGACGGGGACGTGGGGGAAGGACCTGACGTTTGGTTTGCCTTCGCCGGTGGCCCGCCCCCCTTCCCCCTCGGCAAAGAGAGGTCGCGAGCGAAATCTCCGGGGGAAAATGAAAACCGATCATTTTGGCCGGGCCGGGGTCCGCGGGGAGGGTTCCACCCCAGTGACCCCTCTCCCTCTAAAGTTCACACCTATCCCCCCCCGCAACCCCCCGCGCAGGGGCCGCCCAGGGAGAGCCGGCCGTTTGCCCCAGGCCCCTTGACCGGCCGGAAATCTTTCATCTGGGCGGCCGGATTCCTGCGGGATTAAAGCGGCTTTCGAGCCTCTGGCCAGCCAAGGACAGACCCCCACCCAACCTCCTCCCGCCCCCCACCCTACTCCCACCTCCGCCCCTGCCAAACTGGATCTGGATCTGGATCTTGATGGCCAGGTCCGAGGGGTCCAAACCCACCCGAGGTGGACGCTGCTGCTGAATGGGGGACTGCGCCACTGAACGAGTGAATGACCCCCTCGCCCGACTCGGAGTAACAATAATAATAATCATTATGGTATTTGTTAAGCGCTCACTATGTGCCAAGTACTGTTCTAAGTCTATCAGGTTGGACACAGTCCCTGCCCCGCATGGGACTCACGGTCTTAATCCCCAGTGTACAGAGGAGGTAACTGAGGCCCAGAGAAGTGAAGTCAAAATAATAATTTGGTATTTCTTAGGATAGATGAAATGTGGGGAGCTGCCCCCCATCCCCACCCCCACGGGCGGTGTACAGACCTAGGCTCCTCGCGGGAAGACTTTTCGCAGGGAGTTGGCGGCCTTAGGTCGGGGGGGAGGGGAGAAGATGGAGAAGGAAAGTGGAGATAGGATGGAAATTAGGTAGAAAAAAGTTCTTCGGGAGAAGAGGGGGTGTCCGGCTCTGTGAGACTGGCGGATTTGGGCTAGTCAGCTCAGAGGCAAGTCGCCCCTCTCTCCTCTCGTCCCCGGGGGCTGGCCCAGGCCCGCCCTTAATAATAATAATGTTATTTGTTAAGCGTTTACTATGTGCCAAGCAGTGTTCTAAGCGCTGGGGGAGATAGAAGGTAGATAGAAGATAATCCCCCCTCTAGACTGTGAGCCGGTTGTGGGCAAGGATTGCCTCTCTTTATTGCTATATTGTACTTTCCTAGCACTTAGTACGGTGCTCTGCAAGCGCTCAATAAATACGATCGAATGAATGAATGATAGGGTTGGACACAGTCCCTGTCCCGCAAGGGGCTCACAGCCTTAACCCCCGTTTTACAGATGAGGTAACTGAGGCCGAGAGAAGCGAAGTGATTTGCCCAAGGTCACACAGCAGACAAGTGGGGAAACCGGGATTAGAACCCATGACCTTCTGCTTCCCAGGCTCGTGCTCTATCCACTACACCATGCTGTAAAGCAGCGTGGCTACAAGAAGCACTGTGGTTTAGCAGAGAGAGCCCAGAAGTCAGAGGACATGAGTTCTAACCCGGCTCCACCACTTGTCCACTGTATGATGTTGGACATCTCTGTTTCCTCAGTTACCTCTTCTGCAAAATGGGGATTAAGACTGTGAGACACGTGGGACAACCTGATTACCTTGTATCTCCCCCAGCGCTTAGCACATAGTCGACGCTTAACAAATACCGTCATTATTAATTATTATCCAGCCCCGGACCCCCTCCCTCGGGTGGCACTGGCTCTCCGGCTCTCAGATTCCGAGAAGGAGCGGGAGGGGGTGGGATGCGTGGGTCCCACGGGTGGTCTCCCCAGGGATTCCTTGGGGGCTGCTTCTCCCCTCCCCTACTCACTCTTCCAGGGCCTCTGGTAGGTTTTTTGTGCTCCTTCGTTTTTCCCCTCCACGCGTTTCTCCTTTTTTCCCACATCCCTCTGACCTTCCAGCCCCGCGTTATCCCGCGCCCATCGCCCCAAGTTTTTCCCCAGATACGCTCTCTGGGTGTACCAGTCACCGGTCCAGCCCAGGGTCCGCCCTCCGCCTCGGCCCTTTTCCGGGCCGTGGGTGTTTCTGAGGGACTCTAATCCCCGGCATCACAGTCCTGGCATGACCTTGGGCGGACACTCTCCCCGGAGGTCCCGGCAAGGGAGGGGAGGCTGAGGGAGATCAATCAAAAACAGTTATTGAGGACTTACTGTTTGCAGAACTGCATGCCAGCGGCTTGGGAGAAAACAATATAACAGAATTGGTAGACGTTCCCTGCCCGCAAGTAGCTTACCGTCTAGAGGATATAGGGGAAAGGTAGAGGGGTGTGTGTGTGTATTTGTGTGTGTGTGGCGGGGTTGGGGAAAAGGGGAGGCAGAGGGAGGCTGGGTGCGGTAGAAGAGTAAACTGAGGCCCAGAGAGGGTAAGGCAGTCACCTGAGGTTACACAGCAGGCCAGTGGTCGAACTGAGACTTCAACCTGAATCTTCTGACTCCTAGCCCCCTGCCATTTCCAATAACAATAATAGGTAATAGTATTCATTAAGCACTCACTATGTGCCAAGCTCTGTTCTAAGTGCTGAGGGTAGTTACAAGATAATCAGGTTCCACATGGGGCTCACAGTCTAAGTACGAGGGAGAACAGGTTTTGAATCCCCATTTTTCAGATGAGGGGACTGAGGCACAGAGAAGTTAAGTGATTTGCCCAAGGTCCCACAGCAGCAAAGTGATAGAGGCAGAATCAGAACCCAGGTCTTCTGACTCCCAGGCATGTGCTCTTTCCACTAGACCATGCTCTCTCTCCTACACCCCTCTAAACCTGCACCTCACCACCACACCCACTGCAGCCCAGCCCTCCCTCTTCTTTTCCCGGGCCAAACCCCGGGGGGGTCAAGAACTCGCTCCTGAGACATTGGTCCTGGGATCCCCTGGCTTCACCAGCTGCCAAATCCCAAGGCCCAAGGGGATGCTTGTCTTCAGAAGCGGGCATGGGGAGACCCAGCTTCACCCCAGCAGGATGTGCCCTCTGAAGAAGGGAGGAGTTGAGGAGTTGAGGGGAAGCAGAAGGTCATGGGTTCTAATCCTGGTTCCACCCCTTGTCTGCTGTGTGACCTTGGACAAATCACTTTGCTTCTCTGGGCCTCAGTTACTTCATCTGTAAAAAATAATAATAAAATAATAATAATTGTGGCATTTTGAAGCACTTACTATGTGACAAGTACGGTACTAAACTCTGGAATAGGTACAATCAGATCAGATCCAATCCCTGCCCCAGATGGGATTCACAGTCTAAGGGGGAAGGAGAACGGTGGTAATGATTCCCCATTTTGCAGATGAGAGAACTGAGGCGTAAAGAAGTTAAACCACTTGCCCAAGGCTCCGCGGCGGACAAGTGGTTGCTGAAATGCAATCAGTGAATCCCCTGATTTAGGGAAGGAGGGCAGTGATTGTTGGGGGTCTGGTGGGAGGGGTCACTCTGGGAAGATTTCCAGAGGTGGGAGAGGCACTGGAAGTGGGGAAGGGCAAGGGAGGGAGGCGTCCGAGTCTGGGTGTCCAGACCATCTCCGTCTCTCGCCCAATGTCCCTGCCTATCTGCGCATTCTGTCCCGCGTCCCGGCCCAGCATCTCACCCCGGGGTCCTGTCCCGATGTCCCGACCCAGAGGGTTCCTGGAGATTTTCGGCAGGGCAGAGGGTGGGGTCTAAGTCCCTGCTGTCTGCAAGAAGGGGCTCGTGTGGCGAGCAGCTGAGCCTCTCCTCTGCCCAGACTCCTGGCAGGCAGGAGTCGGCGGGGAGGCGGGTGCCCATGCCGCTTGGGATTTGGGCCTAAACTAGCTCTGGGCCCCTGAGCCCGCTGCCCACACTCTGCCATGGTCAGAGGGGGGTTCTCTCTAAGACGAGGGGAAGAGGTCAGGAGGGCTCCGCCCAGAGCTGGGTGCGTCTACACCGTCAGCCCAGGCACCTTGACTACACAGCCGGAGCACGTGGTCGGTCAGCATTTAGGACCGATGCCGCCATCCCCAGAGGGAGGGGCCCTAGCCGACGCCACCAGACAGACTGGCAACCAACTATTCTCCCTCTCACCCCCCCAGGGCCCTATCCAAGACACCCTCGGCCCTGGCCCTGAACCAGACGCAGCACTGCAAGCAGCTGGAGGGGCTGGTGGCCTCGCAGGTGCAGCTGTGCCGGAGCAACCTGGAGCTGATGCACACTGTGGTCCAGGCGGCGCGGGAGGTGGTCAAGACGTGCCGGAAAACCTTCTCCGACATGCGCTGGAATTGCTCGTCCATCGAGCGGGCCCCCAACTACCTGCTCGACCTGGAGAGAGGTGACGAGGGCGAGGGCCCCAGCGGGCGGGAGCGTGGCGGGCAGTCCAAGGGGGAGCCCGCTGGATGGAGACACTGACACACCGCACACACACACACACCACGCCAAGTATCTCAGTCAGTGAGGTGTGAGGCATTGGGTGTTGGTAGTGCTGATCGTGTGTAAGACGCTCAGGGCATTAGATCCTCCCTGTGCGAGTGTGCGTATGTTTGTGGGGTGGTAGTGTATCCTGTATCTGCCCCAGGGTTTAACACAGAAGTCTGCAAACAGTAAGTACTTCATAAATACAATCATACTAGTAATGACGATGTTGATGATGTGTCATTTGGAAATTTTCCCCAAATCTGTGGCTCCCAAATTTCTCCTGCATTCCCAGACTGAGGGGATGGGGTGAGGGGAGGAAGAGCTGAGTTGGAGGGAGTGTCCTTCCACCTGGGATTGGAGGAGATGATGAGGGCAGACCGGGCTCCAGTTCGGCCCCTCTAGAAGACCCAAGAATGTCCTGGCTGGCCAGAGGCCCTAGAGGACGGCTCCCCTCTTCCTTTCCCGCTCCCCCCGTCCCCAGTAAAGCCACCCTAATCCACTGCCTCCCTCCCCCGGCCCCGGCCCTCGGCGCTGACCTTAGCCTGCCCCGGCTCCGTTTCAGGGACGCGGGAGTCGGCCTTCGTGTACGCTCTGTCCGCCGCCGCCATCAGCCACACCATCGCCAGAGCGTGCACCACCGGGGACCTGCCGGGCTGTTCCTGCGGCCCGGTCCCAGGTGAGAGCCCTGGGCCTGGGTACCGCTGGGGAGGCTGCGCCGACAACCTCTACTACGGCCTCCTCATGGGGTCCAAATTTTCGGACGCTCCCATGAAGGTGAAAAAGTCAGGAGGCCAGACCAATAAATTGATGCATCTCCACAACAGTGAAGTAGGGAGACAGGTAACCGCGACCCTCCCCCTTCCCCTTCCCCACTTCCCCCCTCCCTCCTGTCGCCCAACCTCCTTCGGGCTCGCCCCAGTTCCCACCAGGGGCCCAATAGTTGTAACACCACCAGGGTCGCTGACTTTCGAGCTGGTCAGATGGGGTGGGGGGCGTGTCTCGATCCCCCCCCCCCGCCCGCCCCTCACACGCCTTCAGGCGCCAGGGCCCCAGGAGAGGGGAATGGAGGGAAGAAAGGGGAGGGGGCGGCTGTGGACCCGCCAGCCGACGGATGAGACCTGGAAACCGTCCAGTCACTTCTCCGTCCCAACCGCAGCATCTACCCGGACCCCTCACCCGGGCCGTCCTGACCGCCGTGTAGGTGTGGGGGCAATGTCTTGGAAGGCTAGCGGACCGTCCCCTGGGGGGGAGCCCAGGGAGGGGAGCTGGCAAGGGGTCGTAGAGAGGAAATGGGGGGAGACGCAGGTTGGTCCAACTGCGCAGGAGCCGAATTTTCCTGGGGTCAAGACTGACCCGGACCCTGACCCGAAGGGCTCTCCCAGGTTGTCACCAAAACTCCCCCCACCAGGGGGAGCCAGCCAGTCAATAACAGCAGTATTGCCCTTGTGCCTTCTGCGGGCACTGTACTGAGCGCTTGGGACAGTCCGGCACAATAGGGCCGAGCGTCGCCTCCAGCCTCCACTTCCCCCCGAGCGGGTGTCTCGGCCCGGCCCACTCTGGTCCTCTGGGACGGGGTCCTTCAGGATCCCACTGAAACTCCGAAAGGAGCCGCGTGCCTCTGACGGACTGGACCGTAGACTAGACGGGACAGGATTCCCACACCTTCCCGATTAGCCTCCGTCCCGGGTGGATTTTCCACAGGGAATAAATCCAGGGAGGAGCCTTTTATTTCACCTATCCGCCCTCCTCTGTGCGTCAACTATGCACTTGTCTGTGTACGCTTTAAGCACTTTGATACTCATCCCAGCCCCAGAGTACTTAGTACTCTCTATGCACTACTATTTCCCTTTCTCCCCTTTGATAAAAATAATAAAATCGATGATGATGGTATTTGTTAAGCGCTTTACTATGTGCCAAACACTGTTCTAAGTGCTGGGGAAGATACGAGGTAATCAGGTTGCCCCACGTGGGGCTCACCGTCTTCAGCCCCATTTAACAGATGAGGTCACAGGGGCACAGAAAAGTTAAATGACTTGCCCAAAGTTACACAGCTGCCAAGTGGCGGAGCCGGGATTAGAACCCACAACTTTAGACCGTAAACTCCTTGCGGGCAGGGATCGAGTCTACCAACTAGATACTGTATATTGTCCTTTGCCAAGTGCTTAGTACAGTGCTCTGCACATGTTAGACACTCAGTAAATACCACTGCCTGACTGATAGGCCTGTGGGGCCAAGGGGCTGGTCTTGGAAGGGGCCACGTGACGTTTCAGGCTTTAATTGGGGGTTATGATTAAACAGGTACTTCTAGAATGAAGGGGGGGGGCTGTACTGACTGCCCTGAGACACAAGTAATATCACCCTCACCAGGTGGAAGGGGAGACTCTTAGGAGACAACACAGACCCCACCATGCCCCCCATCCCTGCAGCCTCCTTCCTAAAGAAGCAACATGACCTAGTGGAAAGAGCACGAGCCTGGAAGTCAGAGGGCCTGGGTACTAACTCCTGCTCCACCACTTTTCTTCTGTGTGACCTGGGACCAGTCATTTAACGTCTCTGTGCCTATTTCCTCATCTGTAAAATGGGGATTAAATACCTGTTCTCCCTCCTACTTAGATTATGAGCTCCATGTGGGACAGGGACCTTGCCTCACTTGATTATCTTGTACAGTGCTTGGCAAATAGAAAGGGCCCAACAAATACCACAGTCATTAGTCTTTCTGCCCCGGGCCTCCTCCCTCCCCACCTGCACCTGCAGCACAAACTCACAGATTTTCAATTCCCATCGGTCCTTATTTCCTCATGCCAAAACAGGGTGGGGGTGGCAGAGCTGTGGGTGGGAGGGGAGAAGGAGGGAGGAACTAAAATGAGGGTGAGTTAGTGGGGGTAAAATCCACTGGAGAGCCCCCCATCCTGTCTGGGGTGAAAGTTCTTCTTAGGGGAGAGCGGGCTGTGTCCGAGGGGAGAGCTGCAGGGTTGTCCCAAGGGTCAGCTGTGGGGTGTATCCTAGGGATGAGCCACAGGGCTGGTGCCATGAGTTAATTTCAGAAGAGATAGCCTCAACCCCAGTTAATAATGATTATAATAATAATTTTTAAAAAGGCATTTGTTAAGTACTTACTCCTTGCTGAGGGCTGTGATAGACACCGTATAATCAGGTCCCACTTGGGGGTCACAGTCAAAATAGGAGGAAGGACCGGTATTGAATCCCCATTTGGCAGATAAGGGAACTGTGAGGCTTCGAGAAAAGAGACTGTCCAAGGTCACCCAGCAGATAAGTGATGGAGTCGAGATTAGTACCTCAGTCCTTTGACTCCCGGGCCCGTGTTCTTTCCAGTAGGCCATGCCGCTTCTCTGGGGTGGCTTTCCTAGGGGAGGGGAGGGGGCACGTCGGAAACCAGGATAGGGGCTGCCTGACTCCCCTGTGTGCTCGCCCTTTCACCCCCAGGCCCTGAAAGCGTCTCTGGAGATGAAGTGTAAATGCCACGGGGTCTCTGGCTCCTGCTCTATCAGGACCTGCTGGCGGGGCCTCCAGGAGCTGAGGGACATCGCTCTGGACCTCAAGACCAGGTACCTGTCGGCCACCAAGGTGGTGCACCGGCCCATGGGCACCCACAAGCACCTGGTGCCCAAGGACATCGACGTGCGACCGGTTCGGGACACGGAACTCATCTACCTGCAGAGCTCACCTGACTTCTGCATGAAGAATGAGAAGGTGGGCTCCCACGGCACGCAGGACAGGTGAGGGGCACTGCCAGGGTCGGACGGGTGCTGGGGCAAGGGACTGAGCTGGGAGGTCACCCAAGATCCCTCTGGGCCAGATGAACCCCCGGTGGTGGGGGCTGGGGGACTGTGGATGGGGTGTGCATGGTCGGGGGCGAATCCTGTCCTGCAGATGGAGCGTAGATGGGGTAAGAACGGAGTGAGGAGGGGGTTGTGACTGGTGTGTGGCTGGAGAGTGGTAGGCTGTGGGCAGAGGGTGGACAGGGATATGGTCAAAGTGGGGATGAAGAGTAGAGGGGGCGCGGATGGATGGGCTGTGGACAGGGCTGTGGACATCCGTGAGGACACTCCCTGGTCTGAGCCTGTTTGACTGACGGCTCAGGGGGTCACCGGAGGTATTGGAGCCCGTGAGAAATAGTCGGCCCAGCTGAAGGGTGACTAACGCCACAATCCACGTAAAACCCACGGAACGCATTTCCCCAGCAGTGGGCGTGGGTTCCTGTTACTTCTCAGGTCACTCTGTGATGGAGCAACCATCCTTCCTGCGGTGCACTCACATTCCAAACGAACGTTGGGCCCTGGTTCTAACAAGTTTGCAGGGGCTGAGCTGAGGCTAGGGGCCTCGCCGTTGGATGGCTGGCCTTTCTTTAGAGGACACTGAACACACCTTCTCTGAGCGGACCAGGCCAAACCCTTCTCTGTGGCTGCTCCAGGAGGCGGGGGCGGGACCCGCCTGGCCTGGAGCCCCCGGGGTCTAGGAGGGAGCATATGCAGTCGACTTATTCCTGGCTGCTGAGCCCCAGGGCCCAGTGGGGTTATGACCGCAGAGGGTGGGGAGAGCACCCCGAGCATTTCTCCATCCTCCCCCCGATTCCATCAAAAATCCCCTCCTCGAAAGGATCACTTTGCCCTGGTCTCGAGTTGAGGCACCTGGGGGCCAGATGGCCACAGCTGGCTTGTCTGGAACCTTGTTTTGGGGAAGGAAGAAAGGGAGTTGAGAGAGCTGCCCCCAACACCCCCCTCCCTCCCACCAATTCAGTCCTCCCTCTGGCATTTGTTAATAATAATTCTGGTATTTGTTAAGCACTTACTATGTGCCAGGCGCTGTACTAAGCCCTGGGGCGGAGAGAAGCAAATTGGGGTGGACACAGTCCCTGTCCCACGTGGGGCTCACAGTCTCAATCCCCATTTTACAGATGAGGTAACCGAGGCACCGAGAAGTGAAGTGACTTCCCAAGGTTACACAGCAGACGAGTGGCAGAGTAGGGATTAGAACTCATGACCTTCCGACTTCCAGGCCGGTGTGTCAAGCTCAGTAGAGAAAGAGAGAGTGTACGTGTGCACGTATTACTTGTCTTCCCCTCAGATTGGCAGTTCCACAGGGCAGGTTTCCTCCTCCCTCTGCCTCTCCTCAATGTTCATTAGAGATAGAAAGAGCAAGAGAGAGAGTGTCCCTCTGTCCTCTCCACCACACCCCACTCCCTGACAACGGGCCAGCTCTGGGCTCTGCCGGGAGAAGGGTTCCCACCGCCCCGTACTCTATCCTCTGCCAGGACCCCCGATGTCGGGATCCGCTGATCCCACTGAGACGGGTCCACCTCCCCCCAGCATCCCTCCTCCCCACCCATGGCACCCCGGGACTGACTCCTAGCCCAGGCTGGGATTGGCTTCCCTCCCCCTCCTCCCCAACGCCCTCCTCGCCACCCCCCACATCCGGGCCTCCCCACTCCGTTGTCACGTGTTGGCCTGCATGTTTACAAGCGGCCGTTTCCTGGAGGAGGGGGGTCCTGGCACCGATCACAGCTCGGGCCGGCCAGCCGGAGAGAAGCAAGCACCCCACGGAGCCCCTCCGCGGGGCGGCGGGGGCAGCTGCGGGCCGTGGCGGAGCGGGAAAGGAGAGAAGGAGGGGAGAAACCCTGGCTCCCGGAGCCGGCTCCCCCCTAAATCTCCACCCCCCGGGAGCGGGTCCGGTGGCGATATCCCACCCGTGGCCGCCGCGTTAACCGGAGAACCGTTTTCTCACATCGGAACTTAGGGCCTGGGGCCGGTTCGAGGGCAGAACAAGAGCGGGCTGAGGGGGCAGGAGGACTTTCTGGATTATCCACAGATTTCACTTAACCGTGGTGTGGTGATGGAGAGTTGAGGGCCATTCCAGAGCCAGGGCCCAGAAGGAGAGACGCCTCCCACCCCCCGACAAACACATACACATTTTCGGCCTAGGCAGGTCCATCCAGCCTCCCCCGGAGTCCTGGAGGGAGCCCCTAAAGCTGGGCCCCGGGTGCGGCCGGACAGGAGTCAGTCGGTCGTATCTATCGAGCGCTTACTGTGTGCAGAGCACTGTAGGGAGTGTTTGGGAGAGTCCAGGACAACAATGAACAGACACATTCCCTGCCCGTAACAAGCTCATGGCCCAGAGGACAAGTCAGGAGCTTCCCTGCCCCCACTGCCCAGCGGGAGCCCGCAACTCTCAGGTCCGAGCCCTCTCGGTGGACGTCACTCGACACCGGTCGAGCTCGGGCGGGTCCGCCGGGGCTGCGGTGGCCCCGGGCTAGCCTCTCGGGCGGGGGTGGGCAGGGGTGGGGCAGCGGGGGCGAGAGAGGGGCAGGCCTCACCTCACCCGGACACGTTCGCTCGCCCGCAGGCAGTGTAACAAGACTTCCAACGGCAGCGACAGCTGCGACCTCATGTGCTGCGGCCGAGGGTACAACCCGTACATGGACAAGGTGGTGGAGCGCTGTCACTGCAAGTACCATTGGTGCTGTTACGTCACCTGCAAGAAATGCGAGCGGGTGGTGGAGCGCTACGTGTGCAAGTGAGCCCCCCGCGCCTCGCGGGCCGCCGGCGTCCCGAAGCGCTATCTGTCCCCGAGGGACTCTCCCCAGACCGTCTCTCCGCCGCGCCTCGCCGGCACGCGGACGCCAATGCAATAAAAAGAAAAAAATGAGATAATAGAGAAAGCTGAGGAGGCCTGGGAAAGAAAGGACGAAAAAGGAAGCCCAGACACACAAACGCATCCGCGCGTGGGTGCCGCACACACTCACCTATGCACCCATACATAGACACACACACACACACACACGTGTACACACATTTTGATACACACGTGCGCCCACACACTCAAATATACATCCATGTGTACACACTCAGAGACACCCTCATGCACACATCCATTTCATTCATTCATTCAGTCGTATTTATAGAGCGCTTACTGTGTGCACAGCACTGTACTAAACGCTTAGAAAGTACAGTACAGCAATAGAGAGAGACAATCCCTGCCTACATCAGGCTTACAGTCTAGAGATGGGGATTTAGATACATACTCGGGAGCACGCACACACACACAGATACACATCCCCATGCGTGGGGTCCACGTTTAAAAATTTTTGGAGCGGATGGTCCTAGAGGGGGCATCGGATCAGCTCTCGTCTCCCCAGGATCCTGCGGACTTTTCTTTCGGAGACCCAGGATCCAACTTGGCTGCCTGGGCCAAAGCGGAACCCCAGACTGGCTCCGGACACCCTAGGGGATCCCGGCGACCGAAGGGAGGTTCGAAGCCTCGTGGGCTGGACCCAGGCACGGGCCGCAGGGCCATCCACTTGGGACCACCGAGGCAGAGCAGGGTGGGCACCAGACCCAACCTCCAGAAACGCCTCTCCTCACCCTCCCGCGAGCAGAATCCCAACTCCCCAGGCCGGCGAGCCCAAGCCAGCCTCCGGCCTCCCTCGCGCCGCACGCAGAAAAGCCTAACTGTGGGTGTAATGATTCTTCTCTGGGTTGCGGAACCTTCGCCATATTTATGAACCCATCTTGCGGTCTCTTTTCCTCTCCCTTTGATATATATATATTATATATATAAATATATGATCTATATTTGAAATGAGCTTTGCACAGTGATTCGGAATAAATGTCGGAACGGTGCCGCCGCTACCGGGCCTAGGCTCCCGCACATTCATTCATTCATTCAGTAGCATTTATTGAGCGATTACTATGTGCAGAGCACTGTACTAAGCGCTTGGAATGTACAATTCGGCAACGGATAGAGACATCCTTTCCACCTTCAGCTCCGGTGGGGGACTCACAACTTTCTGACGACTCCGCATTTTCACTCCCTTCACCTCTTCCCCTCGTCACCCTCTCCACCTCCCTTCATCCCTCCTACCCCCTTTGCCTTCCGCTACCCCCATCTCCCTCTCCTCCCCCCGAACCCCATCCCTACAATATTTTGAAATCCTTCTCCAAGTTTGGCAAGGGCAGTCGCCATGAAACCTAAACCGTGTTGACAAGGAGAGCGAATGAGAGGAAGGGGAAAGAGACAGAGATGAAGAGAGAGGGAAGTAAATTTCAGCCAAAATCATTTCCAGAGGGGCAGGAGAGGGACAAGGAAGGAGGAGGGGGAATGGCTGGAAGCCCCTGGAGGACAGCGATCATGACTACTCACTCTATTGTATTCTGTCAAGCACTTAGTACAGTGCAGAGCTCTACACCGGAGCAAGTGCTCAGTTGATTTATTGATTTATTTAGGTGGGTCTTCAGAAGGGCTGTGCGTATGGGGAGAACTGAGGTGTCAGACGCGGGGAGGGAGGGTGATCCATAATGCGGATCGGACTGGTAGGAGCACCGGGACGGAGGCGGGAGAGTCGAGACTGAGGTACAGTAAGAAGGACGGCTAGGGAGGAACGAAGACAGCGGGCAGAGGGAGTAAATAAGAAGGTGGGACCTCCATGTGGAGATCCATGAAGTCTTGTAAACTTCTTGAAGGCAGGAAGCTGGCCATTCACATCGGGTGCTCCGCTCCATATGCGCAGTTTAGTGCTGGGCACACAGAGGGCGCCCAGCACAGCGCTCTGCACAGGGAGGGTGCCCAGGACATGCTGGCGATGACCATAGGAGTAAGGTCTGGCCCGAGGCCTGTCTTAAGGATGAGAATCAAATCCGTCTAAGAAACGAAAACGGCCAGGATCCTGACGCAGGTTGGACGAGAGAGGGGAGAGAGGGTTTAAGAGAAGGTATCTTTCAGGGAAGAGGAAAACAGGAAAAAGACCAGGACCAATATCCAGAATGGACAGAGATGTTCCCCGCGATCCCCAAATCAGGCCACCAGCTGCGCCTCCCCCTGCCAACTTCTCTCTCTTTCTCCCTGACTCTGTCTCTCTCATTCTCCCTCTCTCCTGTTCTCTTTTTCCCTTTCTGGCTTTTTGTCTCTTACTCAGCTCCTCCTGACTCTGACTCTGTTTCCTTCTCTCCCTTTCTGTCTTTCTAAATCTCTCTGACTCTGGTTCTCTGCCTCCCTCCCTCCCTCTTTGTCTTTTTCAATCTCCCTGATTGGCTTTCTCTCCGCCCCTCTCTCTCTTTCTCTCTCTCTCGCCTTCCCAATTTCCCTCAGTTAATATAATTCATGGATTTACTGACCTACCCTTTAATCTGGTTTCACTGGGGGGGTCTTCAGAGCATCCTTTCAGTGAAAGAGACCCTGACCTACCCTTTAATCTGATTTTACTGGGGGTCTTCAAACCATCCTCTCAGTGAAACAGACCCTGGCCTGGGGCATGCACTTCCCCCGCCACACACATGCAGATATATACATGCGCGTATATGCACACACTCCCACACGTAAGCACCTGTGCACGCACGACATGATCCTCATTCATACACAGCCGTTGGGGTTTCGGCGCTGGCCAGCCTGTGGCTGGAGGCTCCTGTTTTCCAGGGGCGGCAGGTCAACCTACGGCCGGAGGCTCCCATTTGCCAGGCAGCTGGTCAGCCTGTGGCCGGAGGCTCCCGTTGGCCGGGCCGCCGATGGGCCTCTGAGGCTGGCTGCAGCTCCCGGAGAACCAGGGACCCAGGCTGGAGGTGTCCCCGACCGCCGATCTCGATCGACTCCCAACGGTCAGCTGGAAGGCCTCTGTGCAAGGAAGAGCGGCCCCCAACGCCTCCGTAAAACACTTGGTGTCAGCGTGCACGCTCGCCCGCCGGTCGGCCGGCCCACCCCCACGAGATGGCCGCGGTCTCTGATGTGTTTTCCAGGCGCCGTTTAAGGGTCTCTGGTCTCCTCTCCGAGCAAACCAATATCCGCTTGGCTGCCCCGGCCCGGGCTACCGCATAGCTAGTTCTGCTGTCGGCCTCTCGGCCGTGTTAGCCAGAGCCCGTAAAACAAGCTGGTGGTGGGGAGGTGGGGAAGGGGAGCGGGGGAGAGACGAGAGACCCTGTCTGTGCTGGAGAAAAAGGGAGTCGGAGAGTGGTCCCGCTTAGACCGAGAGCGGGAGAGGTGGAGGGAGAGATAGATCTGGGGTCACGGGGGGCGGTGGGCAGAGACACCCTGTGGAGAGGGGCGGGACCAATGTGGGAGCGGGCCTGAGGGGAGGCCACCTCCCTGCAGGTTCGAGTTTGCGAAATCCTCCGTGGATAATCCACAAAGCGGATAATCCACAAAGCGGATAATCCACTTGAGAGCCGCGGAGCCTCGGCGGGCGCCTTCGATGGTGCCGAGATCTGCCGAGCCAGCCGGGCTGAGTTGGCATCACCACTGCAGCTGGCCATCCCGCCATCCGTGGGGGCACGGGTTGCCAAAGGCACGGGTGGCAGAGGAAACGCAGCCGGGTGGGGAAGACGCTCTGGTTCAACTCTCCATGTGGGACAGGGATTGCGTTCAGCCCGATTTGCTGGTATCCACCCCAGTGCTTAGTACGGTGCCTGGCGCATAGTAAGCGCTTAACAAATACCACAATTATTTTTATCCAAGGAGGGATGAGGGAAGGAGGGAAGAGAAGGAGGAGAGGGGAGGGAAGGGTAATGGGCCATCATGGAGAGACCTCGCCCCTTGAGCTGCCCCCCTCTGCCCCCTCGGCTCATCTAAGGCAAGTGTGTGGTGTGTTTTTTGTGTGTGTGTCCAGCAGCCGCTGGACAGTTTAATCTCTGCTGGAAGCTCGGCCCCTCTCCCGGCCGACACCTGCTCGGAGCCTTCCGCCGCAGAAGCCGGGACAAGGGCGGGTGGGAGGTCACGGCCCGACCCCCGAGGGAACAGACGACACGACCCCACGGCCCCTGCACCCCGACCCCTGCCGGTCTGCCCCCGGCGGGGATGAAAGGCGGCCCGGGGCAGGGGGGTTGCCCCCGCCTGTGGCCCAGCCCGTCAGCCTCGTCCTTCCCGTCACCCCTCGGCTCACCCAGCCCGGGGTTCGTTCTCGGACCAGCCGCCCCACGATGCTGGGAGGAACTATTTGCTGGTTGTCCTCCTGGACCCCCGCCCTCATGGTTGGAGATGGACCCTAACCATCAGAGATGGATTCTAATCGTGGAATCCCCTTGATTCTCTGCTTTCCATCCCTAACTTCCCCGCGGTGACCCAGCACAGACCATCCAACACCCCGACTCTCCCCTCTCCATCCCTGACTCCCCTCTCCATCCCCGGCTCTCCCCAGTGACCCAGCGAGGACCTTCCTAATCCCACCTTCCTAATGGCCTTGATTCTCCCCTCTCCCTCCATCCCTGATTTGATGCAGCAGGGACCATCCCACACCCCCAACCTTCCCCTCTCCATCCTTCACCCTCCCCGGGGACTCAGCACGGATTACCCCATACTCTCCATTCTCCCCTCTCCATCCCTAACTCTTCCCCGTGACCCTGCCCGGACGCCGCCACCCCCAAACTCTCTTTGAGAAGCTGGAAGGGATGGGGAAGACTGCCGTAGGTGAGGAGAGAGCTGCATCCGAGGGCCCGGGGGGGCCGGAGAGGATCAGGGATAGGGAGGGAAAAAGGGCCAAGGCCGGCCAGCAGGGAGAGGGGCCGCCTGGGAAGGAAGAGCCGGGGCGGGAGGGGGCTCTCGTAGGGGGCTGCGCGCCAGCCTCCCCCTATGGGGTTGGGGGATGGGGGAGTTGGGGTCCGGACGTGTTTCATTAGGGGCCTGGGTCTCTGCTGAGCTGCGCCTGGTCTTAGCACCTCATCAGGGAGACCCAGGCCCTGACGGGAAACAGGCTGCGCTCTTCCCGCTCCCCCGGGCTCCCTCTCCACAGACCCCCCATCCCCTGTCTCTCCACCTCCCCCACACACTCTACTCGTCCCCCTACCCCCACCCCACTTCCCTGACTCTCCCTCTTTCAGCCCACCCGTTTGTCCCCTATGATAATAATAATAATAATAACGGTATTTATTAAGTGCCTGCTAGGTACCGTTTTAAGTGCCGGGTAGATACAAGGTAATCAGGTTGTCCCACATGGGGCTCCCAGTCTTAATCCCCATTTTACAGATGAGGGAACTGAGGCACCGAGAAGTTAAGTGACTTGCCCACAGTCACACAGCTGACAAGTGGCAGAGCCGGGATTTGAACCCATGACCTCTGACTCCCAAGCCTGGGCTCTTTCCACTAATAGCAACTTCTGGACCAGCTATGCACGTCCGCACAACCGACCGGAGCACCTCCGTCCACCTACGTGCCCGTCCGCGCCTACTAGGTAAGTACGCACTCATGGACGCACCCGCTTCTTCTTCTTTCTGGTAATTTATTTCATTGTCTGCCTTCCCTGCTAGATGGGAAGCTCCAGGAGGGGAGGGGTCATATCTCCCTACTCCACCGGACTCTCCCAAGTATTTAGTACAGTACAGTGGCGCAGTGGAAAGAGCACGGTCTTTGGAGTCAGGGCTCATGAGTTCAAATCCCAGCTCTGCCACTTGTCAGCTGTGTGACTGTGGGCAAGTCACTTAACTTCTCTGTGCCTCAGTTCCCTCATCTGTAAAATGGGGATTAAGACTGTGAGCCCCACGTGGGACAACCTGATTCCCCTGTGTCTACCCCAGCGCTTAGAACAGTGCTCTGCACATAGTAAGCGCTTAACAAATACCAACATTATTATTATTATTATTGCTCTACACACGGTAGGTAACTCAGTCAACACCACCGATTGACTACCACTCGCCGGGTGTCTGCTCCAAGCCTCAGTTTCTCTAGCTGTCGGGTGGGGGCTCCCAGGGAACTGACAGGGGGAAACAGGGCAGCCAGGTGCAAAGCTGAGAGGGACACGGCTGCCCCCCAGAGTCCCCCAGCCCCTCCCCACCTCGCCCCCAGACTACCGAAACAATAATAATAATAGTTAAGAGCTTACTTTGTGCCAAACACTGTTCTAAGCGCTGGGGTGCAAACGGGTTAATCAGGCTGGACAGAGTCCCTGTCCACAGTCGAAACTGGAGACAGTAGGATTTAATCCCCATTTTACAGATGAGGAAACGGAAGCCCAGAGAAGTTAAGCGACTTGCCCAAGGTCTCCCAGCAGACAAGCGGCCGAGTCGGGGTTAGAAGCCAGGTCCTCCGACACCAAGGCCCGTGCTCTTTCCAACTGGCCACGCTGCTCCTGGATTACTAAATGTTCAGCACGTCTCCTTCAGCGTCAAAATCACAATCGCGCAAATCAGCGCTTGGCACAGAGTAAGTGCTTAACAGATACCACAATAATAATAATAATAATGATAATAACCAGCCCACTCGATTACCCGAGAAGCCGGAGGAGAGAGATCACGCAAAGCCATCTGGGGAGGAGGGGGAGGCCATGGCCGAGGGAGTCGGGGTTTCAGGCTCGGATTCCCGGGGAGCTCTCTCGCTCACGGCTAACTAACTTCATCCGCCAAACGGAGAATTCGCTTGCCGTTAAGGGGCTGTAAGCGCAATGGGCATTGTCTCCCTACCCGGCAGCCCCCGGGGGGGCAGCTGGGAAGTCTTGCTGGTGGCCCCGGGCCCGGCCGCCGGCGGCTCGGACGGGCCGGGAAACCAGGCCGGAGTTGGCCGGAGGGAAGGCTGGGGGCTGGCGCCGGGGAAATGGGAAGCTTTCTCGGGTAGGGGATGCGGGACCCCTCGTCCTCCTTTCCCGCTCCCCCCTCGGCCCTTCCAGAGGCTCGGGGTCCCGAAGCCACGCCAACCCCGTGCCATCTGGAGGGCTTGGACGCCGGCCACGCGTGTGCCGGAGATGAAAGGAGGCTGCGAAGGTCCGGGCTGTCCCCCGGCCCGAGAGGCGGCGAGCTGGACGGGCCCGAGTCTAAATAAATCACTAACACGAGGATTAAGCATTCCACGGACGTGCGTCCCCCGGGAGTAGGGGCCCGGGGAGAGACGGGAAAAGCAACAGAAACCAGAGAGGGGTCGGGGGGAGGTGGGGACCCTAACCGTCCAAGCCAACACCGCCCCTCCGGGCTCGCGGGCCCCGGGAGACGAGAAAATGCCGGGCGGGGGGCGGGGGTGGGGGGTGGGGAAGATGAGGCTTTGAGGCCCGAAGCGTTCGCCGAGCCAAGGGTTGGGGGGCGAGGGGGAGGAAGGTGTTGAGAGCAGCATCCTGTTCCCCGCGACGGGCCGGCCCGTGCAGAGCCAGCCAAGGACTGACCCCGGGGGGCGGTGGGGAGGGGGGCTGAACGAGGGTCTGGTCTCCACCCCGGAGCCCCTTGCCCCCTCGCCGCCCCCGCTCGGAGGGGCGGTGTCGGGCCTAGGATCCATTTGCTCTCAACCTGAGTCGTAACCCCCCAGCGTGGGAGATTTGTTCCAGGACGGCGATAATTGTTCCCAGCTCTGCGACTGAGATACAGCTCGCGCCGCTTTCAATCACCTCGCCCCCCCGCCCCCCCGCCACGGAGCTGGGGGAGGGGGCGAGGAAGGGGAGAGGGACAGGGTGAGAGGAGGAAGAGGAGGAGAAGGAGGGGAAGGCCCAGCCCCCATCATGACCCCTGCTCTCCCCGAAGGGGCCGGCACATTGCTCTGCACTCCCGGGGTGCTCAATAAATACGATGCCGAGTCATTCGATCGTATTTAATGAGCGCTTACTGGGCGCAGAGCACTGTACTAAGCGCTTAAAAAAATGATGGTATTGGTTAAGCACGTACTACGTGCCAAGCACGTTTCTAAGTGCTGGGGGAGATACAAGGTAATCAATCAGGTTGTCCCACGTGAGGCTCACAGATGAGGGAACTGAGGCACAGAGAAGTTAAGTGACTTGCCCAAAGTCACAGAGTCGATAAGTGGCGGGCCGGGATTAGAACCCACGACCTTTTGACTCCCAAGCCCGTGCTCTTTCCACTAAGCCACGCTGCTTCTCTGCTGATGACCGTCCCTGACAGGGCCAAGATGTTGGGAGGAACGGAGTGCTGGTAGCCCTTCTGGACACCTACTCCTGGTTGCAGAGGGGCCCCCCAACTCTTCCCCAGTGACCCTGCACAGACCATCCAACCCCCCGCAGACTCCTTTCCATCCCTGACTCTCCCCCAGGGATCCGGCACGGACCATCCGACACCCCTGACTCTTCCACCGGTAATTCAAAGGGACACGCTCATCCTTGGATTTGTCCAGAGGCGGCTCCGGCTACAAAGGTCTCCGTGGGAATGGATTCCCTAGGGGGTGGGATTTGGGGAGCAACAATTCCTCCCTTCCCCCTGCCCAGCCCCTTTCCCCCAGCCCCTCACCCTGTTCCCGGCACTGGACGCAGCCCCGCCCGGCAGAGGTGTTTGAGGAACGTATTTTCACAGAGCGAATCGCAGGGGGAAACCGGGGCGAGGAAGCTCGGTGCCGTGAAGAAAAGCCTGGCCCACCGGTGCAGTCAACGCAGCGTTTATTCCCGCACAGCCTGGGAGACAGATGTTCTTTCAAGAGTACCCAGAGCGGGGGGTGGGGGGCGGGGGGCAGGCGGCAGCCAGAGGGGGCTGACGGAGAGCACCGGCGTGACGCCCAGCCCGGGGACACCAGGGGCTCCCGTGAATTGGCCATCAGGCCCGCTCCACCATCAGACCGTCGCCAAGCTCCGGCTGCCCGGCCCTCACCGTCCAAACCGGCTCTGTGTGGAAGTGATCCTGTGCCTGCAGGTGAGCTGCACCCCAAGAGAAGAAGGGGGGCCACACACCCAGATCCCTCTGACCCTGCCTTACCCTGGCTTCGGGGCCAGCTGCAGAACGAGCGGTCGAGCCACAGAGGGCGGCCGATCGGCGGTGACCCACCGATACCTGAGGCGCACGCGGTACACGACGGGACGTCGGGACGGGGCCGAAGGCGGCGGTGCGTGTGGGGAGGGACGAGGGAGGGGAGGTGCAGTGTTGCGTGCCTGTGTGCGCGCGTATATGCACATGCTTGTGCGTGTGAGATTATGGGTGTGTGTTCAGAAACCTGAGATCTTGAAAGGGCAGATGGGAGGGAAGGCTGGCCTCTCAGACTCCTTCACCCATTAGGGAAAGGGGTCCAGACTCCTCAGGAGGACAAAGGCCTTGTGACAGTCTACAATTTCCAGCAATGATTCCCAAGAGCTTGGGAAACTGAGGCAAGCGGAAAGCCGGGAGGGAGGGGAGAAGCGTGTAGGCCTTAGTGAGGACCATACCCCTCCAAGACGAAAATGGAACTGTAAATAGCAGAAGCAGATAAACGTTGCGGGGTTGAGCTTTGGGCCGGTGGCAAGCTGAGCGGTCAGGGACCAAAACGCCGGTCCCGGGGAACGCTCAGGGGTCCTGGGTGGGCAGGGGCCGGGGGCTGGCCTGTCCCCGGGGAATCCACAGGGGTCCTGTGCGGACAGGGGCCGGGGGCTGACCTGCCCGGCGGAATCCCTAGGTTCAGCAAGCGCTCTCTCGGCCCCCTGGGTCTTCACTCGCTCTCGGCCTGTTGGCCGCTCTCTCTCCTGTCCCACAGTCGACCCAGACCTAAAGGTGCATCCCCGACTGTAGGTCAAGGCGCCGAGCCCTCCCCCGGCCGGTGCCTCCGGCCGGTCCCCCCAGCCTCCCGCCGGCCCCGTGGCCTCGGCTCACTTGTCGGAGCCCTTGCGCGGCCGGCGGAAGCTGGACACGTTCTCGTTCAGCGCGTAGATCCGGCGCGAGAACTCCTCGAACTCCCCCAGCACCTGGTCGTCGCACTCCACAGCCACGGCGCTGTCCACCGGGATGCAGCCGAACGCCTCCAGCTGGCCGCCTGCGCTGAGCCCCGTGGCCTCCAGCCCGATGATCTCCTCGGCCCGCTCCACCGTACAGCAGAAGTCGGCGCCCGCGGCGGGGGCGGGGCCCGCGGGCTCGCTTGGGAGAAGCGTCCCGTTGATGGCGCCCGGGTGGTCGGTGAGCCCCTCGCGCTGACCGGGGCCACCGGGCAGGCCCCCCGAGGCCTCCTCGGTGGAGCCGCCCCCCGCCCCCCGTCCTCGCCTCTCGCTTCCTTTGGAGAAGTCCGAGGAGGGGCTCAAGGAGGAGGAGAGCGAGTCCCGCTCTACCTCTCCGCCGCGGGCGCCGGGGGTGGGCTGGGCCACTGCCAAGTCGTAGCTGGGCGGCGGCGTTCGGCACTGCAGTCTCTCGCTCTCCGAACTGGCCCGCTTCCGGAGCACTGGGGCCGGCGAAGGGGGCCCGCCAGAGAAGCCAGCATCAGCGCTCCCAAACGTGGCGCTCTGTCGCTTGGGCACGGGGATGGCGCTGGAGGCGTGATGTCTGTCGCTGGGGGCAAACGGAAACGAGTTAACCCGGCCCGCCCCGGGGTTGGGTGAGAACGAGCGCTTTGGACCCGGAACCCAGCGGTGCCGACAGGAGGCCCTGCTGTCCCCGGCTAGCCACGCGGTGAGCAACTAGGAGCGACTTGAGGGAACCCACCTTGCCCCAGTCCCTCCTGGAGCCGAGACAAACCGGAGACCTGCACCTGCCGCTCGACCCCTCGTGTGACTCGGGAAAGGTAGCGGCTGTGGAGCCACTAGTACGGACTCTGAAATTCTACTCCTCTACCGACTTTTTTTTGTGTGTATGGCCCTTTTGTCCTTGTCCTTTATGCTGTTTTAGTGTTTCACTTGTCTCGCTGAGTCTGTTTCCTGTCTTCCTCCCAACACATCTACTCACAGATTGTGAGCTCTCTGTGGGTCGGGGTCTGATTCCCAACTGTGTACTCTTTCCCAACATTTAGTATAGTACTCTGCACACTGGAAGCACTTAGTAAATACTATTACTACCCACGGCAATATAGGCAGGTCTGTTCGTCTATTCACCTGTAGCTGATTTACGCTGAATCTGTGTTTTCCCTCATTGCCGCTTCGTTTACAGTCTGTCTGCCCGTTTCTTTCGTGAGACTGTAAGCTCCTTTGGAGCGGGTATTCTCTCTTCTAACTTGTCTGAGCCCTCTCAAGGCCCCAGCGCAGTGCTCTGCACACAGTAATCCCTCAACATATACTGGGGATGCAGATGGCAGCTTCCGTGCGTCCCCTTCCAAACCTCCACTACAATATCCAGCTACCAAGGTCTCTTCCCGGGATGGCTGCGCCTAGGCCTGGGGTACAGAAACCAAACAGCCCTTCTTACCCCGCTATCGGCCCCGAGGGCCAGGAGTGAGGGCTCAGGGACCCAGCTATCCTCCAAGAAAGAAAGAGGCTACTCCAAGGGCTGGGTTATTGTCCTCCTCTCTCAGATATCTAGAAGAGGAGGAGCCTGGAGTTCAAATGCCACACAACCTCTGCCGTTCTGGGCCCATGCTTTCCTTCCCCAGGCTCCCCTTCACCAAGGACCTTCCCAGACCTGCTTGCCCCCCTTCAACACACACACACATTCTAGGGGTCTGCAGGCAGTGAGCCATCCAATCCAAATTTCTTTCCCCTAGATGGGTTTACAGGATGGCTGTTCCCCAACTCCCACAGCCCACGCTCCCCTCCACTGAGGCCCGATGCCTGGAACTCCCAGTGCCAATCACTTGGGGGATAAGGGTGTTTGCTGGCAACATCCTGCAGTTGAGGAGTAGGAAAGGGTGTCAGGGACAGGCAGGATGAACATGAGGGCAGTGGTGGGCCAGAAGTGGGGGTGAGGTGCACTGACCCTTTACCCCACCACAAGCAACAAACTTTTACTCTGTTGCTGTTTTAATTAATTTTAGCCTGCCCGCCCCCCACCCTCCCGTATATCTACCCTGCTCTTGGTCAGAGGGTCTGCCCAGCGTTCAGTACCGTGACCTGCCCAGTGCAAGCCCCGGTCATCAGTGCTGGGCCCAGTTACCACTGCTGAGGGCAGGACGGTGGGACTTTCAGCCGGTCCTCTGGATCTCCGGGGCTTCTGCCAGGTGCACTCACTGGGGCCGGGGAGGCCCAGACAGTCAGTCAATCAGACAGGCAGAAAGACAGATGGACGTGACTGGCGGGGTGGGGAGGCATTCAGGGTAAGTGGTGGGACTTGCCCCCACTGAGGCTGGGAGAGACAAGACACACGCAGCCCTGGGTGCGGAATGAGATCGAGAGAGCAGCGGGTGGAGCCCGGGCCTCAGGGGACAATTAACAGAAGAGAACCCTCTGGTGTTTCCAGGTGGGTGGGTCAGTTTTTCCCCTGCCCCACAGGGCCCTCGACTAGCCCAGGCACGGAAACCATCATGGATTTACTGCGTTTCCTCGGGTCTGGTCCCCCACCGTTACTCCTGCAGATTCTGCAGCCTCCCTTTGCCCGGATCCCCGAGCCTGGCTGCCAGGGCACGGAGCAAGACGCCACCTTCCTGATGGGGTGACACCCTCGCATGCAACTTGCTGGACCGGGGCACACCAGGCCCCGGGGGCACTGCAGATCAGGGCAAGAAGGGGGACGAGGACCCGGCCCTATATCAACAGCCTTCTCGGAGCTGACGCCAGAGCACAGGGCGAAGCCCCTTCCACAGTGCTCTCTCTATTCCCGCTCCATCATTTTATCTGTCGGCAGCTCGGCCCCAAATCAGGCAGTCTTGTGTGAGAGTACGATTCAGGCTCAAATACGTATCTTTCCCTCCCTACAGAATGTTTCCTCAGAGGGACTTAACTAGATCACAGCTGGTCAGAATACTAAATCTTGATTGTCTGGAGCCCCGCCAAAAGCCACAGCTACAACCCGATGGTATGAGAATACTTAAAAAAAATAACTTTTAAACATCATTTGATCTTTTTTTTTCTGCAGCGAGCAATGACCTCATGGTGGTAAGGACTCTGAATGGAGGTGTTTAAGTTGGTTTATAGCCATCTGAAATGTTTGAAGCACCAGGCACTGCTCAGAGCCAATATCATGTCAACTGTGCTAAAAAGCAATAATAGTTTCTCACCTTCTTAAAGATTACTGCTGAAATAATGCTGGTAATGACAGCGCAGGGGAGGTGCCAGGACAGGGCGGTCAGGATGAAGTTGAGGGAAAATTACGTCTCTCGGTAACTGAGAAATTATGACCTTCGGAGAACGTTTGGGTTTTTTTTTTCTTCATACCATAAATTAGCCCACCACAGGTTCCAAAACTCGGCCAGCGCCGGTTTTAGCGTCTTCCTTTCCCTCTCTCTTTCTCTGGATCGAGCCCGGGGAAGGGCAGAGCGGCTGGAGGGGGAGCCAAACTGAACATCTAGAGCTTCTCTCCCCAGAGGGGTCCAAGGTAAAGTTTCCAATATGAGAGTTGGGGGATGGGGGAGGGGACAGAGAGGAGAGGGAAAAAAAGTGGAAGGGAGAGAGATGGAGAGAGGGAGAAGGGGTGAGAGAGACAGAGAGGAAGGGGGTGGGAAGGGGGACAGGGAGAGGAGGGCTGGGATGAGAGGAAGACAGGGAGGGGGAGAGGGGGTGAGATAGGGAGAGGGGAGGTGGGGAGGGGGACAGGGAGAGAGGACTGGGGTGAGGGGGAGGGGAAGACACGGAGAAGGGGGCTGGAGAACAAGGGAGAAGGCTGTGAGGGAGACAGGGAGGGGGGCCAGAGAGAGGGGAAAGGGGAGAGGGAGAGAGAGAGAGCGATGAGCCCTGCCACCGACCCGAATGCTGAAATGTTTCTATCTGGGCTCGACCGAGAACCTCCCCCTTGCCTCTCCCCAGGACACAAAGGTGACAAATGCTTCCGGAGCCAACGGTGTGCGCCTGAGAGCTGCATCGGGCTCCTCCCCACTCCCCATGCGCTGTGCCGTGCCAACCCCAGGCCTCTTCTCAGGACCGGAATGGGTCTGCAAGATATCGTTTAGCTGCCTCTAAGAGGGGAGTCGCCCCAAGGGCTTTCTGTCTTGGTTTAGGCTCACAGGGTGGAGGGGGCTGGTGAGGCAGAGAGCAGAAAAGACCCCTCGGGGAAGGGGCCAATTAAAGGGGCATAACACCCACTCAGTGGAGGTGGCCAGCATGCCAGGGCTACTAACCGGTCAGCTGTCCGGCGGGGCGAGGCTGGGCCCACCGTGGGTGGGCGGGTGGGTGGGGGAGGGAAAGGAAGGGGCGGAGGGGGAGAGGAGGGAGGAGGGCAGGGAAGTGAGGAAGAGTGCGCAAGGGAGGCAGGAGCGGGACGGGAGTGTGTGGGAGGAGAGGCAGGTACCAGGCTGGGCCAAGCCTCGAGCAAAGTCAAATGACTCGAAGCAGATGCCCCTCGGGGCCGCGATCCTCCCAGGAGACCAAAGCGAAGACACCAAATCCTTGGTGGGAGGGTTTGGGTCACCTCCTCTGACCCAACAGGGAGCAGGAGCTTGTGCCGGGCCTGAGGTAACCTTGCCCCACTTCCCCACCGGATCCTTTAACCAGACCCGAATGGTCACGCATCTGTTGGCCCCGAGGCAAGGGCTGAGGGACCATAGCCAAGGGGATGGGCCTAGCTGGGGATTTGGGAGATCCTTCCGAGGAGCGCTGGGAGAAGCAACGTGGCTTAGTGGACAGAGCACGGGCCTGGGAGTCAGAAGGACCTGGGTTCTAACCCCGGCTCCGCCACGTCTGCTGTGTGACTTTGGGAAAGTCCCTTAACTTCTCTGGGCCTCAGTTACCTCGTCTGTAAAATGGGGAGGAAGGTGTGAACCCCATGTGGGGCAGAGACTGTGTCCAACCTGATTAACTCGATCTAGTCCAGTGCTTGGCACATAGGAAGTGCTAAAGAAGTACCTCAGTTATCATCATGATGATGACTATTATAAAAAAACATTTTTGCTGAAAAGCAAAAACCAGTTGGAACCTGGTTTGCCCCCGCTGCCTCCCTGCCGGACTCTCTGGAGAAACTGCCCTATGCAGGAGCCCAAGACTCCCGCCGGGAGTCCAGCTGGGATCGGGCCAGGGCAGAGCCAGGAAGGGCTGGCTGGCTCAATCGGGACCCTGGTGCAGAGGCTGTCAGACGGCCACGGGACCTCCCCTCGGGCCGGCTGCATCGGTGAGGGCCGGGGCGTCGGGGAGTGGCCTCGGGGTGACCCACGGGCAGCTCTGAGAGACAGAGGTCAGCAGGCCGAGGGGGCCGCCAGCCAGGACTCTGCTGCAATGATCCTGCAATAGCCGGACTGTGGGAGGAGACCCCGGGGGGACCCGGGCAGGGCAGAAGGGGAGATGTCACAAGGACACGAACCCAAAGTCCGATGCAAGCGGCCGGAGGCTAGTGGCCGGCCAGGGCCCGCCCAGCTGCAAAATGACAGCGGCCGCCGGGGTGGCTGGTTGTGAGCGGCGGTGGCCCGAGGCCAGCGCGCTGCGAAACGTCAGGGTTGTTTGCCCAGCTTTAATTCTCCGTGAGTGGCGGCATCACTCTACAGAGTTTTCTACTGCTCTAGAGAAACAGAGCGCAACAGCCCCACAGCGCTCTCTTCCCCCAAACGAGCCCCTCCCTCCCCTCATCCTTCTCCTCCCCTACGCTCCCCCTCACACATGGGATCAGCAGGACACACCCCACTGAAGGGCAGTGTTGTGGGGAGAGAGGAACCCCTAAGCCCTCAGCCAGGCCAGGCTCGCCAGCACACACCCACTGAGGGGAAAGGGAGGGGAGGGAGAGGCAGAAAACGTGGTTTCTGGGATGAGATGGAAGATCCAAACCCAGACAGTAATAGGCTCACCGGAGGGTTGGCCGGGAGGAACAAATAGCTAAAGATAGAACCCCCCAAATCTGCGGGGGTCCCCCAAGCTCTCAGACAGGACAGTCCCGTGGCCAGCCCTGGTCCACCGCAGGCTCGTAGGCTCGGCAACCCAAGGGGTCTGGCCCGGAGCCCGATAGGGTTACACCCAGCCAGCAGAGCGGGGGGGAGCGGTCAGCTCTCCACCGGCTCAGTGCACGGCTCTGATCTTAGTGGCCGGAGGACCCGGTGAGAACCTTCCCTGGCACCATCGGTCCTCCTCTGCTCTCCTTCCCCGTCCTTCCAAACACCCCTCAGGTCCTCCCCTCCTCGCTCCCTCCATCCTCCCCGGCAAGCCTGGAGTGATCCAATGCTTGAAGAGATGCCAGTCCGCTCTGTCTCTCCTCATGTCTTGGTTTCCTTGGATTCCTCAGCCCGTGTGTATACTTAGCTGGGCAAGGAGGAGGAAAGATGTGGGCCTTTAGATTGGGAGCTCCCTGAGGGACAAGAACTATGTTTAATTACCACCCGTGTATTCTCTCCCAGTGCTTATTACAGCGGCCTGCGGCCAGTGAGCGATTAATAAATGCAATTACTACTATTCCTGGGTCAGAGATCTGCCGGGTCTGCGTCTGCAAATCTGCAGTCAGACATGGGCCCCCACGCCCCCGGACGCAGGCAGAGCCAAGCCCTTCCGACCCCTGGAAATCAAGGGCAGATGGGCTGGACCGCATCCAGCGACTTGACTGGCTGAGGGGGACCACTGCTAGCCCTGACGCCCGGGGAGGTTCCAGAGACTCCCTGCGCCTCCCCCCGCCACCCAGAGCACCTTAACCCCAGGTCCCGACGAGCCGCGACGGCCACGCTCGTATCCAAGCTTTCAATCTCGCCGGCATCCGTCACCCGACAGCTCGTGAGCGCATTGTTCTCGGAACATCATTCAGCCGGACGCTCCGAGCCCTTCGGGCCCGGGACCACGCACGGACGGACGGGGAGCGGAAAGAAAAACCGCATGCTTCAGTGGCGGGTGTCTGGCACCGCGCCAGGCCGGGCCGTTTGGCCGTAAGCCTCCGAACGCCGGCAGGATCCCCGTCTTTCCTGTTCTTCTACGCTGCCCCGTGGCCGGGAAGAGGAAAAGGGGTTCTGGCCTGGAGAGGGCTGGCCCCTAGGGGCTGAGGCTCAACCCGCACGCTCACGCCCGCCCTGGCTCAGGTCATTTGGCGGGCACCGCCGGGTAGACCCCGGTGACGTGGGCCAGATTCCGGCAAAGGAAATCAAAACGGGGGCCAGAGGCTTCCCTGGGCTCGATTAAACAGATAGGGGCTACCGGCTGCCCCGGCTTGGGGGCCTCTCATGGCACTCACACTTTTTACTAACCACTGGGAAAGCCCAGAGGAGGGACCGAGGCTGTGCCGGTCCAAGCACGCTCGTCCGGGGGCTACACGCTGTGTGCCATCCCCGCATGCTGCCTGCAGGCTCTGTCAATTGCCGGCTTGTGCATGCCCGTCTGGCAGTTATGCCTCGTGCCCATCCACGGGCTACATCGCACGCCTGCTCAGGCGTGCCGTCCGCAGGCTTCGCTGAGCTCCCCCCCAACCCGGCCACCGGGGCAGCTGCCCAGCGCAGAGGAAACACCAATGTTTTGTTAGACACTGAAAGGAGATCTTCCCACAGGAGGCTGCGTTTTTCTGCCCTTTGCACTGAGGTTTGCGGGCCTGGGCCCCTCCTTGATCTGCTGTTGCTCTTGGCGATGCTCAGCCTCCCTGGCGGTGGCCTGTTCTAGCTCCTTCCTGGGCTGTGAGCTCTCCCTCTCGCTCGGCGAGACTTCTGCACGCTTCCTTCAGCCCCTTCCCCACCCCTGGCCGAGCCATGCCACGGGCTCAGCTGCAGAGGGGCCGGCTCATCGGGCGCCTTGGTTTCCTCACCCCTTTCACCCGCTCCCTTCCTGCACAGCTCGCGTGTTCCCTGTGACCCCGATAGCAGGGCCTAGGCAGAGGCTAGCGAGAGGGTCACAACACTGCCCGACTCCGCTCCGCCCAAAAGACGACCCATCGGCTCAGATCTCCACTGGCCCCCCAAAACTGAGGAGGTAGTGGTGCGATCCCTCCCACCCCAAGCCCTGCCAGGTGCCCTCACGCTCCCGGAACAGACCGGGAGCTCCCCGACCATTGGGCCTCGCGGCCTCCAGTCTTCTCGCTTCACCCCCCGCCGACCGCCCCCTTACCATCTGACCATCAGCCCGTGCTCCAGGAAGCTCTTGAGGTTGGGCAGGGTCTGTCTCAGGTCTGGAGTCCCCAGGCCATGCTGGTATCTCAGCTGCAAGAAAGAATCGATCTATCAGTGAGATTTATTGAGCACTTTCGGCCGCACGGAAGGCGGGTGGACGGTGAAAGGAAGGCCGAGAGAGAGGTCAGCAGGCTACGGCCAATATGAATCTCCCCCGACCACCCGCGGGGAGACAGAGGGGTCGAGAGTGTTCCTGGGCACTGAGAGGAAGAGCGGCTCCGCCCCCGATCCATGACTTCAATGCCACATGGAATAAAGAGTTAAACGCTCACCACCTGGGGGCCTTTTTCTCCGCCACGGTGGGTCTTCCCAGCAGCGGCCAGAGGCCACTTCCTGGCTTCCGGAAACAGCACAGGGAAAGGGTTGTGAGGAGCGGAGACCTTCGCTCCGCAGCCCACATACTGGCAAACCCCACCAACCTTTGATCCACACAGTGGTCTGCTTGGCCCCAGCCTGGCGGGCCATGCTGCTGGCCTGGCCCACCCCCAGCTGGATGGAGGTCGCATCCCGCAGTTAGGGTCCTGCCAGCAAACCTGGCTGCCCCAGTCCCAAATGAGGGTGACTACACTTGGGAGAAAGAGCCTCTCCTGCACCTGTCGAGCAGCTTCCCGGAACCCCTCCCAATGCCCGTCCCTGCACGCACTGAGTGAGCCCCCTCCCAGTGCTGCCCTGGTGCCCAGTAAAACTCCGGTGCCCACTAAGTCCCCTCCTAGTGCCACCCTGGCATCCAGTGAACGCTTGGCACGTATATCTGCTCCCGGGGAGTGTCCTCCCTGTGCCCTTTCCCATACCCAGCAAGTCTCCTTTAAGTGCTGTCCCAGAGCCTAGTGAACACCCAGACTAGAATCCATCTCTGCGACCAGCAAATGCCCTCCCAGCACTATCCCGGTGCCCAGAACCACAGGATCTCCTGGGCACTGGCGCAGAAAAGGAACGCGTTTAGAATAGCGCACGTACATCCACATATAGACATGCTCATACACGCATGTCCATGGCAGTGACTCCCCTCTCTCAAACCGCGCCGGTCTCCCGGGACCCTGACCGGTCCCCCGTGGGGGTGGACACAGGCCAGCTGACACAGACTCACTCAGGCCGGCACCGGCACTGCGAGGAGGCTAGCGAGCAGAGCCTCGTGCAGCCCACGGGGACGGACTATTAAACAGCCACAACTGGAAGCCCCCACGCTGGGCCTCGATTCCACCCCCCACACGCAGATCCCCGGGGACGCTCTGGTTTCACCGCAGGCAAGGAGCCAGGAGACGAGCTGTTTTAACCTCAGTCCCGGAGAGAGCGCCCCCGACTTCAGACGGACGCAGCCCTAACGGATGGGCGGCGACAGCTCTGCCCGAATCCCAGGCCAGCACAGCCTGGATCTCTGAGCGCCTAGCCCGGTCAGCTCTCAGCTTGCAAGAAGAAATATGGGCTTTCCCCCCTCACACCCGCCGAAAGTGACACCGCCTCCTCTGAAACAGGCACGTTATAATGTACACGCAGGGCAGGCCGGATGCTGCTGGGAAGCGGGGGGTGGGGGAGGATGGGGCCAGGGGCAGGGTGTGTGAAGTGGATGGGTCAGATACTGCAGGGGACAGAGCAGACACCGCAGGCCCTGAGAGACCTCCGGGTATGGGGGGGGTCCCCCCTACCCTGGGTACCGTGGGTACCTTGGGACTGGTTTAAGAGGCGGGACTCACAAACGGCCGCAGGGCTTACTGCGACATCCACTCAGACCCAGGGGTGGGGACGGGCCTCTCAGGGGGCTGAGAGGTGCAAGTCGAAATGAGCTCACAGACGAGAAACCTGCCCAACTTGTCTGCTGTGTGACCGCCGGCAAATGACTTAACTTCTCTGTTAAGTGCCACGTTGTTTCCCTCACTCGGGCCACGGCTCCTAGCCCCCAACGCTATGGTCCCCATCGGCTGGCAGCCTCCAGCTCAGCTGGGTGGAAGCCAGGATGAGGGCTGTTTCCCGGGGCAGGGGGCTCACTCGTGGGGGTGTCCAGGCCACTCTCCTCCATAGGATCATCCTACCTAATTCACTCCTTGGAGAGTCCCTCACCTGAGGAAAACCACAGGGAGAGAGGATGAGGAAGGGGCGGGGAGGCAGAGCAGGCAGGCAGAGTCTGGCAGCGTCGCTCACTGTCCAGGGGCTGGGCTTGCCTTTCAGTACTACAGAGTGGTGGGTAGAAGGGAGGAGGAATTTAGCTCACCATCTGCCCCCCAAAATATCAACCTAGATACACCAGACACAACAGCTCAGTCTCTCAGCATGGTCACTTGGGCAACGCCCGGCTGCTCTCCTCCTCCCCCTCCTCCTGCCTGCCAGTCCTCCCAGCCTCCGCCTCCCTGCCCGCCCCCGAATGCGCGCCAGGCCCGCCGCAGACCGTCTGGTCGCAAGGTGCCCGCAGCTGCCGCCGCTCCCCGGGCCGGGAGAGTTCCGTGATGCTGGCGTCTCCTGGCTCCCGCCTCTCTGGAATGTGGCCGACCCCCCAGCCGTGTGCCGCCGCGATCCTACAGGCGATGTTTAGTCTCTTTCCGCTGGCCCCTCCGTGCGCCGGGGGCCGACTGCAGCACTGCCCTCGCTCTCAGGCCCCGCCTCTGCCTGGCTCCCCGCTTGCAGCCCCACCGGGATTCACCAAGCATAGGCACTGCCAGGCCTCTCCTGGAGGTCGCGTGTTCGGCCCCGGCCCACACACTCCGGGCTGGCCCAGCTCAGGGGGATTCCTGGAGCGCCAGCTTGTCATTACCCGGGCCCCGACTGAAGGGATTTATTTATTTACAGTAACGTCTGCCCCTCGCTCTAGTCTGTAAGGTCAGTGTGGACAGGGAACGTGTCTACCAACTCTGTTATAGTGTACTCTCCTAACAGCTTAGTACAGTGCTGTGCTTACGGTACGCGCTCAATAAATGACTGATCGAATGGAAACGGCCCAGCTAAAATGACCCCACAGGCCCTGGAGAGTAAAGAACCTCACCGGAGGGAAGAGCTTCAGGATGATGGATCCCCAATCCAGAACCGTGTTGGGCAGCCAGAAAAACCCTGCCAAAAGACAAGGTCAGCGATCCCTGGACTCCAGAACCCACCGGTTATCAACCACAGCTGGACCAGGGGTCCGGGCTCAAGTTCACCTGCCTCGAGCTCGACACAGGCTCCGATCCGCCGGCCTGGCCCAAATCCATCTGACCATTTGCAGCCGGACCATATTCTGAGCCAACAGGTCTTCCAGGAGGCATGACACACAGTCCCCATGTGAATGATGGCACAACCCCAAAGCCTGCCTGTCTTCTGTCGCCTCCTACCCCTCGTCCACACCCGCTCCCCCTCGTCCTCAAGGAGCTCCTTCCCTCTCGTCTATGAGACGGCATTCCCCCTCCACACCCGGAACCTTCAATGCCTGGCACGGTGCTCAGTTTAGACTGGTGATACTGACGCCGGCCAGAGGTCCGGCAGGTACACAGGACTCAATCTTCCTTTCCCCGGTGCAGTCACAGCCACCCCGCCTCAGGCCTGCAGGAAGCCTGACCCAGATGGGGAGGAGGAAAGGCAGGTGGGTGCCGGAAGCCCAGGAACGACTCAGTCCCCATTGGCCGCTCTGGAACCTCCACCAGGGTCTGGGCCGAAAACCAGAGCCCCAAGCCCGGGGCGGCAGGACCCCACCTCACTCGCTTCTGTCATCAGGTCAGTGTCTTCCCTCGCTTGCTCCTAGCAGAAAGGGGGCCTCACGCTGCTCTGCCAGGTGACAGAAGGCAGGGCTTTAGAAAGGGCCACGTTTTCCACTCTCCAAGGTAAGTGTGCACAGAAAGCTTGGCACAGACTGTACTGGCAAACGGCACTAATCTTGGCTTAAGGTATATAACTGAGTCTTAGCATCTTAGCCTTTCACTCGCTGTTAAATATGGCTCTGACCGCAGATCCGGCGGTGATCCAGAAAACCCCATCAGATCGATTTGCGGTTCCAGTCGCCGCGGCGGGGCTGACCGGTGCCATCGCCCCCAGCAACACCCCAACCTGTCCCCTCCGCAGCCAGAGAATCATTCCCAGCTCAGAAACAAATTCCGGGCAATCTGTGTGGCAGAGGCATATCGGCCCCGGTACTGCCCTGGCTCCCAACCTCCCGCCGGTACCCAGGGAGGTGGAGGAAGGGGTCCCCGAGAACCGTGGAGACCTGGCCTCCCAATGACATTCACCGATTGCCTTGCAACAGGAACGGAGCAGGCAGAGGCCCCATCGGCTGCTAGGCCATCACTTTCTCCACTGCTGCCTTGAGTCTGGGCCAGAGGAGCTGCGAGGCAAAGAAGAGACAGGATGTGTTTCTGGGCACGAGCCTGTGAATCTTGAGAAATTTTCACTGCCAGGCGTGATGTGGGCAACTCATAGTTTCCATCGGCTCTGGCCAACCCCGACTACGAGTTGGGAGTTCCAGTTCCTGGGGTTGGGGGGTTCTGACAGGGCTAGAACCAGAATCAAAACTCCGTTTAAATACTGTCAGACCCCAAGTGACCCTCCTCTTCCCAGTCAGCCCCTTGGCCCACCCAGACCAGGACTCTGTCTCTGACGGGAGATCCAGGACGCCGGGAGGAACCATGGGCCGGCTGTCCTTCCGGACATCCAGCTCACGGTTGGGGACGGACCGTCCAACACCCGTGAGTCTCCCCAGTGACCCAGCACGGACCTTCTCACCTGCCCGACTCTCCCCTAGTGACCCGGCACCGACAGTCCAACCCCCTGACTCTCCCCTCTCCATCCCCGATTCTCCTCACAGGGACCCACCACAGACCTATTGCCCATGAATCCATCTAAACCTTCCTTAATCCTTCTAAATCCCATTTCCTTCTGACATCCCTAATTTTTCCCTCTAATAGTCCATCACGTCCCTTTGCAAAGCTGCTGATATTTCCCGCTGCACAACTTCCTGCGCTAATGAAGTCCAAATGTCAGCCTCCTGCTGGGGGAAATCCACCCTTCACGTGCTGGGATTGCTCAGAGGGTGGGGGTGGGAGTAGGGGTGGGGATGAGTGCCTCCATGGTAGAAAATGTGCATTCCTGCCTCCCCACTGGCTCTCTATGCTTCCCCCTGTCCTCTATACCAGTTTGGGAATCCCAGGGCCCTTGGGGGAGCACTGGCCCAGCCCCTGGGGCCAGGAGATCGCACCAAGCTCAACCTGCAGAAGTGGGGAGGGCCCAGGGGATCAGCCTGTGATCTGACACAACTGCGGGCGAGGGCTTCTGTTAATCTCGGACTGGGTGAGAGGGCTATTAACGGGTGCCCGGCAGGCTCAAAATCTGGGATGGCGCACCTGGGGATGAGAAGGGGAAGGCATCATTGGTCCTGCCCTGCTCACGCCAAGGTAGGAGGGCTAGGGGCAGGCCCAACCAAAGTCAGACTGTCACCCCTCCTTCCCAGTTTCTGGGTCTCAATCGTTCATTGTTCTCCCAAGTGCTCAGTAGAGTGTCACCTCAGGGGGTGCTCAGCGTGTCCTGTCACCGCTACTGCTAGCAAGCAGACACAGCAAAGAGGGGGTGTCTCTCTCCCTCGCTCTCCCTTGTCAGTAGGGTGCCAGGAGTGGGCCAACCGCAATCACACGAGCCTCTCGGATCGCTCCCTCCGTGATCCTCCGAGTGCCGTCCTCACGACCCCCCAAGAGCTGCCATCATCAAAACGGAAGTCGCCCCCTCCCACAGTCCGCCCCGAGCCCGGAGGGCGACCATCGAGCCCGCAGCCACGCAGACAGCCCGGCAGGTTTGGGTGTTGCCGGGAAAACTGTGGTTTTCAGAGCAGCAAGGGTCCGCCCGCATTTTATTAAGTCTCTCGTGGCTGGGGTTAACTACGATCGTTCACATTAAATCACTCATGGGCTCGGTCAAACACAGCTTCACGCCGCGCGCCACTAGGGACGATTTAAATTTATGAAACATCCACTTTGGTTTTCAAACTATGAAAGCACAACTAGATATTTCCAGCCCAGAACATCCCATTAGCAGGCCATCGCCCCCCGGGACACCCTGGAAAACCATCCGTCTTTGGCGCTTGCCTCAGCGCCCGGGGGGCTCTCGCTGTTTCCAACCCCCGGTCCCGCTCCCACGCCTGCAGTGCTCGCCCCCGCCGGTCTGAATCCAGGGTCGGGGCCCTCCCTGGTCCCCTCCCCCGGCCAAGAACCGACGATAGGAAGGATCAAATGATGGCTCGCAGACAAACCGAGACCCCTCCCCGGACGATCCGGGGAGCTTCTCGACTGTCTTACTGAGCCTTCGGAACCAACCGTTTGGTCAGCGGGGGACGGGTGGGCTCAGACTCTTCGTCTTTTTCTAACGGATAAGTCCCAGCCCAAGAGTAGTGGGAGAAGAGAGTCCAGGGATGTCCTGCTGTTTGTCTCCTCCACAAGCCCGCCCCGATCTCTGGCCCCCGTGGGCAGCCGGAGACCTGACGTCCCCCAAACGCTGATGGCTCCCCCTCCTCCCGCCCCCACTTGCCTTGGGATGCCCCCGACCTGGATGCCGTGAAGGTCGCAGCCTGGGCTCTCCCCGACCCAGCTCCCTAGGGGGCTTTCTCACACCAGGGGTCACGGGCCAACCCCACCCCCACTCCCGCCATTCCACCACCGCTGCTCCTTAACCCACTTCCAGAACTAGGCTTGGTGGGGAGTTCAGGCCTGAGGTAGAAGGCAGCCCTGCCTCCCTATAGTAACCATGATAACCACGCTGTGGCCAGTTAAGGGGTGATTCAATGAGTCTGAGGGAACTTAGGGGACAGCAGCCCACTCAAGGCCTCCCCCTTGCTGCCTGGGGTCTGCCCCTTTCTCTGGCCTCCCCCTCACCATCCCGAGGTGCTCCCACCCCCAACCCTGTGCAACTGCCAAACAGGTTGCTGGGGTGGGACGGAGGCTATGGGGGCCACGGGTCCGGGGGTCAAGGGTCCACAAGGCGCTGCAGTAGCACCGCTCGGCTCCCAGGACCTTCTGCTCCCGCCTCGGCAGGGCGCTGCTCACCCAAACTCCGCCCGACCCTGAGGGCGGGGTCTCCTGCGCTCGGGGTTCTCAGGCAAGGGCCAAGATCCAGACAAATGACCCCAGACCAGGCCCAGATGGCAGGGTGCCGGTCCAGACTCCCTGCCCTCGTGTGCCGAGATGCATCAGCTTCACCCCCCGCCATAGGCCGGGGGCCAGGAAGGAAAGGGAGACAGGGCAGCGCCAACGTCGTGCTCCGGCCAATCGAGTGCCCAGACAGCTTCCGGGCATCCTTCAGCCTCCGCTTTCCAGAGAGAGAACGTCATCGGGAAGGCGACTGACCTTCTCTTGGCAGGGAGATGGAGCTAGAATGGCCTCTTAAGAGACCACAGAACTTCTTCGGGACCCATCGTGCGCCAGCTCCGCATTTCCTGCTCCACGCTGAAATGATAAATGCTCCTCTCCGATGGACTCTCAGAGGCCTTCGGAGAAACTCCCACCGCACGTGGTCTGGCCCTTAAAGCGGGCAGAGTCCGGGGCCAAGTCTGAGCTGCAGCTCGAGTGAATTCCAGCTGAAAATCCAGAGAATCCAGGGCAGGGGAGAGGCCAGCGAGGGCGGGAGGAAACGGTGGGAGGGAACAGTGAAAGGCGTTGTCCCAGCAGTGTGGAGGTTGGCGGGGGGGGGGGGGAGCAGCAGCCGGGTGGTGGGGGTGGGGAGCAGCAGCAGGGAGGAGGAGAAAGCAGGAGCAACAACAGCAAGGAAAGGAAGGGGCGAGGAAGGGAGGGGACAGCACCAAACTGGACCGAAGCACTTGCTCTCTCTTCCGCGGAGATGAGAAAGCAGCGTCCTCCCACCATGCATTCGAAAAACGCTGTCTTGGCTCAAGCAGGGCTCAGGGACAGTGCCCAGGAGAGGGTCGGAGCCACCATTTGGCATTTCTCCCTCACTGAGATCTGCCCTCTCCCCACCTAAGGCCCAGATCAGAGTGACGGACAAACACCCGGGTGTCCCGACAGAAACCGGGTACCCTCATTTCTCCGAGCCCCCGACTCCATCCCTCGCAACGTCGAATAAAAGCAGAGCTCAACGCTACATCTTGCTTCATCTCTGCATACAAGGGCAGGGGGTCTGGACCGGCGCCCTGCCATCTGGGCCTTGTCTGGGGTCATTTGTCTGGCCACCTTAAGCTCCCTCAGGCTGGAAAAGTCCCCGAGGGGTTACCTGGACCACTCCCAACTCAGCCCAAATGACACTGTGCTCTCAAATCCGCTTCATCCGTTATTCACCTATGTTCGGCTGGGGGTACGGAGGATCATACATCAACTGGCACGTGCTCAAGGGTCTCCTCTCCCAACCTCGGCCCTTCAGTCCCCATCCCACAACTCCTAAGCCTCGCCCCCATGGTCCACATCCTCACATTCCACGTCTCTCCTGACCTCTGGCCCCAGCGATACTCCCCCCCGAACCAATCTTCAAGAGCCTCCCGTCTCCCTGATCCACATCACCACAGTCCACAGCCCCATATTTGCCCACTACCGCCCCCCCCAGCTCCCCAGTAGCGGTCAGCCCGGCCCCAAAATTAATCCTGTCTCTGAATCTGCCCCGGGTGCAGGATTCTCTTCCCACCTCCCAACCCCGCTTGCCACCTTTCATTTCGCAAGACCATCTTTGGACCGACCACCCCTCCGGAGCGCTGAGGGCAACTCAGAGCCCAAACTCTTTTCCCAAGCCTGGCGCCCCACGGCCCCAGGCCGGAGGAAAGGCCTCAAAGGCGTCGGCGCCAAGTCTGCCTCTGCCGAGCTGAGGGTTGGGCAAGGCCCATCCCGGGCATTCACGAACCGGATGTTGCTGAGTATGCCGGTTGGCCGAGGCGAGACTTTTCTGCCCGTCCTGCCGTGATGAAAGGTCCCATTGACTATTCAAACCCTTGAGCTCGCTTGAGACAAGCAACATGGGACACGGCTTCCTGCCCCGGGACTTCCTCCCTCCTCCTGACCGGTGGGCCTGTTGCACGGTCCAGCCAAGAAAGTATTGGGGGCCCGTGGTCGGTGTGGCCAGCCGCCGGACGGAGGCACCGACTCTACCGGTCCCTGCTTCCCAGCCTACTGGGTGAGACCCATAAGCGGCTCGGCCCAGGCGGCGGCGATCCGACCGGACAGCAGAAGACCACAGTGGGGAGAGGACGGGAGCCCCTCTACCTATGGAGGGTGCCCGGCACGGACTGGCCAAAGTTTATGGCTTCTGGTCACCTCGGATAGAGGGCTGGAGACCGAGAGAGGAACGTGCTCCCGGGTGGCTCCGGGAAGGACAAGGTATCGGTGTTCTCGTAACCGGAATGGCTCTCGGCCCAAACTTGGCACGACGGCCAGGTCTTGACCTGTAGCCCACCCGGGCTCCCGCAGTCAACCAGTCCCATCGAGGGCATCCGAGTTCACGCTGGCCTCTCCGAGACCGGGGGGAGGCGCCTGAGAGGGAGGGATGTTGCCGGGAACCTACCTGAGCGATGTTCTTATTCAGAAGGTAAACGCCGTAATCGAACTGCAACTTCTCTCCCCCCTTGGGGTAGAGGGGGAACCTGGGGAGAGGGAGAAACGTTAGCCAATCGGATACCCATCGGGGCTCTGGATGGCCGCCACCATCCAAGTCGCTTGGCAGCCCAAAGAATCCAACTTTCCCATCAACCACTGGCCTTGGGGACCCTGGACAAGTCCGGGACCCCCAAACGGCCCAGTGGATAGAGCTCAGGCCTGGGAGTCAGAAGGACACGGGTCCTAATCCTGGCTCCTTCGCTTGTCTGCTGTGTGACCTTGGGCGAGTCCCTTTAACTTTTCTGGGCCTCAGTTCCCTCATCTGTAAAATGGGAAAGAAGGCTGTGAGCCATATGTGGGACAGGGACTGTGCCCAACCCAATTATCTTGTATCTACCCCAGTGTTTAGAACAGTGCCTGGCATATAGTAAGTGCTTATTAAATACCATCATCATCATCTTGCTGCTGGGCTCGGCTAGCTCCCCAGCAGCTCACAACACCTTGAAGTTTTGGGTCTTGGCCCGGCTCCCCCAAACCCACGCCCTGCCCACCCGGCTGTCTCCCCACTCTGCCTTCCAATACGTGAGCCGAAGAGAGGAAGCGGCCCCCGGGGATGAACCGCGCGGTCACGCAGGCGACACTCCAGCCCAGCGGCCTCCCTGCCTGAGTCCCAGGCCCCTCGCGCGTCCTCGAGAGGCGAGGAAGTGCTGGAACGACTCCCCAAGGTCTCGCGGAGCAAAAGGGGAGACTTGTTTACTGCAAATTGGAAGTGTTTAAATCTGCTGCAGACCCGTCTGGGGCAGGACGCGAAGCGGTGCCCCCAGCCTCTGCCAAGAGCAGGACGCACGCTCAGCCCCAGTGGGGCAGGCCAAGATTGAACGTGTGAGGCCCCTCTGCCTTTTCCCTCAAGGCCATCTTTCAAGTACCTAATCCCCAGAGTGGTACCTGCGCCTTCAGTGCACGCAGCCACACCACAGACAGTACCCGGTCCTCTCCCAGACTTCTCTATCACCGTGGATGGCACTACCATCCTTCCCTTCTCTCGGGCCCGCGATCTCGGTGTCATCCTTGACTCGTCTCTCTCATTCACCCCACACATCTTATCCGTTACCGAGACCTGCCGGTTTCACCTATACGATATCGCCAAGATCCGCCCTTTCCTCTCCATCCAAACGGCTACCTTACTGCTACGGGCTCTCGTTATATCCCGGCTAGACTACTGTGTCAGCCTTCTCTCTGACCTCCCTTCCTCCTCTCTCACCCCGCTCCGGTCTATTCTTCACTCCGCTGCCCGGCTCATCTTCCCGCACAAACGATCTGGGCATGTCACTCCCCTTCTTAAACAACTCCAGTGGTTGCCTATCGACCTCCGCCCCAAACAAAAACTCCTCACTCTAGGCTTCGAGGCTCTCCATCACCTTGCCCCTTCCTACCTCTCCTCCCTTCTCTCTTTCTACCGCCCACCCCGCACGCTCCGCTCCTCCGCCGCCCACCTCCTCGCCGTTCCTCGGTCTCACCCGTCCCGCCGTCAACCCCCGGGCCACGTCCTCCCGCGGTCCCGGAACACCCTCCCTCCTCACCTCCGCCAAACCGATTCTCTTCCCCTCTTCAAAACCCTACTTAAAACTCACCTCCTCCAAGAGGCCTTCCCAGACTGAGCTCCCTTCTCCCTCTACTCCCTCTACCACCCCCCAACTTCTCCGCAGCTAAACCCTCTTTTCCCCCTTTCCCTCTGCTCCTCCACCTCTCCCTTCCCCTCCCCACAACACCGTACTCGTCCGCTCAACTGTATATATTTCCATTACCCTATTTATTTTGTTAATGAATTGTACATCGCCTCGATTCTATTTAGTCGCCATTGTTTTTACGAGATGTTCTTCCCCTTGACTCTATTTATTGCCATTGTTCTTGTCTGTCCATCTCCCTCGATTAGACTGTAAGCCCGTCAGACGGCAGGGACCGTCTCTATCTGTTGCCGACTTGTTCATCCCAAGCGCTTAGTACAGTGCTCTGCACATAGTAAGCGCTTAATAAATACTATTGAATGAATGAATGAATGAATACACACCCTCTGCGTACGTAACCACTGGAGCAGTGCACGGTGCCCTCTGGGCAAGTCTGAGCTGTGGGTTGAAGGCCAGAGTGTCTGCTCTGATTAGAGGAGCAGCTGAAGGCTCTCTGACCCACTGGTTGGGGGAGCGGGGACGGCGGGAAAGGGTGTTTTCCCTCCACTTCCCCCGGGGCCGGGCTTGCTCTCAGCTCCCCAGGCCGGAGTCAACCCCCCAAGCCAGGCCTCAGCCAACTGGGGGTTTGGATCGTCACCGAGATGGAAATGGCCCAGAACTGCACTTCATGGGCTCTGAGAACCCAGTCAGTCAGGCTGACTGGCAGGAGTGATGGGAGGAGAAGTTGGGAAGAATTTTATCAGGTTCTCTCCCCCTGCAGCCCAGATAGTCTTCAAAAGCCTGGCTGTCAGAGCCGTTGGCCAGCCCTCGCCACGGATGACAGCATCGCACCGGGAAGGCAGAGGTCTGATAATCACTCAGTAATCATATCAACACAACTGATTGGGCATCTACTGTGTGTCAAGCTCCAATCTGGGCGACTACAAGGTGCAGAGCCCGGTGCTGGGGGCTTGCGGTGTGCCTAGTGATCTCATTCCATCACCTGGATTGACCCCCTTCAATTGGTCTCCTTATCCCTGTGGGATAAGGACTCCCCCGACACACTGCCCCAGCCCCACAGCACTTATGTACACATCCCTCTGCTCTCCCATTTCCCTTCTCTGCAATTTATTTGACTGTCTTTCTCCCCATAAAGACTGTAAACTCCTTGTGGGCAGGGAACGTGCCTATCAATTCTACGGTATTGTCCCAAGTGCTCCAAACAGTGCTCTGTGCTCATTAAGTGCTCAATAAACGTCACCGACAGACTGATTGGGACTTTGTCTGACCTGATTATCTTAATAATAATAATAATGTTGGTATTTGTTAAGCGCTTACTATGTGCCGAGCACCGTTCTAAGCGCTGGGGTAGACATAGGGGAATCGGGTTGTCCCACGTGGGGCTCACAGTCTTAATCCCCATTTTACAGATGAGGGAACTGAGGCACAGAGAAGTCAAGTGACTCACCCACAGTCACACAGCCGACAAGTGGCAGAGCTGGGATTCGAACTCACGAGCCCTGACTCCAAAGCCCGTGCTCTTTCCACTGAGCCACGCTATCTTCTATCTTCCCCGGCACCTATTACAGTGCTTGGCACAAAATAAGTGCTTAACAAATACCACGGTTATTATGGGAGGGAGAAAACTCAGTACGATTGGAGCTGGGCACAAATTGGAGAATTTGACAATGCCAGAGTCATTTTCAAAAAGAGCTGGGATCTGGAAGGCTAGCGCCCAAGGTAAGCCACAATAACTTGTGATTCTTTCAAAGATTTCAGGGAGGGTTAGAGAGAGGAAAGTCTGGGGCATTGGATGATCCGCGCTGGGTCACTGGGGGAGAGCCCGGGGTGTTAGACGGAGGGCCCATCCTTAAACCACGAGACGAGGGGTCCAGGAGGGCGACCAGCACATGGTCCCTCCCAGGTTTCTGGTACCTGGGAGAATCCAGCAGAATCCCAGGCTGGATGGGCCAGGGTGGGATTAACTTTAGGGAGTAGGGGAGGGGAGTTAAGTAGACGGTGACTTTCACTAAAGAGCATTTTTCAGGCCGAAGGTTCCAGGGTGTGAGGCACTCTGGAAAGTCTCACCAGGAAGCAGAGGTGGACATGAGCTCCCCGATCGCTGCCCGGCTACTCCTGCCCACCCCCGGGCTCGGATACCGCGCTTGAGGGGGATGCCCAGGGACCTGCCCGGCCACGGCCACTGGGAACCAGCACAATGACTGAGACCATCCCGTCGGCCCGACTGACCTTCCTCCGGTCCAAACTCACTCTGCCGCGTTGGCCTGCTCGCTCGAAGCTGAGCCTGGGCCCGGGCTCTCCCGTCATCGAAATCTCATTCTATTTTATGGTCTCCTATTTGTTACTAGTCTAATCTCTCCCTGCTCAACATCACACGACAGCTTCGATATTTGCCTGGCCCCGCCATAAACATGCCGGTCCTCCTGGCTCAGTCAGATGTTAACAGTTAAGGGAGGCTAAAGGAACCTCCACTCCAGAACTTTCCTTCAGACTCTCCGTCCGCTCTCACACCATCTCAGGTCCGAACATCTTTATGGCTTTATGCGGTGATTTAACAACTCCGCCCTCCTTAGCCAGAGAGATCAGTCGCATATGTACCGATGCGCCTCAAGTGCTGGTGACTGCTTTTCATTTTCCATCCAACCACCTGCCTCTCCAACCCACTGGGCGCTAAGGTTTTTGCAAGCAATTGGCAGACTTTAACGGCGTCCGCCTGTTTCTCATTCCGAACGGAGCATAATGCTTGGCTCCGGCGAGGAGCCTCGAGCAGGCCACCCTGCCATCCCCAAACTGGAAGGTGACCGGAGGCCCAGAGGGTTGCTGAGTTCGGGCAGGGTGGAATTCTACCGGCCGGTCGCTGCAGAATGCCAGACCCGGCTCCCACTCCCCAACTGGCTATGGCCGGAAGTTGGAGAGCCAGACCCCGGTCTGGGAGACGGCATGACCACAGACACTGGGAACGGGACAACGAAGTTGCTGCGAGATGCCTAGGGGGTCTGGGGGTCAGGGGTCACAGGTCAGGGAAACTATTTCCCACCCTTGCGGCATTGACAAGAGTATTGTTTAAGCGCTCCCCTGGGGACAGTGCACTATACTGAGTTCTTGGGAAAGTAATAATAACAACGTTGGTATTTGTTAAGCGCTTACTATGTACAGAGTACTGTTCTAAGCGCTGGGGTAGACACAGGGTAATCAGGTTGCCCCCATTGAGGCTCACAGTCTTCATCCCCATTTTACAGATGAGGTCACTGAGGCCCGGAGAAGGGAAGTGACTTGCCCACAGTCACACAGCTGACAAGCGGCAGAGCCGGGTCCGAACCCATGACCTCTGACTCCCAAGCCCGAGCTCTTTCCACTGTGCCACGCTGCTTCCCCATACTAAAGCAATAATGAGAATTGTGGCATTAGCTAAGCGTTTACTATGTGCCAGGCACCGGGCGCTGGGGTCGACGTCCTACAATCAGATCAGACACAATCACTGTCCCACATGGGGCTCAGAGTCCAAGGGGGAGGGAGAACAAGAAGTGAACCCCTAGCTCGTCCTCTGGACTGTAAGACTGTCGTGGGAAGGGAATGTGTCTACCAACTCTGCTAAAATATACTCTCCCAAGCGCTCAGTACAGCGCTCTGCACAGAGTAAGCACTCAAATATGACATCGATTTTACAGATGAGAAAAAAGAGGCCCAGAGAAAGGAAGTAACTTGCCCGACAGTGGTGGAGCCGGAAATAGAACCCAGTTCCCAACTCCCAGGCCTGGGTTCTTTTCCACCAGGTCATGCTGCTTCTCAAGTGACGTATTCTCTGCCCACAAGGAGATGACAAAAATGCAGAAGCCAGAAATGTGTGTTTACAAACACAGTTATCAAAATAAATAAAAGTCGGATTGAAGAAACGCACATATACAGGTGCCAAGGATTAGTGTCAGTAAGTTCCTAAGTGCTAGAAATGGCTCAGGGGTTTAGATGACTCAGGCTGCTGGGAATGAGTCGGAGAAGGCCTGTTGGAAGAGGTGGGATCTCAGGAGGGATCAGAATTCGGGAGAGCCTGGGAAAACAGCATGAGCGAGGGGATGGAGGAGGGAGAGGCCAGAGTGAGCCTCAGTGGAAAGTTGCATGGGAGGAGCAAAGAGGAGGAGTTGGGTAGATGGGAAAGAAGGGGCGAGATGGTGGAGAGCCTGGAAGGTGAGTCCACAGCCTCGTGAGGTGATAGGAGAAACGGGACACCCTGGTTTCCTCGAGCCCCTTCCCTTCCACCGTATCTCTAGCTCGTCTCCGCCTCAGCCTCAACTCTGTCGCCGAGCAGGACCCGAATGACTTCTGCTACAACCAAGAGCTGAGTCCCCGGTTCCCAAGCCACCACCTCCTCACTGGAACAGAGTAGGGCTCTGTGCCCCCACCCCCCCGCCCGGGGCCTTCTGCAGAAAGCATCACCTACTCGCGCTCTTTATCCGCCAGTTTGTCGTTGATGTTGTCTTTGATGGCGGACCGGGACCCCTTGTGGACAACGGGGTACCGGAGCGGCCCTTGGAGGAAGAAGGAAATCATGGAGACCAGGTGGGCTGTGTAGCCAAGGGCCACCGCGATGCTGCTGTCGTCTCTCGCTGCGAGGGGAACACAAGGGGGGAAGCGCCGTGTGAAAACCTGGCTACTTCTTCAGTCCTTTTTTTTCCCTTCTCCGGGAAGGAGCTCCTGCTGTGACCTGGCATCTCTTGTGAGTTTCCTCTCTCTCCCTCCCTCCAACTGCCTTCCCCACCACCCCACCCGGCTAGTCTTCGATTGGTTCTAAAGCCCAGACACAGCACATTTCACCTGCCTCTAAGTCTTCGAATGGCTGGAATGATTTTGCTTCAAAGTGCAAACACTCCTGGGTGCCCTTTAATGCTAAGTCCAAAACGGGGGACACCAAGGCTCAGGGAAGGAGGAAAGGTGGGGTGCTGCAAAGAGAACTGAAAGGGAGACTGCTGTGCCAGGATCACGCACCCACATCCCTGCCTCCCAGCCTTCTCTCACTTTCTGTTCTGCTCCCAGCCCCGGCTCAGTTTCTCCGCTCCCCGGGTACGGTCTGCCCTCGTGTCCCACGGTCCGCCCCGTGGCGGAGAGAAGAGCAGAATACCTTGGAAGTCTTCTGAATTGGGCAGCTTGACTCCGCAGACAAAATAATCCTTCTGCTCATTCTGTGGATCGAGGAGGAGACACCCGTCAGAAGGCGAGCGATGCTGTGCTGAGCTAAGTCGGGCCAAACACCCGTCGCCACCACTGCTGCCGCCCTTCCCGGGCCTGCAGCTGCAACTCATCTACCCAAATCTCTTGCCGGGGGGCAGGTAGGGCTCCCCGGCAGATTGAAACCCAAACTGATTGAATAATGAGTCATGGCTGAAGGGTCCAGTCGGCCCCACGGGGCGAGGGCCATGTCAAATTCCTCCCCCGGACCTGACTCCGGGGTTCAAAATAACACTTGATGTCAGAAATGCCAAAAAAAAGAAAAACTCCAGCAATTGGTCTGAGACCAGGAGGTCCAGGCTGTCCACCACTCCAGCTCCCCCGGGGTCCGCAGCTCTGCCTGCCAAAATGCTACCTTGGATTTGGCTGGGTTCATGGAGGAAGGCCCGTCAGGTCATCCGAACCATCTGCTGGCCATTGAGTCCCACGGGAAGGTCCAGCCAGCTCCCCTCAGGGCTTAGCCAAGAACAAGGTCTTCTAGCCTACAAGCGGCCTCAAGGCTAAATAAGCCCTGGGTGGGCTATTGGGGTCAGGGTGCCAGGGATGGATCACTGCACATCCAGCTCACCCACAGAACCATACGGGCTCCAGAGTCCAAATCCTGGGTTTTCAGCCTCTGGCCAGATGGAATCCAACAAGAAGCAGTCAGCAGGACCTCCTCTGGCCCCGGTGGAACCTCTGCCCCTCCCTGGCTGCCCACGGTCCAGTCTGTCCTCGGGGCTGACTTGTAGGCAGGCCGGGAGTGGGAGCTTCAGACAGGGGTGGTGACCTACCAGGTCAATGGGGTAGATGTACGCGAGCTCCGACAGCAGCTGACGGCAGCGGACGGTCAGCTGAGCGTTCGTCTTCAGGAACTGCTCTCTGTCCGGGAGGGAGAATCGGGGAACTGTCAGGGCTAGGGATCCCCACCCCAGCCATCCCCTCCAGCCTACAGAGCTGAGGGTTAGCCCCCGGGGACTGGGGGGCGGCGGGCGAGGGCACAGCAGAGCAGTGGGGAGCAGGCTCGGGGTTCCTTGGGGAGGCTTGGGAGCGGGCAACCTCAGGGTGGCCTGCTGCTGGCTCAGGGACCCCGGGAGGGTGGGCCGCCGACAGGTGCCCGGCAGCGTCGTGCTCACCTCTTGGCCGTGCATGTCTTCCTGAGCTCCCGCAGGGCATCCTGATGCAGTCGGAGCTTCAGGCGCTCTGCCTCAAACGCGCTGCCTGCAGGGAGATGGGGTAGCTCAGTCAAGAGTGCGGCGCTGGGAAAACAGCCAGGAGCACTCCCCGCATCTCGGCACGGGGCGGTCACGGGCAGAATAGGTCAGCAGAACAACCGCCAAGAACGAGGTTCAGGTCTCCCAGTCGTGTTCCCTGAAGCCGGCCCCACGGGAGGTGCCACGTATCCGAACAACAATCACCCCGAGTCCCACAGATGTTTCCAAGACGGACGCTAAGGTGCCCGTCAGAAAGGTCTGGTTGTCAAGCTACATATATCCAGGCCTCCAGCCATGCTCTCCGGGCCCGGGGAGGCCAGATAGGAGCAGCGTGGCCTTACGGAACGAGCGCAGGCTTGGGAGTCGGAGGATCTGGGTCCTGATCCCAGCTCCGCAACTCTGTCTGCTCTGTGACCCCGGGCAAGTCATTTCTCAGTGCCCCAGTTACCTCATCTGTAAAATAAGGTTTAGAGGTGTGAGCCCCATGTCCGATCTGATTAGCTTATATCTACCCCAGCACTCAGTACAGCGTCTGGCACATAGTAAGCACTTAACAAATACCATTTATAAAAAAGCAGCTGGCCCACGTCAGCCAGGGCCGTAGGGTAGCTGAAAGCAAGGAGACGGCTGCGGCAGACCGGCCAGCTTGGTGGGCTCTGTTACGGAAAGGCTTTGACCAGAAGCCTCCAGAGATCATGAGACTCAGAGGAAAGACCAGCCCTGCAAATAGCAAATGTCTCAGCGGCACAACCAGGGACCGTCTTCGCGTGTGCCCAGTGGGGTGTGGGCTTTTCAGTTCCACCCCCACCCGGAAGGGGGTAATTCCAGAGCCAGTCACCAGCCACTGTGCTGGGTGGCCCTGGATGACACAGACTGCTGGCCCCTGAGGGGGGGGGTCCTCAGGGAAGGCCTTCTGGAGGAGGTGGGGTTCTTTCGGCAGCCGCCCCGGCAGAGGAAGGCAGGGCTAGGTTGACCCGAGATGCGGGCCAAGAGAGGCAGCCCAAAGCAGACTTGCCCGCACACTCAGCCAGAAACCCGGCAGCTTGCGTGTCTGACGAGGAAGTGGGAAGAGAGGAGGTGGAAAGCTGGCACAAGCACGGGCTCTAGTCCGCGAGGCTTTCTGACACGCCCGATGCCGGCAGCGTCTCCGCTCTCTGGATGTGTGGGTTTCGACCCCCAGAATTTTAACCCAGTTCGGAGAGGCCAGAAGCTGTTTTATTCAAAGCTGGGGTTTGGACACTTTCGTTGATGGGAACGAAAAGGAGTCATGCTGCAAGGCGAACCCAACAGGGATTCAGTAGCAGAGAAAGTTCAACTTCCCATTCATTCAATCATATTTATTGAGCGCTTACTGTGTGCACAGCACTGTACTAAGCGCTTGGAAAGTACGATTCGGCATGGCCCAAGGACTGCCCTGTTGAAATCCCACTGCCGCTGAATCTGCATTAACTCGGTCAAGTGCTCAACCCACAAGCCTCAGTGCCCCTGGGATCAAGACCTGGCTAGCTGGTACTTCTAGCCGCTCCAGTTCTGAGCCACCCCGTGCCTGCCTCGAGCCAAGCAGGAAAGAGATGCCCGAGGCTCTGAGGAAGGGCCAGGCCCTGGGAGCCAAGCTCCCGGGGGGGGGAAGGTCAGAGATCGGGGACAGAATTGGTGGGACCCACACCCACTGGTCTGCTAGTGTGGCAAACACCCTTCTATGGCATCGCACCTCCTGCAGATGCTCCCTGGGCTCCTCCGGAGTCCCCGAGGAGGAAGGATCTCTCCCCTGGACCAAGGCCGCGCCCGATCCCGAACCCGCCGTAGCACATGGGGCCGCCCTGCCAGATGGACACGGTGCTGACAGACGGGGCACTGACGGACATGGCTCCCGGGAGGGTCCTACCGAGCTGGAGTGACAGCCCGGCACCGGCGGATGCCTGGCACACGCTCGGCGCCCGCCCACCAAGCCGGCCGATGACCCGTCCCTCCAAGAGCCACGGCGGCGGCACTAGGAACCCGGATGTTGATTGACGGCTTCAGCGGCATAAGGGACTCGATCCTGCTCGCCGGGGAGGTGTTATGAAGTGGAATGTTACCATCAATCTGTCAAGGTTTTCTTTGAAAAAAGAGCCGGTAAACACCCCCAAAATGTCCAGATGCCTGGAAAAACGTTTACGTTGTGGAGGACGGAGCACAGCTGACCAGCTGATTCTCTAATGTGGGCTACACAGGGGAGGGCAGACGGCTCCCGCTCTCTGATGTGGTTTCAGAGATATCCAGGGACCGTGAAAAACAGAGCAAAACAGAGAAACACTCGTGGCCGAGTCAGCCCGAACTCCAAGGAAAATGGAATGGTTCATCCTCGAGTATCCCACTTGTCGCTCCGAGTGCCCTCTGCTCCCTCTCTCTCCCTCCAACCTCTCCAACCCACACCAAGGCGGGTGGCTTCCTCCTCCCCTTGCCCATCCACACACCAGCACATCCGTCTGAGCACTGGGAGCAAGGGCACTCGCTGGACCTTCCGAAGGCACTGGGGCCGTAACATACTGGGGTCCCCTCAGCCCCTCTCCTGGCTGAGAGAAACCCTGGAGCCATACCCTGGAGGTGTATTCACTGGGCCCTAAAAACCTCTACTTTTTCCTTCTAGAAATGAACGGGTGAGAATTGGAGACCTCCACCAAGTGAACCCCAATCCTCCACCCCTTCGGCTGCTGCCACGGGCCCCCGGCTCTCAGATGGACACTAAAAAAGCAAGGGAATCGTTTCGGGTGCAGTCAGCCGGCCTCCCACCTGAGGTCGGCTGCCGGGAGCTCAGAGGAGCCTCACCTTCCCCCCGTCCCTCTGCTTCCCTTACAGATACATCTCTCCGACCCCTAGGAATCCCTGGAGCCCCATTTCCGAAAGTAGGCACGAGGTCAGAGCTCTTTCTGGCTCTTGATTAGAAAAATTGAAGGGATTTTAATGAATCAATTGGGTAACAAATAAGAGGACTCTGATCCGAATGCCCCTTTCTTCTAACACGTTCACTTTCTCAGGAGCCTTTCTACTTTTCTGCCGTGTCCTGGGGCCCCCTCTGGCCCATTCTCTTCAGCCTTCTCTGGGGGAGTTCCAGGAGCCGGTTCAACCCCTCCACAGCCATCAACTGATGGTATTTATTGAACGCTTCTCTGAGCAGAGTGCTATACTAAGCGCTTGGGAGAGTACAATATAACAGAGTTGGTAGACGTGTTCCCTGACCACAAGGAGCACCCTCAAGGTCGGCAGAGGCCAGGGCAGAACTCCTGCCAGTCGGCATGACCATTTTCCCAGTCAGGGGTCGGAGCTCAGAACCCCAACCTGGAGACTCTTTCACTTGCATCCTGTTCCCAGGATTGCTCAGCTCTCCCACCCCCGACTTGAAATGGCTGGTGGGCTTCTTCCTTCCCTTGCACATTTTCTAACCCTTTCCTCCTTCCCAATCCATCCCTGGGATTGGCTAGGTTCCAGGCAGAGTCACCAGCTGAATACCCGGCATGTATGCGGATTAACTTTCCTTCCAGGTGGAGGGAGGGAGGTCTTGGGAATGGGTTTCCACCTGTTTCAGCAATGGCTCGACCTAGCTACCGACGTCTCAACTCTGAGGGGGAAAACCATCTTCTCCACTCTCCCGTGGAATTTTACCATCAACCCCAGTTCCTCCTCTGGAGGAATCATGTGTGCAGCAGTAGCTCAGGGGTCATTATGGGTACAGCACATTTGACGGATTCCTCACCATCTTCAAAGCCTTCCTAAAAATCCACCTCCTCCAAGAGGCCTCCCTGATTGACCCCTACCATCCTGGTCAGGCCTCTTCCCAGGCCTGCTCCAAATGACCTCCACTTTCCTGGCAAGGGCACCCCCCCCAGCCACCGCTTCACGTTAATATCTATTTCCCCTTCTAGGCTGTACACTCACCATGGGCAGGGAATGCGCCTACTAGTTCTGTTGTATTGTACTCTCCCAAGCACCTAGTACAGTGCCCTGCACTTAGCAAATGCTCAATACATAACATTGATTGACTGATGGACACCCCCCACACCTTCACAATCGGGTTATTTCCAAGCCGCCCTTAGCAAACCACACCGTAACCCTTGGATGTATACATCCTTGGGCTGATTTTGAAGTCAGCGGCCGTTCCTGTATTTTCCCCACGAGTCCCCGCCGTTTGCAATCCACGAGGGTCCTGGTCTCTCCCATCAGACCATAGGGTTCTCGTGGGCCGGGCCCACACCCCTTGTTTCCATCACACAGACCTCATAGCGAACGGCCGGCCGGTCCCATAGCCGAGCCCCTCTCCCCAGACGACTCTCCCGGCATCGTCTGCTCAGATCCGGCCGGAGGGGAGGCGTGGGGTAGGGACACGGTAGAGAGATGGGGCGACCAAGGGCTCCAGTTCCCTGCTTGCACCATTCTCCCTCCTCACCTTGGTCCCTCAACGTCAGCTCCTGCTTCTGTAAGAGGGCCACCTCGCGCCCCAGGACCCGCTGTTGTCGCTCCAGCTCGTTCCGGAGGACGAGGATCTTCAGTCGAAGGCACTCGCTCTCTTTTTTCTGAAAAAAAAAAAAGGCAAGATGGAGAAACTCGGCTTGAGGGAATCTTACACGACGGACGACGTAGGCTAGGAAATGAACAGCCGACATCCACCCGCATCTAGGCGTGGAGGAGTTCACTGGGGACTTGTGGTAGTAATAATACAACAACAGGCCCCCGAACTCCACGGCCCAGACCAGCAGAGGCCAAGGACCCGGGCCCAGCTCCTCTGGCCACACACTGGCAGGGCTGGAGAAGCCAGGGCCCGGGCTTCCCGTTCACAGGGAGTCAGAGCCCCCGGGGTGTGTGGCGTGACACCACGGGGGTAGTGACTGGGCAGAGTTCCCGCGCTCAGCGAGTTGATTTCCTGGCCAAGGAGCTGAGACCCGACACAGATAACAAACCCAGATGTGGCAGACAGAACTGACAACTCCGGGACTGTGTGAGAGGGAGGAGGGGGGCAGGACCTGGGGGCCGGGGGTTGGAAAATGCACTGGGTTAATGAGAAGAGACTTCTTGGAGATGAAATTCACAGGGAGAGAGGAATGCCGGACGGCAGGGAGGGGGGAAGGAGGCCGGAGGGAGGGGGTGGGGGGAAGATGGGGAGGCAGCGGCGGAGGGAAGTAGGGAGGAGGGTCTCCCCACGCATCCAGAGAAGCTGAGGAGGGGCTCAGCGCAGTCAGGCCAGAGGGCGAGGCCTAGCCGAACCAAGGAGAGGGCTCAGTCTGGCAGTGGCCAGAGAGCGCAGGCCGGGGCGAGGAGGGAGCAGACGGCCAGAGGGGAGGGTGAGTCCGGCGAACCCCAAGTTCCTGCTGGATCTGGAGGGGAGAGGGCGCTGGGGAAGGCGGGGAATGGCAGGACCATCACAGCGGGCAAGGAAAGTGATTTTGGCAGCAATGTGCGAAGGTTTGGACTGGTAATTTCTCACCCAAAATATTTTCTTCCCCCAACGTGGGCCGACACTGATTCCAAACAGATGGCAAGATCATCTGGGAAAGCCGTCAGGCGGAGCACGCCGCCCGAGGAGCGGACATCTAGCGTGCCCGAGGCTGGCCGGCCAGAGTCCGAGTGATCCCTCCTGGGTCCCGGTGAGACCGGCGGGCCACGTGGGCAGGTGTTAACATCAAGGACGGGAGAACGGGATTCCAGTGAGAAAAGGCAATTTTGGCAGGGAGAGGTGGGAGAGACTGGAGAGCCCCGAGGCCAGCAGCAGGGAATGAGCCCACTTCAGGACACGGCACTCAGTGGCAGTCACGGGGAATGAGCCCACCTCAGGTCACGAGTGGCCACCGGGAAAGAAGCCCACGCCAGACTGCGATGCCCGGGGGCGGCTACAGGGAACGAGCCTACTTCAGGCCACAGTAACCAGAGAATAAAAACAGCGAGGCTTAGCGGACGGAGTATGGGCCTGGGAGCCGGAAGAACCTGGGCTCCAACCCGGCTCCGCCACTTGTCTGCTGTGTGACCTTGGGAAGTCACTTCACTTCTTGTGCTACAGTTCCCTCATCTGTAAAATGGGAATGAAGACTGCGAGCCCCATGTGGGACATGGTCTGCATCCAACCTGATTACTTAGTATCTACCCCAGCGCTCAGAACAGTGCCTGGCACATCGAAAGCACTTAACAAACACCATTAGGAAAAGAAAAAAAAGAGCGGCCACGGGAAAGAACTGCAGTGCCAGGGCGGCTACAGGGAACGAGCCCGTCAAGCTGCAGTGCCCAGGGAGTGGCCATGGGAAAGACACCCACGCCAAACTGCAGTGTCCAGGGATGATTACAGGAAATGAGCCCACACTAGGCTGCAGCATCTGAGGGTGACAGTCCCTTCTTCTCAGCTCTCCCCGTCCCACGGTCGTTGGCCGGAACCGTCCAGCGGCTCCCGGGGAGCCGGGTGGAACATTCTTCCCAAAATTGGTGGAGAGAAGCAGCCCCGTGTCGAGTCGAAAGCAGCTCCCGGCAGCCCTCCGCCCGGGAACGCGGCCAGCCACCCCGGTCGGCCGCTCCGTTCTGCTCTGGGGAACTGCCACCGCCCGGGATTAGGGGAAACGGCAGGAAACATGCGTTTCCCAGCCAGAGACCTAGCTCGCGCTGCGGGAGAACGGAATCGGGCATCTGCGGGGCTGGCCTCAGGCCAGGGAAATGGGGAGAATAAAGCCTCTGTGGAGAAGGGCCGGTCCTGGGCAGGGGCTTCAGTATACATGGCCTTTCAAGGTCCCCGACTGCGGGGAAGAAGAAAGTGTGTTTGGTGAGACGTGGGGCGGGAGGGCGGTGGGAAACCCAGCGGAGCGGGCTGGATTTAAGGGAGCCGAGGGCAGCCGAGTCGAGTCCAGAGGAACAGCTCTCCAACCCCCGGAAACACTGGCCAGCCAGGGTGCCCTCCCGCTGTCGGCCAAGTTCAAGCTCCGGGGCCCAGGAGTCCCTCTCTCCAGCTCAAAGGGCAGAGGCATCGCTCGTTACCACCACGAGATGCCAGCCAGCCGGTGGCCTGCCGGGCAGATGGCCAGTTTTCTCCCGGCCCCGCACTTCATCCCCTTCCCGGGGGGCAGATGGCCACTAGCCAGACCCACTGGCTTGATCCAAACATATCTTTAATTAATTCTGTAGAGCCCGAGACAGCTCCCAGGGTGTTGCTTTCTCTGGCAGCCATCTTGTATTCACCACACAGTCTGCGTTTACACTGCCCATTTACAGGGTATTAACAAAAGAGCCTGTTAATGATTTCATGGGATCCAGAACCCGATCCCTCAGCCCGACGTGGTGATAGAACACCACACGCTACTCGGGGACGGTCACGGGACCAGTTGGCTCCCCCAGAAACCACCCTCTAGTTCCAAGGGAAAAAAAATCATCCAAACTCACCAGCTCGTTGCTCGTAGATGTGAGTTTCAGTTTCTCTTCGATCTCCCTCCCAATTCTCTGCACAGTTACCTGAGTCTGTTTGATTGCACACTGGGCCCTGTGGAGCCTACGAAAGAAAGCAACACGGCAGTCAGAATCCACGTGGCTGGGCCTGGGGCTCCCCCGTTCCCTACACCAGCCCCGCAGGTGGCCCAGGAGGTCCCAGCAGGGGCCTCATCCGCCAGGGGCCTGGGTACGGTATCCCACCTCGGGCCGATGCCCCCGACCAATCCCCTTGGGAGACGAAGTATGACTCTTCTGAGTATGACTCTTCGATTATCTTTCCCCACATGAAGAGACTGAACGGGAGACCCCACTGTTCACGGGAGGCCTGCAGGGGCCTCGGTCGGCATCCGCACTGCCCTGCTGGCAGACGCACCTCCTGAAAGTAAACCGTGCCAGCTTTCGGCTACCAGAAGTCTCCCTTCCCAGTGTCTGCATCCAGTGGCCACCTCGCCAGCTCTCCAGGGTGCCTGGCCTCCCACCCAGGTCCAGATCCCGCTGGGCCGAGAGTCTGGAAGTAGCCCACGGAGAGAAGACCGGTCAGGCGCCCGGCTCATTCGGCTCCCAGCAGTGGTCGTGGACGATAGCCACCGACCGGGGGAAGCAATAGCGTGTCCTGCAGCTTTCAAAGAGCAGTGGAAAAAGTGCCGTCTGAAGCCCTGGCACTAGGCAAACAGCCTTGTCAAAGGGAACGGCTTTGAAAATCAAAATGATTCATGGCCATAATTAACGTATGACTTCAGCTACTTGGCACTCTCTGCCCCAGACGCTTTCTGATCTTACCTTAGGGGCTTAAAACATACAGGCAGAATCCCACTTCCCCCAATCTCCAGTGCTATCCAAACAGCATTTCGGAGTCTTCACTACATCACCACAGCTCTCCACCGAGCGTCTTCCTTGGTAATGGGGGACAAGGAGGAGATTGGGGAGGAGGATGGTGGGGGCGAGGAGGATGACGATATCAAGGATGAAGAGGAGGAGAAGGGGGATAAGGAGGATGAAGGCTAGGGGACCTCTGACTTTCAATAGGACATCTTACTCCCTGGGCTGGGGCAGGGCTTGGGGAAAGGTGAGAGGAAGGAAGGAAGGAAGAAAGCAGGCAGGGAGGGAGAGGGCGTGGAAGGGCCAGTCAGAGGAGAGGGAACTGAGTCAGCACCTAGCTTTAGGGCAGTTCCTTGATTTGGCGAAAGACAAGGCCAGTGTGGCCCCCCACGAGGCGTGGGACACCCTCTGCCCCCAACACACACATACATTCTCTCTCTCCCTCCCTCTTTCTCCATTCCCCTCTGAGTCCAGATACCTATTTCCCCAGCCAACCCAAGGCCTGAGCAGAAAGCATAGAAGCAGCCCCCAGAGACAGATCCAACTCAAAGCTTTGTTCTTGTTCTCTCTTTCATTCTCTTTCTCTCCCTCCCTCACTCTCTTCCCTGCGCAGTTTTCCTAGCCTAAGCCCTCTGCATATTTTTAGACAACAAAAATAATCATTATTCCAACACCTTCAATCAGCGGAGTCTGCTTTCCCCCAGAGCCTCTTGACATCGATTCTCTTCCTTTATTCTCATCACATCCCCGGAGGGAGGGAGGGAGAGAGGAAGCTTTCCCATTTTACAGAGGGAAACTGAGGCCTACAGAGGGTAAGTGACTTGCCCAAGGACACATACAGCAGGCCAGTGGTGGAGCTGGGATGAGAAAGTGCTCTTCTGCTGATTAGTCAGTCTGTAGTACGGACTGTACGTAGACCATCACGCTCCATGTTTGGGGGAATACAAAGGTGTTAGAAAACACAGTGTCTGCCCTTGAGGAGCTGACAGTCTCAACATGCCTCTGCCTCCCAGGATGAGACCGGGAAAGTCCCATCAGAACCCTTCCTTCAATCCTAGCATATGGCTTGGGGAGAGAGGATGGTCTGGTGAGCAGGAGCTACTTCGGTCTGCACAGACTGAGGAGTTGGCGGGTCAGAGGAGTCTCGCCCAGTCGTTAGCGAGGCGGTGACAAAAATGCCGGAAGGCAACAGAGCTTGTGGGGACAACAGTCAGCTCTGAGTGTCTCAAATAACATCGGGCCGCAGGAAAATACAGTTCCGGGTAACCGCATGGGCTTAACAGCAGGTGAAATTGTTCCCAGATTTCCACCCAACTGTCCTGCAGGCTGAGTGCAGGGCGGCACTACGCCCGAAGCGGAGTGCTGGGAACGTATGCCGCGGGCCCTCGTCCCGCAGTAGTCAGTGGCCTGGGCAGTCTGCCCCCCCGGGAGCAGAGCGGCATGTTCACAGGCACTCTTGATAACTGGCTTGACCCAGCTCTGCCTCCCCAGGGGGAAGAGCCCCAGCAGAGGCCAGCCAACACCCCAAACTCTCCCCTCTCCATCCCTGAGTCTCCCTTCAGCCCGGGTGCCCCCCGCTACCCCTAGGCACAGCCTGGAAAGATTGCAGACTTTAGCGCTGGGGCTGGTAGCCACCCCTAAACACGTGGCATTCTCTTGGGGTAGGGGGTGGGGAGAGGCGGCGTGAACACTTCTGTTTCTAAAACTGGGACACGGAAACCACTTAAGGAGACACGGACAGCAGCTTGGAGAGACCGTGAAAGACAAGGAGTCAGAAAGGCCAGTAGGCTGGTGGCCCTTCCCCTGAGTTGGGGGCGTAAATCCGCCACTGGGTGGACTCAAAAATCGGAAGACTGATGATTTTCCCATTTCCCTCTTCCTGGACTTGGCTTCCTCCTACCAGGTCCTGATCGGCTCTCCCCGGCGCCGGCCATCATTCACCACTGCATTTTCCCAGAGACGGTGATTATCATCTGCCGGGCTCAGTCCCGGACCGTACGGCCACACGCGCTCATTTGGAGTCAAATTTGAGGAGTCCTGGCTCCCGGTTTTCCACCCGCCTCACTGGTCCTACCCACTTCATCCGCGGGACCCACGCAACAAGATGTCCTCCTCCTCTGGTGGAGATTGCCCTCCCCCCATGGGACGGGGAAAGGAAAGAGAAGCAGCGTGACTTAGTGAAGAAAGCCTGGGCTTGGGAGTCAGAGGTTGTGGGTTCTAATTCCCGCACCGCCACTTGTCAGCTGTGTGACCTTGGGCAAACGCTTAACTTCTCTGTTACACCATCCGTAAAACGAGGATGAAGACTGAGCCCCACGTGGCCGATTACCTTGTATCTACCCCAGCGCTTAGAACAGTGCGTGCCACAAAGTAAGCGCTAAACAAATACCAACATTATTATTACAAGGGAATGTGAAGGGAGGGGAAACTAGGCCCAGGAAGTCCCCGAGGTGACAGCTCTGCCCGTTCCCTGAAATAAAGCATCCCGTTGCCCTGGGACCCCCGTCATCCCGGCCATTTTTAGGCCTTCGGTCCAGGCAGGAAGCGTCCACACCCACAGCACTTCCCTGCGACGGTCAACGCAGCCCCCCTTGAGGGGTCGTCTCGGGTTTGGGGCACTGAAGATCTGGTTCTCAAAAGTGTCCCGGTTCGGCATTTGAGGTGCGGACCCCAGGCCAGAACTCTGCTCGGCCAAATCCGGGCCTCACAAAAGACAACAGTGACCCCTGGTGGCGCGGACAGAGGGCCGGGAGGAGTCACTGCCGGGCGCGGGGACGGGGGCGTCGCTGAGGTCCAAGATTATGCTTTGGACGCCTCGAGTCCCAGCTCCACTTCCTCTGCTGCCAAGGAGGCGGGGCTGACTGGCCCGGAACGATCCCCAGGGCGACAGCAGCGGCGTAGGGCCATCCCGGCCGTAGGACGGCGTCGTCCCCGGCCGGGGATGGCACGGACTATCAGTGCCCGGCGGCACGCGGAGACCCAGCCTGGACCCTGCCCAAATCCCACCAGTCTCAGCAGCCTCTCCCCCTGCACCAGTTCTCCCACCCAAAGTCTTTAAGGATGAGATCTAGGCTCGCCCCTCGGTCCACCCACCAGATTGGAATCCAATCCTTGGGGGACTGCTGACCGTGCCACTCGCCGTGCCAGGCCGCCCCAAGAACACCAGCCCAGTCGGGCAGGCTGGCACGGGCCAGGCCCACAGTCAGCGCAGCAACACCCCAGAACCAGACCCCCAGCTCCTTGCCGCCCCACCCACCCGAGGTCTCACCTGGGAGCAAACGCACGTCCCGATCCCCACCACGCTCAGGGCGGGAACCGGAACCTCGAGTACGTTTCGTGCAGTGCCCTGCACACAGGTAGGACTCGATAAATACGACTGAATGAGCGAACGAGAATCAGAAGGTTCTCACCGCAGCAGGGAGAAGACATCGTAGGAGTTCCGGACACAGTTCTGGTCCACGTGCAGAAGGCTGTTCTTGTGGCTGCTTGTATAGCCCTGAAAGACACCAACACACAGATGAAGTGGCCCAGACCCAGTCCCTAAAGGCTGGAAGTTGGAAGAGGGGAGGAGCCGAACAGCTCCGGGGGGGGGGAGGGGGAGGGGCATCGGCCACTATCCCGTCAATTAAACGCCAGCCTGCACAATGGAGCTGGGAGGCCCGTGGAGCCTGGCCCCTGGAAATCAGGGAGTCCCGGGGGCGGCGGGGGACAATCGGGGCCAAAACCGAGGCAGGCCGAGTGACTCCACAATACGGCTGCCAGGCAAGACGGGCGGCAACCTCCATTTTTTTTTTGACAGAACAAGAGGGGTCCAACCCATTCTCATCCTACTCTCCTCCTCCACACACACCTCACTCACTGCCCCAACACTTAGGACTCCAGAGTCCAGCGTCTCCCAACCCCATCAACTCGCCTTCAGAGTTGGGCCCGGAACAAGGGATCAGAAAACTAGGAAGGACGATGGGTAGGTGGGTGGCGTCTCCTCAGAGCAGGGGAGCTTGCTTCGGTGCCACGAAGATCTCACCAGCCAGCGCTGTGGCGGTGATGGAGACCAGACAGAAGGGCCGGGCAGTAAAGCAGCAAATGGAGAGCGAGTGGAGCAGTGATTTTTCACTAGTCTCCAGTTCCTGCTACTAACGCCCCCCTATCTGAGTATCGGGAGCTGTTCCCCGCCCGCCCGAGTTCAGGGCCACACCGGGAGTGGTGATGGCCGGCAGACAGGGAGGGCAGACAGCCAAAGACGTGGCAAGGGCAGCCTCCACTGGAGCGCACCAACAGAGCTTGGATGACACTGCAAGAGTGGCTCCCGGCTTCCCGCCCTTCCAGGCCCTCCCGATATCCATCCCAGGGGGTCTGGAGGGCAGCACGGGGTCCCCGCGGAGGCCTGACCCCACGCCCCACACAGCGGAACGGGCACCTGTGGCCACCAAACGACACTCACCTTCTGTTCCCACGGGGCTCCATAGTAGCCATCGTTCAAGCCGAAAATAAGTTCATTCTGGTTGCGGGCGTGGATCTAATAAGGGACGCACAACAGGGCAGTCAGCTTCCTCGGCTTCTACCCAGCTATGTGATCAAGATGGAGCAGAGAGTGGAGAACCAGGCCCACGGCCAGGCCGCTCCCGGCACCCACTGCAGCGGCCAGTCTACCTGAGCCCGATGGTCTGGCTGGAGCCGTCGGAGGGTGACTTGAGTTCCCTCGGACAGCGGAGCCCTGCCCGGAAACAGAAGGGCTTTGACCGCCAAACCAGTAATCAGTCAGAGGCTGAGATGGATGTGACGGACTGGCTTCGCGGGCAGGAGGAGCGGCAGCAGCAGCCACCGACGGCCTCCTCATCCCTGACTCAAACCGCATCCCGGTTCCAGCCGGATGACCGGCTCAGAGGCAGTAGAAACGAGCTTCCCAGGTCAGACCCAAACTGCTGATCCCCAGGAACCCTCCCCCAAAAGGGCAAGGGGTGCCCACTGGAGCTGGAGGATAGCAGGTTCACACCAACCACGGGAAACACTTCCTCCTCTAACACGGGGTGAGCATAGGGAATCTGTTCCCACGGGGGCCTGTTCAGTCAGAAACGCCGACGGGTCCCGGGGGGTTCGGACAGATTCCCGGTCAAGGGTCCCTGAGAAACAGCGCGGCCTAGTCTATGAGAGTCCTGTGAGTCAGAAGGACATGGGTTCTAATCCCAGCTCTGCCACTTGTCTGCTGTGATCTTGGACAAGTCACTTCACTTGATCGTGCCTCAGTTCCCTCATTTGCAAAATGGGGATTAAGACTGTGAGCCCCACTGTGGGAAAGGGACTGTGTCCAACCCGATTATCTTGTATCTACCCCAGATCTTAGAAGAGTGTTTGAGACTTAAATACCATTTGGGGGAAAAAAAAAATTGTCCATGCTGGGTCACTGTGAGAAGAGTCAGGAGTATTGGAGGGTCCGTGCTGGGCCACTTGGGGAGAGTCAGGGATGGAGAGGGGAGGGACAAGGATGTTGGATGGTCGAGGACTGTGTTACTAATTCTACTGCAGTTGCCCAAGGGTTGAGAACAGTGCTCTCTGCACAGACTCAGTACTCGATCTGTACTATTGATCGACTTCTCGAGACCATCCCTGGGGCTATTTTGGTCATGCCTGGTCATCAGCTGCTAATCACACTCTCTCATCTGCCCCCTTAGTGGCTGAAGTAGCTAAAGGGGATTCAGGGTGAAGTCAGGAGGAAGTTGGCCTGGCAGGAAGCCTAAGGTCCCAGAAGAGTGATGGAAGGAGGCGGCAGGACGTCTGCCTGTCCTCCCTTCCTTCCTTCTTTCCCAAGGGAAGCTCAGGAGCAGAGCAAGCAGCTGCCGGCCCAGGCTCGGTCCACCCTAATGTCATTTGGAGGCTCCCCGGCATGCAGGCCTAGAGGTCAGGGGCCTGCAGAGCGTTAGATGCTGTGGTCAGCACTGGGGAGAGTTCATCCTAAGGGAGGGCCGGGAAAAGCACACAACCCCTGGAGCCGTCAGAACTTTGGAAGGGGCCTCTAGCCAAAACCGCAGCTCTCCCGGGCTCGTGGGGTCTGGCCGAGTGCAGCCGCCCCTGGGAGTGCCCTTCCTCCGCGGAAATGGCCCTCAGCCCCTTGGCGACCCCAGTGAGGCCTTTACCTGCTGGCCCAGGAATCTCAGCCCGTCCAAGGAGACTTTCCACTCAATGAGCAGCTGCGGGGCCACCTCCTCCTTCTGCTCCCTCTCCTCTTCCTTCTCCTTTCGGGCCCAGACCCTCACCACGAAACACGACACGGACGTGTCGAGCCGATCAGGCATGATTCCAAAATCCAGACTCCTCCACGTCGGGTTCTGGGGAACACAGACAAAAGGCTTCAAGCAGAACCGAGAGCCAACTTTCTGCCCTGCCCCTTCTGCCCCTGGAACGCGGAGTGGCTAATTTGCCAAACCGGCCAGCTGTGGCCGATTCAGTCTCTGGATGCCGTGGCTCCAGGAGAAGCGCTTGGCGGGCTGGTCTTACTGGGCTGCTTCCCCGGGGACGTATCGCAGAGTGTGAGGCAAAAGTACACGGCAGGATTGAACAGGGCAAGTCTCAGGTCTCCCGGGGCCCGGGACTCCTCCCTACCCTTAAGCCCCCTGTGTGATGGCCCTGAGTCCCTCGGGCCATCACCCTTACCAGAGAGTTGGTGATCACTTCACTCCGGTAGAACTCTGGGGAAGAGGAGAGAGGACAGTGAGTGGGGAGGAAGACACAGGCCCCAAGTGAAACCCCTCTGCGCAGAAACAGAGAGCCAGTCACTGAACATCAGTCGGTGCTTTGCGAGGGAAGGATAAGCCTCCGTCTGGGTCCAAGTGGCCAAGGCCCTCACCATAGGCGATCCTGAGGCCCGGGCGGCCAGCTTCTGCTCTCTCTGCTACCCTCTGGCATCAGAACAGCCCGACCAGGTCCCCAAGGAACCAGCTTCTGCCCTCGCTGCTGCATCCCAAGCACAAGGCAGCCTGACCCAGCTGGTCCATCGCGCCCAGATCCCGTGCCCGGGGGCTCTCACCTCTGTGTATCTGCCGGTCGCTGCACAGGTGTAGCGTGAAGTAGGTGTCGAGGAGCCGGTGGCCGTTCCTTCCGGCGACGGCGATGTTCCGTGCAGCGATGCTCCTCAGGTGGCGAAGGCGCCGCTGCAGCCCAAGAGGAGAACCGGAGACAATCGATCAACGATATTTACTGAGCGTAACTGAGTGCGGAGCACTGTACCAAGTACTTGGGAGAGCACATTACAATAGAGTTGGTAGACACGATCACTGCCCTCAAGGACCTCAGGGTCCAGCAGGGGAGACAGACATGAAAGTAAATTGCAGGTAAGGGAAGCAACCAATTAGAAAGAAAGATATGTGAATAATTACTGAGGGGATGGGGTAGGAACCTAAGTGCTTGGGGGGAGGGGGCTGACTCCATGCACGGGTGTGGCGGTAGGCAAGGAAAATAGGGTGAGGGGATGGGATGAGAGAAGAAAGTCGGTGGCCAGAGTCGACCTCCATGTCTCCATTCCTCGTGGCACGTAGGTTCTGGATTTCAGAAGCCTCAGTGCTGGCTGGGGTCCCGCCCTTCTCCCCAAGCCCAGCACACACGGGACACGCATTTCTGATCGCTCAGCTCCCCCTGCTCAGGGTGGGGAAACCACTAGCCCAGGGAGGTATGACATCCCAGAGCACTGGCCCCAGGACTCCTGAGGTTTCCAGCTTTGACAGCCAGATGCTGTCACAGCAGCATGGGGACAAGAGCCCAAATAAGAAAGAATCCACTGGCCTCCACAACGTCCGTTAACACAACTCCCTGCCCAGCGGCCTTTGGTCGGGATTCCGTGGGCTCATCGGAGCCGGCCATGGGCTGCTGGGAAGTAGCCAAGAACTGGGGGCGTGTTGTTGTTTTTTAATGGTATTTGTGAATGTGCCAGGCCCTATACTAAGCGCTGGGGTAGATACAAGCTAGTCAGGTTGGACAAAGTCGGTGTCCCACATGGGGCTCACAGTTTTAATGTCCATTTTACAGACGAGGTAACTGAGGCCCAGAGAAGTAAAGCGGCTTGTCCAAGACCACACAGCAGACAAGTGGCAGAGCAGGGATTAGAAACCTGTCCTTCTGACTTCCAGGCCCAAGCTCTACCCATTAGGCCATGCTGCTTCCCAGACTGAGAAGACAGCCAGGCAGGAGGACACAGAAAGACCAAAACATCAACCCAGCAAGACCCATGCCTCCCTGCCCCTCCAGAAACTTAAGCTCCCACCTCACCAACGGGCAAGTATTCAAGTCAGAAAGGAACTGACCTTTTGGGGTCAGGTTGCTCAGTTTTACCACACACTTTGGCCTCTCATCAGACTGCCTGCCAGTCTACCCGCCTGCCAACACACACCCAGTGGGAAATACTCCTCCTCCGGCTCCTCCGGCACGCGCCAGCTGCAGGTGCCCGGAGCTCCTCCCCCAAGCCTCTGGGCTAAACAGGGAGGGTCATGCTGGTTGGTGCTCGGTGGCACCGGGCCACTCAGTCTTCTGGACCAGGGAAGGGCAACCCGGCCACCCAGGTCCCCACAACCCCAAAGAAAAGGCCAAGGAAGGAATCGTTTTTCATCTCTGTGTCTACGGCCTCTCTCCCTGACAAGTTCCCCGAGGCCACAGGCATCCCAGGTGGGTATGAAACTTTTTGAGTAGAACCGGGCAGGTGGATGGACAGGCAAGGCCCGTTGACCTGGGGAAATACCGGGCACAGGAGCTCAGCGACAGCCCCGTCCCCATCTCACCTGCATGAATACACACGGCTCACTATGAGGGGGCCAGGAGAGAGTTAAGGTGGGGTTAGGCCTGCCCCACCCCCTAGGCAATGCCGGCTGGACTGCCTTTACCCTAGAAACCACCCCCTGCTCCGTCGCCTCACCGCTAGTCAGCCCAGGCAAATGGTCAGATCATCTGACTGCACGTGGACAGCTTCCAACTAAGAACCGTTCATCCGAACGCTACTCCCTCCCTCTGGAATTCCTCACACTGACACGGGCAAGGTGGTGGATCCGGCCTGACCAGGCCCCCCGAGCCACCCCCACAGGTTTGTCATCAAAACACCTCCTGGGCACCCTCTGGGGGTATCTGGACTGACCTGACCCCTTGCTACAACCTACCCCATCCACTCTGCTCCTCCGCTCCCCCTCAACCCCACCCCAGCACCCCCACAGATGACTCAAACCTAAACTGATCTTTTTGGTCTGGTTCCCTCCCTGCGTTTCTCAGGCTGGACAGGTAGGTACTTTCACTTCTGGTTTGGTCTAATTCCTGCGAGTTTCATTCTGATTTTCATGCCTCAGCCAGGGCCTGGAGGACATCAGTGAAGCCGGAATCACATACTCTACTCTCTCTCCTCCTCCTCAAGAGAAAAGGAGAAAGGGATTTTCCTGCAACAAAACTCGAATCAATCAATGGTATTTACTGGGTGTGTACTGTGTTCAGAGCACTGTACTGAGCTCTTAAGGGAGTACAGTACAACCGAGTTGGTAGGCACCTTTCCTGCCACAAGGAATTTATAGTCTAGAGGGGGAGATGTATTAAAATAAATTATGGATACAGACATAATTCTATGGGACTGAGGTGCAGGGGTGAATGGCAAGAGATTAAAGGGTGTCCAAGAGCAGCTGCCTTCTCTAAACTACAAGCTCCTTATGGGCAGGGAATATGTCTACCAACTCTATTGCACTCTACTGCACTCCCAGTGCTCCACACATAGTAAGTGCTCAAAAAATATCACTGATTGAGTGACTGGGTGGAGAAAGCGGCGTGGCTCAGTGGAAAGAGCCCGGGCTTGGGAGTCAGAGGTCATGGGTTCAAATACCAGCTCTGCCACTTGTCAGCTGTGTGACTGTGGGCCTTAACTCCTGTGCCTCAGTTACCTCATTTGTAAAATGGGGATTAACTGTGAGCCTCACGTGGGACAACCCGATTACCCTGTATCTATCCCAGTGCTTAGAACAGTGCTCTGCACATAGTAAGGGATTAACAAATATCACCATTGTTCTTATTATTATTAAGGGTGCTGGGGATACACCAGCCCAACTATAGAGTAACCATTGCAGCTTAACTGATCAATGGCATTTGAGCACCTGCTGTGTGCAGAGCCCCATATCGGGTGCCAGGGAGACCCAGTGGAGTTAGCAGATACGTTCCCTCCTTTTGGAACCTAACATTCTAGCAGAGGACACTCAGGCTGCTTCCTTGGAAGCTTCTGAAATCACTTATATTGTTGGTTGGTAAAGTAAATCCCCTATATTGTTGATTGGTAAAGCAGTAGCTGGACGTTACCAGAAACGAATCTCTTCCATTTTGTGCATTCACAAACCCTCTTACAATGATGGGAAGAATCGTGTTTCTCTAGGCCAAACACTGAGCTATGTTTTGCAGTAGATTCAGTCCCTACCCAACCAGGGGCTTTCCAGTCTAAGAGGGCAGAAGGGCAGGCATTTTACAGATGAGGAAACTGTGGCCCACAGAAGTTCGGCGACATGCCCAAAGTGACACGGCAGGCCAGGGCAGAGCTGGGACCGGGACCCAGGTCTTGCAGCTCCCAGCCTTGGGCTCTCTCGGCAAACCGCACGACGGCGTGAGGCATTCCCGTGGGGGCAGGTGGTGAACTGAGTTGGAGATGGAGTCTCCGAGTCCCTGAGCAGTCTCTGCCACCAGAGAATTCAATACCCCTCTGCCAGACCATTCAGGCTACTCAACCAAGGTCGGCCCCGGCGGTTTAGGCTCTAGGGTCCGTCGAGAGAAAGAGAGAGTGGGGGCTGGAGAAGGACTGAGCCCCAATCCTACCCAGAACCAGACTCTGGGAAAAGGCCGAAACAATTCACCGCCAGTTGACTTCCTCTGAGGATGCAGAAGTGGTCAAATCCCCAAGGATTCTGAGTCAATCATTACCCGCAACGGAAACAGGCAGAAGACAGAACGGTCTTTGCAAAGTCGGCCAGCCGGGCCGGTGGGGGGAAAAGGACAGTACGAGCAGTAGGAGACGGAGATCAAGGATAGGCAGTTTCCCGCTGAGATGCGGCGAGCAAATATACACAGTTCCAGTATGTTTCACACAGTGTTAATCCCTCTAACAGGTTCCTGGGGCTAGAACTCCCTTCTCCCGGGCTCTGACACAGAAGAGGACCCCGCCTCGTACCAGACCCTCTCCCAGGGCTCCGGATCATGTTTTAATCTGCCCCTGATTCGAGCAGGCTCTCCCGAGATCTCACACTCCCTGTCCAAGCTGCCAGCCGAGGAAAAGTTCGGCCACTGGTGGGGAGGAAGGAAGGGGGAGAAAGCAAAGGCCCTTTTGCAAAATTCATAGGGAACTAGAAGCCTGGCTTCTACCAAAGCTCCCGGGTCCTCCTTCTTGCCCAGAAAAGACCTGAGCAAGATGACCCAGTGGGTCCAGGGCTCTGTTTCTGGGAAGAAATGAGCGCTGGTTGTGCCGGATCTCTACAGCCATGGTTAGAGAGACCTCGGAAGAGACAACCAGCGATTGTTTCCACACATTAGCATCTATAGTACCAGCTACTGCTGTCTCTCCAACGCTCGGCCCCCACAAATCTAATCTGGAGCACGTAATGAGCACTGAATAAATACGATTACAACTACAACCCCTCCTGCAACATATCTGTGCCAGGAAGACTTGATCTCTGCCCTCTAGGAGCTGACAAGTCCAGAGACGGAAACAAACACTGAAATAGATAAGGGGGGGTACGGGTTAACAGAGTGTAAAGAGGAGGACACCACTACAGACGGGTGTGAGCACTTTAGTGGGTAGATGGCCTGAAAGTGAGAGTTTGGGATATAAACTCTCGATGGGGGTCTTCCCCTGCCCCGCTCCTACTGCTAGGGATCCCCTCCCACCTTGGGGGAGGGAAGGGAGAGCATTTGTCCAAAGACTTGGGGATGGGAGCAGGGGATGTCCCGAGACCCCTTCTCCAAGGTGGGTCTTCCCATGAGACCCCCAAGTCGGGGGAGTCTCCTCACAGGGAAAGTGGGAGTTTCTTTGGGGGGGAAAAAAGGTGTGCAGGGGGGTCTCCTCATAGGGGTAAGAGAAGGGTCTCCTCATGGGGGTAAGGGGGGGTCTTATAGGGGAAAGGAGGAGTCTTGTAAGGGAAAGGGGGGCGTTTACAGGGGCAAAGGGGACTATCCTCATGGGGGAAAGTGGGTCTCCTCACGGGGGAAAGAGGGGTCTCCTCACAGGGAGAATGATGGGGTCTCACAAGGGAAAGGGGGTCTCTTCACGAGAGAAAGAGGGGTCTCCTCACTGGGAGAAGAGGGGTCTCCTCAAAGGGGGGAGAGGGGTCTTCTCACAGGGGGGAGAGGGGGCCTTCTCTATGGGGGTAAGGACCTCCTCACAGGGGAGGAAGAGGGGTCTCAAGAGGGAAAGGGGGGGTCTCTTTATGAGGGAAAGGGGGTCTCTTTATGAGGGAATGGGGGTCTCTTTATGAAAGAAAGAAGGATCTCCTGACGGGGGGAAGAGGGGGCTCCTCATAGGGGGAAAGAGGGGGTCTCCTCCCAGGGGGGAGAGGAGTCTCCTCACGGGGGGAAGGGGGGATCTCTTCAATGAGGGGAAGGGGGGGGTCTCAAGGGGAAAAGCAGGTCCCTTTATGGAGGAAAGAAGGGTCTTCTCATGGAGGAAAGGGGAGGGTCTCCTCAAAGGGGAGAAGGGAGAGATCTCCTCACAGGGGAGGAAGAGGGGTGTCACGGAGGAAAAGGGGGGATCTCTTTACGAGAGAAAGGGGGGGTCTTCTCAAGGGGGAAAGTGGGGGCTCCTCAAAGGGGGGAGGGGAGTTTCCTCATTGGGAGAAGGGGGGGGGGGTCTTCTCAACGGGGGGAAGGAGGGATCTCTTCACAGGGGAGGAAGAGGGGTGTCCTCACGGGGTAAAAAGAAGCACCGTGGCTCAGTGGAAAGAGCCCGGGCTTGGGAGTCCGCGGTCATGGGTTTGAATCCCGATTCTGCCACTTGTGAGCTGTGTTACTGTGGGCAAGTCACTCCTCTGGGCCTCAGTGCCCTCATCTGTCAAATGGGGATGAAGACTGTGAGCCTCACATGGGACAACCCGATGACCCTGTATCACCTCCAGCGTTTAGAACAGTGCTCTGCACATAGGAAGCGCTTAACCAATACCAACATTATTATTATTAAAGGGGGTCACTTCACGAGGGAAAGAGGGAGGGTCCTCAAGGGGGAAAGGGAAGCAGCGTGGCTCAGTGGAAAGAGCCCGTGCTGGGGAGTCAGAAGTCATGGGTTCGAATCCCAGCTCTGCCACTTGTCAGCTGTGCGACTGTGGGCAAGTCACTTCTCTGGGGCTCAGTTCCCTCATCTGTCAAATGGGCATCAACTGTGAGCCTCACGTAGGACAACCTGATAACCCTGCATCTCCCCCAGCGCTTAGAACAGTGCTCTGCACATAGTAGGCGCTTAACAAATACCAACATCATTATTATTATCCACGTGACTGGGGGCAAGTCACTTCTCCGGGCCTCAGTGACCTCATCTGTCAAATGGGGATGAAGACTGGGAGCCTCACGTGGGCCCACCTGATGACCCTGCATCTCCCCCAGCGCTTAGAACAGTGCTTTGCACATAGGAAGCGCTTAACAAATACCAACATCATTATTATTATCGGTGTGACTGGGGGCGAGTCACTTCTCCGGGCCTCAGTGACCTCATCTGTCAAATGGGGATGAAGACTGGGAGCCTCACGTGGGCCCACCTGATGACCCTGCATCTCCCCCAGCGCTTAGAACAGTGCTCTGCACATAGTAGGCGCTTAACAAATACCAACATCATTATTATTATCCACGTGACTGGGGGCAAGTCACTTCTCCGGGCCTCAGTGACCTCATCTGTCAAATGGGGACGAAGACTGGGAGCCTCACGTGGGCCCACCCGATGACCCTGCATCTCCCCCAGCGCTTAGAACAGTGCTTTGCACATAGGAAGCGCTTAACAAATAGCAACATCATTATTATTAACCACGTGACTGGGGGCGAGTCACTTCTCCGGGCCTCAGTGACCTCATCTGTCAAATGGGGACGAAGACTGGGAGCCTCACGTGGGACAATCTGATGACCCTGCAGCTCCCCCAGCGCTTAGCACAGTGCTCTGCACCTAGGAAGCGCTTAGCAAATAGCAACCTGATTATTATAGGGGGTGACTTGAAGGGGTTACCTGCTGGGAGGGCAGCTCCACGTGCAGCGCGCGGGGGGCGGGCGCGGCGGGCCCGGGGGGCAGCGGGGACAGGCCGGGGGGCGCCGCGGGGCAACTCATCCTAGGCCGCGGCCGCTCCGGGCGCTCCTTAAGGAAAAGCCATATTACCGCAATGCCAGCCCCAACCGGTCCCGCCGCCTCTGATTGGTCCGTCTCCCCCGGGGGCGGGACCCGCGGGCGACGCCACGGCCTCCCATTGGACGGAGCGCCTGTCCGTCAGCTCCCGGAAGGAGGAAAAGGCGGGACCCTTCGAGCGGGCGTCTGGCCAGCGGGGCCCGCTGGGGATTGGCGGAGGCGCGGCCGGGGGGGCGGGGCTAACCTGGAGGCTCTCACGCTCATTGGTCGGGGCGGACATCGATCAGGAAAGGCGGGCGGGGACAGGTGGGAGGGGCAACGCCGGGATTCTCCAGTCACGTGCAAGTGGAGGCCCGGGTCACCTGACCCAGAGGCCCGCGGCCCTTTCTTCCACTTCCGCCCTGACACCGTAACCATAGTAACAAGTCATGGGGCGGGGGCGAAGAGTAGGCCCAAGTGTGTTGGATCCCTGGTCAACACTTTTTATTAATAATAATAATAATAATGTTGGTATTTGTTAAGCGCTTCCTATGTGCAGAGCACTGTTCTAAGCGCTGGGGGAGAGACAGGGTCATCAGGTGGTCCCCTGTGAGGCTCCCAGTTCATCCCCGTTTTAATAATAATAATAATGATAATGCTGGTATTTGTTAAGCGCCTACTATGTGCAGAGCACTGTTCTAAGCGCTGAGGGAGATACAGCATGGCTCAGTGGAAAGAGCCCGGGCTTGGGAGTCAGAGGTCATGGGTTCGAATTCCGGCTCTGCCACTTGTCAGCTGGGTGACTGTGGGCAAGTCACTTCACTTCTCTGGGCCTCAGTTCCCTCATCTGTAAAATGGGGATGAAGACTGGGAGCCTCACGTGGGACAACCTGATGACTCTGTATCTACCCCAGTGCTTAGAACAGTGCTCTGCACATAGTAAGCGCCTAACAAATACCCACATTATTATTAAAATGGGGATTAAGACTGTGAGCCTCACGTGGGACAACCTGATGACCCTGTATCTACCTCAGCGCTTAGAACAGTGCTCTGCACATAGTAAGCGCTTAACAGATACCAACATTATTATTATTATTATTATTACAGGGTCATCAGGTTGTCCCATGTGAGGCTCACAGTTAATCCCCGTTTTAATAATAATAATGTTGGTATTTGTTAAGCGCTCCCTATGTGCAGAGCACTCTTTTAAGTGCTGGGGGAGATACAGGGTCATCAGGTTGTCTCACGTGAGGTTCACAGTCTTCATCCCCATTTAACAGATGAGGGCACTGAGGCCCAGAGAAGTGACTTGCCCACAGTCACACAGCTGACAAGGGGCAGAGCCGGGATTCGAACCCATGACTTCTGACTCCCAAGCCCGGGCTCTATCCACTAGGGCACGCTGGTCAACAACCCAGACTTCCTGGCTCCCCATTCTGTACCTTTTCCCCCAGGCCGTGCTCCTCCTGGATGAGAGGGGAAAGGAATTCATTAATAGTGGTATTTGTTAAGCGCTTACTATGTGCAAAGCACTCTTCTAAGCGCTTAGGGGATACAGGGTGAACAGGTTGTCCCACATGGGGCTCACAGTTTTTAATCCCCATTTGACAGATGAGGTAACTGAGGCACAGAGAAGTGAAGCGACTTGACCTAAGTCACACAGCTGGCAAGTGGCGCAGCGGGGATTCGAACCCACCACCTCTGACTCCCAAGCCCAGTGGAAAGAGCCACGCTGCGGCCGGCGTGGGCATTGAGCGATCAGCACAGCAGCGCCAAGGTGGTGCCCGGTCTGCCTCCCTGGATAGAAAGGGGGCCCAGCAGCCCCGGGTGCCCGCCTGGCACGGTGTCCTACGGCGGCTATAATTCTGGAAGCGTCCAGACCGAGAGGTAAATCCTGATCGCTTATTTTTGGCGATATTTATAATAATAATTTCTAATTCTGGTATTGGTTAAGCTCTCACTGAGCCCTGGGGTAGAGACAAGCCGATCGGGCTGGACGCAATCCCTGTCCCACATGGGGCTCACGGTCTTGATCCCCGTTTTACAGGGGAGGTAACTGAGGCACAGAGAAGTGAAGTGACTAGCCCACGGTCACACAGCAGGAAAGTGGCAGAGTGGGGATTGGAACCCGGCTCCTTCTAACTCCCAGGGTCGTGCTCTTCCCACTTGGCAACCCTGCTCTTCTATTATTATTATGGTATTTGTTAAGCAGCGTGGCTCAGTGGAAAGAGCACGGGCTTTGGAGTCAGGGCTCATGAGTTCGAATCCCAGCTCTGCCACTTGTCGGCTGTGTGACTGTGGGCGAGTCACTTAACTTCTCTGTGCCTCAGTTCCCTCATCTGTAAAATGGGGATTAAGACTGTGAGCCCCACGTGGGACAACCTGATTCCCCTATGTCTACCCCAGCGCTTAGAACAGTGCTCGGCACATAGTAAGCGCTTAACAAATACCAACATTATTATTATTATTATTATTAAGCACGTACTACGTGCCAGGCACTGTAATACTAATAATAATGGTGATATTTGTTAGGCGCTTATTATGTGCAGAGCACTGTTCTAAGCGCTGGGGGGATACAAGGTGATCAGATTGTCCCACGTGAGCCTGCCAGTTTTAATCCCCATTTGACAGATGAGGGGACTGAGGCCCAGAGAAGTGAAGTGACTTGCCCAAGGTCACGCAGCTGGCAAGCGGTGGAGTCGGGATTCGAACCCATGACCTCTGGCTCCCAAACCCGGACTCTTTCCACTGGGCCGCGCTGAGCACTGGAGTAGATACAAGCAAATCAGCTCGGACTCAGTCCCTGTCCCACGCAGGCCTCACGGCCTCAAGCCCCATTTTCCAGAGGAGGCGACTGAGGCCCAGAGAAGTGAAATGACTTGCCCAAGGTCACCCAGCGTATTAGCAACCGAATTATCATTACTTCCCTTCTCGGTGCCTCAGTGACCTCCTCTGGAAAATGGGGATGAAGACTGTGAGCCTCACGTGGGACCACCTGATGACCCTGTGTCTACCCCAGCGCTGAGAACAGTGCTCGGCACATAGTAAGCGCTTAACAAATGCAAACATTATTATTATTATTATTACTGGCGGGGAGAGCGGAGCGGGATTAGGAGGACTCGAACTCAGAGCCCTGGCAGGCTGGTTCGTCGCGCCCTTGGTGTGACGATGGCGCCACGAGGTGGCAGCACTGAGCCACGAGCCTGGAGCCTGGTTGGCCCGGCCGCCGTCGTGAGCGTGTCTAGGATGATGATGATGATGATAATAATAATAATAATGATAATAATAATAATGTTGGTATTTGTTAAGCGCTTACTATGTGCAGAGCACTGTTCTAAGCGCTGGGGTAGATACAGGGTAATTAGGTTGTCCCACAAGAGGCTCACAGTCTTCATCCCCATTTCACAGATGAGGTCACGGAGGCACAGAGAAGTGAAGTGACTTGCCCACAGTCGCGCAGCTGATAAGAGGAAGAGCCGAGATTCGAACCCATGACCTCTGATTCCCAAGCCCGGGCTCTTTCCACTGAGCCACGATGATGGTGTTTCTTTAGTGCTTACTCTGTGCCAAGCACTGTTCTAAGCGCCGGGGTAGATACAGAGGAATCAGGTTGTCCCCCGGGAGGCTCACAGTCTTCATCCCCATTTTCCAGCTGAGGTCACCGAGGCCCAGAGAAGTGAAGTGCCTTGCCCAAAGCCCCACAGCTGACAGGTGGCGGAGCCGGGATTAGAACCCACCACCTCTGACTCCCAAGCCCGGGATCTTCTAGGAGCAGGCTAGAAGCCCGGGCGACCCCCGACGACCCTCAGAAATGCGCCGTCCTCTTTGCCGACCTGCCCCTTACTCAGGAAAATGGGGTGCCCCCTTGTCGACCCCCTGGACACCTACACAAATTCCACTGATGGCATTTTATTCCTTTAAAATTTTTATAGTTTACAACTGGTCAAGCAGCATATAATAATAGGAACAACCTCAGCAATCATAATAAAAAATAATGACTATTATAGTTGCTAGTAATAGTTATTAGGGGGTTTAAGATGGGAATGAAAGGTTTGGAAGAGTTGGTTTGGGGTTATGGGTGTGGGAGTGAAAGAGGAAGAAATAAAAGTGGCAGAGCAGAGCAGGGGTGAAGGCGGCCCTGTGAGAGGATTCCCATTCATTCATTCATTCATTCATTCAATCGTATTTATTGAGCGCTTACTATGTGCAGAGCACTGCACTAAGCGCTTGGAAAGCAGCGTGGCTCAGTGAAAAGGGCCTGGGCTTCGGAGTCATAGATCATGGGTTCGACTCCCGGCTCTGCCACTTGTCAGCTGTGTGACTGTGGGCAAGTCGCTTCACTTCTCTGTGCCTCAGTTACCTCATCTGTAAAATGGGGATTAACTGTGAGCCTCACGTGGGACGACCCGATTACCCTGTATCTCCCCCAGCACTTAGAACAGTGGTCTGCACATAGTAAGCGCTTAACAGATACCAACATTATTATTATTATTATTATAATTTGGCAACAGCCCGCCGCATTGGATGCAGGAGCAGAAGCAGCGGGTTGTGAGGTGTTTCGGGGCTGGGGGTTTCCAGTGTGAGTGGGACAGGCTTAGGGAGGGGTCATCAAACATTAGCAACCGATCCCTCCCAGCTACACCACTGAACGCAGGACCAACTGTCCCTCAGGGCCTGCAAGGGAGCCAGAGCCTCGGCTGGGTAGGGATTGGAGCACGCGTATTTGGAATTAAGACTTCAGTGCCGGGCTCCCAGTGGTCTTCCCACTTGGACACCTGCCTCTGGAGCGTCAGTTCCCAAAGCGTCCAGGAGCAGCCCTTCACTCACTGCTCTGCCCTTCCTGATGTCCCGCCTCCAAACCAGGGACGTGGGGGCTGGAAAATAACCGCCCCGCCTCCCGGGGCTCACCAGCCCTTCCGTGGATGCTTGCAGACCGACCAGCAGACAGCTGGGAGAAATCCGGCATTCCCGTTTGGGGAACCGGCTGGGATGCTGCGTGCTCTCCTTCCCCTCGAAGCTGGCCTGTAAGCCGGGAAGGTTTCCTGGAGCCAGAGGGCCTGGTGGCCAAACGAACTGGCTGGAAGGGCCACTGGGTCCTGGAGGGATGGCAGGGGACGGAAGGAGGTGGCAACGCTTGCAAGAAACAGTCAGGCATCTGGGAGGCGCAGAGCAGGGAAAGGAAGAAGGCCTCTTACTTTTTATTATCCGGCAAGGGAGTGACAGATGGGCCAGGCCCAAGTGACGGAGGCAGAGCAGAGGCCTTGACCGCAGATCCCACCTTGCCTAGGGGGTCCGAGCCCCTCCACGGCAGAGTCAGGACTTCAGAGCCCGCACATCCCACCCCACCAGTACCACGTGCCACCTTGGCAAGGAAATAACCCACGTCCGGCTCATCCATATGAGTTTATTTCTAGAAATTTGTACAAAACATCTGGCTCGGGCATAGCAGCCCGAGGACGGGGGGGCGGCAGAACCATCCAGACCGGGCACGGTCGAACTGTCCGGACCCGGCCCGGCAGAACCATCCGGACCAGGCCCGCGGAACCATCCAGGCGGGCCTCAGCTTGGGCAGAAGGGCAGCGCCGTGAGTTCGGCAGAAGGCACGGGGGCCTGCAGTATCCAGGCCCAAACTGCAGTGCAGAGAGGGGTGTTTGGTGGGGGGCTAGCCCCCCGAGGAAGCTTCCCCTCCCTGAAGCAGGTGTTGGGGGATGGCCTATAGGGTGGGACCCGCTTCCTGCCACCCCCTCCCCAATCCCATTTCCTCTTCAAAGGCGTGGTGAAGGGTGAAGGTTTCTGGGGGCTCCTGCCCCTAGTGAGGTTTTGGCTCCTGACTGTCATCATGTCACGCTTGTCCCTAGGTGGGGAGAGTGTGGTGGAGCAGGTTTTAAGTCTAGCAAGGCAGCATCAGGACTGGGACTGTAACCCTCAGCCTCTGCCTGCCGCCCATAGCCTTGAAGGGGGGCACGGATGCTCCAATAGATGAAGAGGAGGGAGGAGGGACCTCCCTCAACCAGGCATATACATTCACATGTGTGGGTGGAGTCAAAATTTATCTGGTCGGGGGACTCCTTTAGCCTGTCCCAGGGGACGGAAGGTTGTGGGGGGTACGAGACCTCTAGCTGTGGCCCTGACGAGCGGCGCGTACACAGCTGGAAGTGGGGGAATGCCTGGCCAGGAGGCCCCCCCATCCTCATTTGGGGGTTAGAGAGGAGATGCACGGACTCCGGGACTCCCCCGTCTTCTCCTGGCCCCAAGGAGCTCAGCGTCCAGTTTCTGAGTTTAAAGACACTCCGTCAGGGTCCCATTTTTACCAAAATTAGCATTATCAGTATTAGCATAATCAGTATTAAATAACCAGCAGCCCCAAGCAGGCCCTGCAGTCAGTCCGGGAGCCGGGGGAGGGAAGAAGGGAAGGGGACCAGGAGGAAGTGGGGGGACCGTCCTCTTGTGGAGGTGCAGAGAGTGGGCCGCACGCCCTCACGCTCAGTTCACTTCCAGGACCTCGGTGTGCGGGAGTCCGAAGCGGGTCTTGTACTTGTGGAACAGGGCGACCAGCGCGTCCGTGTACAAGCTGTGATACAAGTCGATCTCATGCTGACTCGGCCGCTCGATTTTGGGGACGGTGATCGGCTCCCCCACTAGAGAGAAACACGAGGGCCGTCAACAAGTTGTTTCCGCACCCCTCCCCTTTATGGGTTAGGATGGTTGCTTTCTGGGCCCCGGAAGCTCATTCCCCACTACACAGCTGGGGAAATTGTGTGGTCCAGAGAAGCTAAATTCAGAGCCTGAGGCCCTACAGCAAGCCAAGGCAGAAAGGGGATCTGGAGGGCACCTAGCGAAGCCCCAAATGAGTCTGTCCCAAGGGAGGTCTTCCCCTCACCCCCGGACCCATCCCAGAGTTCCAGCCACCCAGAAAACCCGGTCCCTTCGCCCCCCACCCCGGGCACCCCCACCCCTCACTCTTACCGACGGTAGTGATGGGCTTCGAATAGGGCACCAGGCCCCATGTGTTGGAGGAGAAGAGGCCGCGGCCGTGGAAGATACAGGGCGCGAAGCCGATGTATTTCTGGAATTTCTTCTGCACCCACTTTCCCCAAGACCCCTCCTCAAAGACCACCTGTTCGTAGACCTCATTCTCGCCAAACGAGTACACGGGGACTAGGTCAGCCCTGTGGGGTGCAGGGAAGGACGAAAGGAAGAAAGACAAGGTCCATAAACCCACCTTGGAGGGGGCAGGCAGAGACAGGGCCATAAGAAGGGGAGGTGGGGGAAGACAGACAGTGTCAACGAACTCCCAGCACCTTGGTGGCGGGGGTTACAGAAGAGGCGCCTAAGGGATCCATGGAAGCTCCAGCCTCGACATGAGGCCAGAATCCTAGGGCTGAAAGCAAACCCCTCATCTGGAATTCATTCATTCATTCATTCAATCGTATTTATTGAGCGCTTACTGTGTGCAGAGCACCATACTAAGCGCTTGAAAAGAACAATTGGGCAACAGAGAAAGATAATCCCTACCCAACAGTGGTATCACAGTCTAGAAGGGGGAGACGGAAACAAGTAGACAGGCATCAATACCATCAAAATAGATAAATAGAATCACAGATAAGTACACATCATTAATAAATAGAGTAATAAATATGTACAAATATAAACAAGTGCTGAGGGCAGGAGGAGCAGAGGGAAAGGGAGGGCTCAATCTGGGAAGGCCTCCTGGAGGAGGTGAGCCCTCAGTAGGGCTTTGAAGAGGGGAGGGGAGTTAGTTTGGCAGATGTGAGGAGGGGGGACATTCCAGGTCAAAGGTAGGACGTGGACCCGGGGTCGACGGCGGGACAGGCGAGAACGAGGCACGGTGAGGAGGTTAGCGGCAGAGAAGGGGAGCGGCAGAGAAGGGGAGCGTGCGGGGTGGGCTGTAGATGGAGAGAAGGGAGGTGAGGTAGGAGGGAGCAAGGGGATGGAGAGGGGATGGTGATGGCAAATCATCTAGTCTATCCCCCTGCCTCCACAATCAGCTGCCCTTGGTCCACGGCTGTGTGATGGGGGGCGGCGCTGCAGAGGCTGTGAAAATTAACCTGAAACTTTGTGCTCGTCGGTCTTCCCTATCCCCCACCCTGGAGTCTCGCCATGGCCCCATGTGCCCGCTCAGCCACCCGCCAGAGCCAGGCTCACCCGTGCCGCAGGGCCAGCTTCACGAAACCCTTACGGTTCCTCAGGGTGACGGCGTTGCGGCCGGGGACGGAGCTGAGGGACTCGGCTGCGCCGCCGACCACGATGATGACCGCATTGCCGCTGCCGTTCTGGCTCAGGAGGTAGTCGATGGTGTCCCGGTTGACGGGGCAGATACCTGTACGGAGAGCAGAGCCAGATGCTCAGGGGGTGCCGGGCTGCAGGCCATCGGGTCCGGCCCTCACCCCTGTGAAACCAGGCAGCGGGCCTAAATACTGCCGGCCACCGCCTCTTTCAGGAAGTCTCTGGTGGTCTCGTGGGCTGGTGGGGGACGTCATTTATAAATATTCATATTTATATTAATGTCCGTCACCCCTCCAGACTGTAAACTTGCTGTGGACAGGGAACGTGTCTATTAGAGTCTAATATTTTACTTATATTCTCTTATATTCTTATAGCGTACTTTCCCAAGCTCTCAGTACAGTGCTCTGCACATTGTAAGCGCTCATTAAATACGACTGACTGACACTCGTCTCGGGAGAGAGCTGGACTCGCAGATCACAGGGCCTGTGAGAAGTCAGACAGGACTAAAAGGAAGTCAGGCGGGGGTAGATAGGAAGCGGAATCCACAAGGATATACGGTTCTCTTCCCGGGACCCTTTAGAGGCATGAGGTGAACAGACTGAAGAGCCTGGATTTTTGCAACCAAGTTTCAATCATCTTTGCCAACCAAGGGAACACACTGCTCACGTCGGGTTAAACAGGGGCTCGTCCCAGCCAAGGAGAAGCATTGTTTGCACACCGAGATGAAAGGGAAGCAGTGTGATCTAGTGAATAGAGCGTGGGCCTGGGAGTCAGAAGGACCTGGTTTCTAATCCCCGATCTGTGACTTGTCTGCTGTGTGACCTTTGTCAAGTCACTTCACTTCTGTCTCAGTTGCCTCTTCTGTCAAATGAGGATTAAAACTGTGAGCCTCATGTGTCCAACCTGATTATCTCGTATGTACCCCAGCGCTTAAGAACAGTGTCTGGGCACATAGTAAGCGCTTAAAAATACCATTTAAAAAGAAAGAAAAAAAGGGAGCAGGCTTACAGCAGGCAAGGAGCTTATGATCTCTCCTGTCACTCCATGGCTCTTACCTCCAGACATTAAGTATTCCCGAAGCACCGGCATCCTGAAATTCCCAGCCAGGGTGGCCAGGTACGGCCGAATGCCGGGGAACTTTTTCCCAACCCCCGTGGCCTCCGTGCTGAAGTTGCAGAAGGCCCCCAGGCCCATGATCCCGTGGGGGTGGTAGCCAAAGATGTAATTCCGGTTCGTCGGCAGGTTGTGGGTCTTCACCAGCTGGAGGGAGACCCCCCACCCCCACGACAAAATTCAGCACTGGGATGCAGTCGGAGACCCTAGAGGAAAGCCGAGCCTGGGGTGGGGCCAGGGGGCACCCTGCCCTCCTCCACAGGAGACCCTCAAAGCCAGGCTTCCCAGGCGAGAAGGCAGGTGTGGAGGGGGTGGGTGGGGGGCCACATCCGACAGACTGGCTTCGGACCACGCCCACCCGGGGCTGGGGTATCAGCCCCGGATTTCCTGGGCACAGAGCGCTGCTCTAGGCCCTTGGCAACATACCAAAGGAGACACCGCCCTTGCCCTTAAGAAGCTTTGCAGTCTAAATGTGGAGGCTGTAAGTTTGTTGTGGGCAGGGAATGTGTCTATTATATTGCTTTATTGTACTCTCCCAAGCTTCTAGCACAGTGGTCTGCACACAGTAAATTGATTGAGCTCGGCACAGGCACTTTATACATATTTAAAGCCCACCCCTGGCCACTTCTGTGTCTGACCCGAGTCTCTCCAGCTGTTATCCCAACCTCTCCTCCAGTCCAGGCACTGCCCCTGGAAAAGCCCCAGGGCTGGGGTGTCAGGGGAGGCAGGCACTGGCACGGGTGCCCGAGGTTGACTGACAACCAGGAGGGGCGGGAAGGGGGAGGCAGCTCTGAGCCCCTCAGACAGACCCGCTCCTGACTCTTAGGTGGGTTCCCCCAAGCAATCCCCTGGCACTGCTAACGGTGAGGAAACCTAAGGCCCAGAGACAGCCCTAAATTACTCAGTGCACTGGACCCGGGCACCTCTGTGCCCACTGTCCACTGGGGTGCAGGCACACCTCCTTCCCGGGTGGGCACACTCCAGAAAGAAGCCCCAGGCTCAGGCCCGTGACACCTAACCTGGAATCCCCCCTCTCACCGTCTGGCAGATTAGAGACCAAAGTAGCAAGGGAGGGAAGGGGGAAAGGTCGACCCGGCAGGCAGAGCCTGGCTGCTCCTCCCCCACCCCGGCCACCCGCCAAGACCTTCAGCTGAGAGGGGGCAGAGCCGCCTGCCTCCAATCACCATAGAAGCAGGCCGCCCGCCCACTCACCGCTGTCCAGCCGAGCCCCCTGGGATGTGGGCAGAGGGAAGTCTCACGTCCATCCTGCCCCCCTCGATGTGCCAGCTCTCTGGGCGTGTCTCCAAGAGCCCTTCCCCCATTCCAGTGAAAGGGGGTTCCATCCACCACCCCCGGGGACTGGCATCTCCCAGCCATCTCTAGAGAGAGAGAGAGAGAGCCATCTCCTCTCTACCTAGCTTCAATCCCTCCAGCTGCAACTCAAGTCCCTTGTTCACGATCCCTGTATCTACCTGAGGGAAGAGCATAATGTCCCTGGAGAGAGGAGAGTCACTCGGCCCACTTCGGCTACAGCCAGGACCCCAGCCCAGGGTCCAGCCCACCCAGCCCCCTCCATGGGGCCCAGGGATAGGGAGGGCTCAGGGAATGGAGGTGGCCAGTTTGAAGTAAATAGGGTCAGTCAACTCCCCCTCCAAACCACCAGTCAGAACTGCCACCACTGCGCTGACCAAGCCCCGTTCCCCACCCCCAGTCCAACTTCTAACAGACAGTAAAAGGGTCCTTGGGCTTGGTGGGCAGACTGGAGGAGGAGCCAAGAGGCCCAGAGAATCCAGGGGAGCAGGGGTGGAGGGGAGGGATGCCGGTCGCATTCCTGTGGATGAGCATGGTGGTACCCCAGGCCGCAAAGGCACCTCCATGAGAGGGGAAAAGGGGAGCGCCAAGCCTCCCCGACAGACTCGGAACTGCCCCAGGATCAGCAGAATGGATTCGGAGGTGCTCGAACCCCGGCCTGGCCCTTTAAAGCCGCCCCCCACTCGCCCTCTCACCCCAACCTGGCCCCTCAAGCCAGCGCCTCCCAGCACATGCCCCAGGTCTGTCCACAGGCCTCCGGGACGGATGGACAGAGAGGGCCAAAGCCCTGTCAGCCGAGTCTTTCCCTGCCAGGAGGCTCCCCCCACTCTGCCGCGCGCCCCAGCCACAAAATTGGGTGCCACCGCAGATGCAGAGATGCCCGCCTGGGGCAGACAGCTTGGCTCTGCCCTCCGCCCACACCCGGTCTGCCCTGCTTCTACGCAACCACCAGTGGCCCCAGCTCCCCGCGGTGCCCTGCATTGACTGGGGGATGGAGGACAGGGACGAGCGGCGACGGAGTCTCTCCCAGTCCTGGCTCAGTTTCCCCATCGGAGCCTTCAACAGAGTCCTCTCCTCAGGGCTATGGAGGGATGGAGGAGGAAATGGCAAATTGCAGGGTCCTTCGATGGTCAACACCCTTACCCCCCTCACCCCACACACCTCCTACTCGGTGTCCAACACTCCAGGAGAAGGTTCGGGGCAAGATGTGGCTGGGTAAAGCCCATTCCCCAGCATGGCTTATCACCGGAATTTTGGCCTGGTGCCTAGGACCCTCTCCAATTAATCAGTGGTATTTATTGAGCACTTAACACATGCAGAGCACTGTACTAAGGTCTTGGAGAGTACAGTGCCACAGAATTAGCAGACACGTTCCCTTCCCATAACAAGCTTACAGACTAGAGCACAGTCCCTAGTGTCCAGCTGCAGGAGGCATGACACAGGCAGGGTCGTGCTTTGCCCACCTCTGACCCCCTTGTTCCTGTGGTCTGAGCTGCTGCTCCCGCCTCTAGACTGTAAGCTCTGCACACAGTAAGTGCTCGATAAATAAAACAGTCCTCGGCACATAGTAAGCGCTTGACAAATACCATCATCGTCATCATAATTGATTGGATGGGAGCTGGGGGGCAACTCAGCCCCGAGCCCCTCAGTCTCCTCAAATTGAGGTGCCCCCGCCCCACCCCACATCCCCAGAGGTGATTTCCCAGCTCCTGACCAGGTGCCCTGGGGGTGGCTGTCCCCGGCTGACCGGGCTGACAGCTTTCGAGAGGAGTGGCCAAGGAACTGTCCTCACCCATCCGGCAGAGGACACGGGAGGGACCCGAGAACCCGAGTCGGGCAGCGATTGCTGTGGGGGTGGGGCGGGGGATGGTCCCAGAGGCGAGGCAGAAGGGCGGGAGGATGCCCTCCCGGCTTTCCGTGAATTCGGAGGCAATAAACATGTTTTCCTTTTTCTAGGGATCAACTGGTTTCAGCCACCCGTCCTGCCCCGGGTCCTGCATCTCAGCCGAGACAACCAGATCGGGGAGAGGGCACCTACTCTCGCCGTGGGGCCTGCGGCAGGTTCTTCTACTCCTCGACCTTTAGGCCACGCTCTCAGCCGCAGCCTGAGTGGAGAGAGGGTCCAGAGACAAGAGCACATGGAGACACTAATGGTGTGGGAAACCCGAAGTCCACCCTTCAGTCCAGAGCTGGACCTAATCCACACCTGGCCAGGGTTAATGCTCTTCAAAGTACTTTTAATACAGTGTTCCGCACAGAGTAAGTGCTCAATAAATACAATCGACTGATTGAAAGGAAGTACTCCTTCTCGCCCTGAGGATGCTCAGGAAGAAGCCACAATAACAGGAGAGGTAAGACTCCCTTTCCACCCTTGTCCTTGACCTTCATTTCCCTCTGCCCTCCCCTTGCCCAAGCTGAAGGGTTCCTCTCTGTCTGGCACAAAGCCTCTCACCCATCCTTTACCTTCTGGGCTGCACTGTCGGGTGGGAGGGTGAACAATTTAGGGATGGAAGAACTCTGGACTCCTGCCAGGATACCAGGCCTGCCCCCAGCTTGGGTCTGTTTCCTCATCTGTGGAATGGGGTCAACGCCCGCCAAACCTGCCCTTCCCCCCCTCATTTCACCAGCCAAATTCCTGGCTGAAGCCCCTCCGGAGGGCACCCGGGTCTGCGGCCCTCGCCCTATTCCTCTGATGGCTGATCTCAGGGCCAGGGAGGATGGAGGTAGAGAAACGACAAGAGGAGCTCCAGCTGAAAGCCTGGCACAAGGCGTTCCTCCCACACTGCCTTTGGGCGCACAAACACACCCCAACCAAGTCACTCCTGAATCGCTGGGGCCCAGGGAGGGGAAACTTGTAGATAAGCAGGAGTTCACTAGCCCACTTGGAATTCTTACCAGCCCTCCAGCCCCCAGGAAGCAGCCAGTGAGCCAATAGCAGCCAGAGGTCCATTTTCCCCATCGAGCCCAGTGAGTGCCGTATGCTTGGAGTGGGGCAGGGGAGTCACAGGGGAAGTTAATTGGAAGGGGGTGAGGATGGCACCAGAGGATGGTGGAGGTTGTGGGGAGAGGGGAAGGGTGTGTAAGGCGTGGGCAGCTGGCAATTCTGCATCCTCACTAGAAGCACTAGATCAATGCCTGAGGATCCAGTGGGATAACCTTTTCTGGGCAGGGAATGTGTCTGTTTATTGTTATACTGTACTCTCCCAAGCGCTTAGTGCCGTGCCCCGCACACAGTAAGTGCTCAATAATTACGACTGAATGAATGAGAGCGCCACCCCAGGATCCCCTCAGACTCCAAGTCCGGGACAGCGTCCATTTAACAGCCCATGACTTCTCTGGCCACCTTTCCTGTCCCTGCCCCTCCCCAGAGGGCACAGCCCTGGCTGGTTCTGCCCCAGCCACCCCCGAGGCTGGATCTCTGCCAGGGGAGAGAGGCAGGGAAACCGGGCCCGGGGCCAGAAAGGGTGGCTCCCTCCCTCTTTCCTTGGGCAATTGAGAGCACCTGCCTCCCCCACTCCACGAAGCCAAACACGGCCCTTCCACGCTCCTCCCCAATCCCAAATCCCAGCTGACCCCCACGGTGATCCAGAGGCAGCCCGGAGCCCGCGTGGGTGGGGCAGAACCCGGGAACCCTCGTGGGCGGGGTGAAGAAGGGGACCCGGCCAGCAGGAAAAACCGGGCTGCCTGTGGTGTTGCCCGAGATTCCAGGGAAGAAGCCAGCCAGGGGGGCCAACTGGGCACAAAGATGGGCAAGGGAGCAGCCTGACCCTGTCGCGTGTGACCATCAGAGCCACGGACATGGGGCACAGAGTGGGCAAACACAGGCAAATGCCCAGGCCTGGACCCAAGTGGCCTGAGCTTGTGCAGTGGGCTCTGCCCCCACCCCTAGACCCTCCTGGTTCCAGGCAAGTGGGACCCCAGGAAACAGTCTGGACCAGCTCTGCTTCCCCTGTTTCGTTAGTCCTGCTGCCGGGTTTCTATTTGGCACAGAGTTTAATTTCACAGCAGGCTTAAGAGGAAGTGGGAAGACCCAGCAATCCCCAAGCCGCCACACTGGCCAAGGGAGAGAGAGCCACATCTCCCGGCCCCCTGCTCCCTCTCCCTCTCGGTGGGTGTCCACTCACCTGGCTGCTGGCCCCTGGCTCACGGTCTCGCCTTTCTGTTCCCTGTTGGGAACAGCTCCCAGAGCCCAGGGAGGGCTGATGTTGTGATGAGGAGGAGAGAGGGGAAGGGTCTCAGCACAGGGAGTCTGGCTTGCTGGACTTACCCGGATAGGGAAGTAGTCTCGGAAATAGCGCCAGACGGCCCAGTTCCTCACCCATTTCGACCTCCTGCCACCTTTGGGAGACAGAACAGGTGGTGTCAAGGGGCAGAGTCGATCTGAACCGAGTCCTCCCCACGAGGAACACCCGAGAGCCAAAGGGGCTCGGCCTCTTCATCTTCCCCCTATACCCTGCATCCCCTTCTCCAAGTTCACCTCGCTCCCTCCTCAAAAGCCCCAACCTGCTTCTACACCCCGAGGGTCAGGGGAAGGTGGGGAAGATGAGACACCAGGGGCTGCCCATCTAAAAGGAGCGACATGACTCATTCACTCATTCACACATCTTCAGATATGCCCGGGCTCAGGGGTATATTGTGAACTGCCTGAGCGTGGAGACTAGGTCAATCAGGGCCCCCCCAGCCCTCCCCCAGATGCTCCACAGAGAGGAGTTGAGGGCAGAGCCCCTTCCCCTTGGCAAGGTACATGCAAACACACACACATGAGAATCAGTGTGGCCTAGTGACAAAAGCACAGGCCCGGGAGTCAAAGGACCTGGATTGCACTCCCAGTTCTGCCAATTACTTGCTGTGGGACACTGGCATTTCACTTAACTCTTCTGTGCCTCAGTTTCCTCAACTGTAAAATGGGGATTCAGTACCTGTTTCCCCTCCTAGACTGTAAGCTCACTGTGGGCAGAGAACATGACAGTTGTATTGTTACAGTGTACTCTCCCAAGCGTTTTGTATAGTGCCTTGCACACAGTTAGCATTCAATAAATACGACTGAATGAATGAATATTGTTATATTGTATTCTCCCAAGGGCTTAATACAGTGCACTGCAGACAGTAATAATAGTTATGGCACAGTAAGCACTCAATAAGTACAACTGATTGACTGACTTCTATTAAAACTGTGAACCCCATGTGGGACAAGGACTGTCTCCAACCTTATTAACCCGAACCTATTCCAGCGTTTAGAACAGCGTCTGACACATAGTTAGCACTTAACAAGTACCATAAACCAACAACACAAACCCCACACGTAACCCCACAGTGTCTCTCAACCACCCTTCCAGTCGGCCTCTGCTCTAGCCTCCTCTCCCTGCTGCTTTCTTGTGGCCGGGAGGTTCCTGGCCAGGACTGAGAGCCCAGGGAAAGGTGGGTGGGCAGACGGGCGCAAGGCCAGACGTACCTTTCTTGGGCGTGTTCCAGTCGAACACCAGCCACGTGAAGTACAGAGCCGCAATCAGCCAGCAGTCGGTGCAGAACGTGTACACGAGGATCCCGGTGCTGACGATGCCTGTGGGGCCGGTCGGGCAGGTGAGGAGAGGGGCGGGGGAGAGAGGGTAAGAAGCCTCCCCTGCGGCCCTGCCGGTTCCCCCTCCTCGAGGACAGCCGCTGCCTTCTGACCCCTCCTGGATGGGGTTTAGTGCTAAAGCCGACTTAGCTGCCCTTTTGGGATTAGTGACCTGACGCCCATCGCTAAACCCCACAAGGGGGTGGGCACCGTCGTGTTGGGGTAGGGGGGAGGAGGTGCCCCTCTTAGGTGGTCTGTCCAGCACGAAGCCAGCCCAGACATCTTCCTGCTAGGCTTTCAGACTGGATGAGACTGCTGGGTCCAAAGTGCTGAGTTCCTGAGACTACCAATGCCAGCAGCCCTGGGGCAGGCAGGCGGACCCAGGGCAACCCCAGGAGAGGGACCCGAAACAGGATCTGTAGTAGCTAGAGGAGGGAGAAGGGGACATCCGTGTCTGCTGGGAATAGTAGTCCCAGGAACCCTAGATTTAATCTTCCTCTGCCTCCCTCGGGGTTTATACCTAAACACGTGCAACAGCCCCGGAGCCGGTGAGAATAGAAACTATAGGCCAGCGGCTGCTGTCTTCTGGGGTCCGGGAGGGGGTGGTGAGGGGTGTCGGGGGATGGGGCAGAGGAGGAACCCAGGATCGGTGGTGTGGCCCAATGCCAGGCAGGGGGATGGGGAGATGAGGGGAGTCAGTGAGGGGTCGAGGCACTGATGGGGCAGAGAAGGCAGTGGGAGGAAGGTCCGTGGCAGACAGAGGTGGCAATCAGAAGTCAATATCTGGGGAGAGAGATCCCGGGCAGACATCAAGTTGGATCGTTCAAACCAAGCACTGTCCACTGCCCAGTCAGATTGGTACCTTGCCACGAGCGGGTCCGTCCTGGACCAACCGTCCCCAGACAAATCACCATCTGCCGCCTCCTCCCTCTCCCAGTCAGCGAGCCCAAGTCAGCAGGCCACACTTCTAGACTCTCCCCTCACCACCCACCCACTGTTAGCTGATGCCAGAAAGGCCCCAGCCACTGCAACCTCTGCCATCCATCCAACTGAGTGGCCCTTACCCAGTCCACCCTGTCCATCTGTCCAGCCCTGCCCTGCATCTATATCCTCTGGCTGTCCACAGACACCCCAGTGGGGCTGGAATCCACCCCCACAAACCCACGAGATAGCCAGCCACCGGCTCCCGAGCCGGCCCCTTCCTGCCGAGCCTCGGCAGGACCCGCCCAGTGTGCCAAGACCTGGGTGATCTGGTTTCAATCATTAACCTGCATCCTAGACACCCAGCCCGCGGGCGTGTGGCCGGACGCCCTGCTCTCTGCCCTGTTTGCTCTACTTGACCTGATCCCCCAGTGGGGGCAGGGGGGCGTGATAGGGGAGAAGAGAATGGGCAGGTACAGGCAGGGGATGAAGGGGGGATGTGCTCTGCCTGCCATGGGCGGACCCGCCTTAGTCTCCCTGGGAAGGGCACCGAGGGCCTCAGTTTCTTCAACTTGAATATGGACTTGAACCCCAGCGTCTCCAATTTTGGGAGCCCCCACACTCACCTTGAACCCCCTGCCCATCAACGAGGGGACCCATTTCAGCAGCCAGGGGAAGTACCCACGGCTGGTCTCCCCCTACTCCAACCCACCTCCAGCCTGACCCAGGACCACTGCAGCTGCCACCCCCAGTCCAGCCCACCCACCCAGCCTTACCCAGGACCAGGAAGGAGAGGACCCACTGCAGCACCGAGATCACCTGCAGCTGCTTCTTGACGGCGGCCTTGCTGAGCCAGGGGACGGACGGCAGGTCCTGCAGGGTGGACAGGATGCTGGAGCCGGTGCCTGTTGTGGGCAGCGGGAAGACAGAAGGTGAGCGATGCCCCGGGGGGGACTGGGCAGAGTGGCGCAGAGGGTTCCCGACAGGCTGAGCGTGTGGGCCACAAAACCAGCTTCTCCCCACCCCCACCCCGGCTGCCTCGACTGCTTCTCGGATAGAGTTGGTCACGAGAACGCCCTCTACCCCACTGCCCCCCAGAACCTGCAAGGAAGGGGTCCCCGGCACCAAGGGCAGGGGAAACAGGGCTCCAGACCCCTCCTCCTCCCTTGGGCTCTACATCCCGGCATCCCCTCCGCCCCCTGGCCCAGCCCAACCACCACCCACATACAGGGCGGCGGGCCACTGGCCCAGATTCAGGACTCGGGTATCACAGCCAACACAGGCCCCGACTCCCCACCCACTCCTTGGTCAGGCCAGGCCGGCCTCGCTGCCCCCCAGGGCGGCCCCTCATCCCGATGCTCCCCCACTGCCCCCCTGGGCCACGATTAATGTCTCTTGGGCCTTGGACAAAGATCAGCTGAGAAAATCCCTGTGTTTGCCCTGAGGCCTCTCTCTGGCCACAGAGAGTCAATCCTGCGCCGACCCTGCTGAGGGCCAGCTCTCGCCTGGCCAGGAGCTAGGAGGGCCCAGACCTTGTCCGGCCCAGGTCTCCGGGACCCCCAGGTGGCACAGCATACTACCATAATTTCCTGCCTATAACACGCACCCTCGGTCCCATCCATCTGCCGCCGGGGCCATTGACTAGGTCTGCTGGGCCCGTCTTCGTGACAGGAGGCACGGCACCAGGCCCGGGACCTCTCCAGACCGACAAGCATCTGGAATCCATGGGAGCAGGGGCATTGCCAATGGGTCAAAGGCTCTGCCCAGGTGACTGTTCACTGACTCGATCTGCCAGCCACCACCCACAGGAGCCCCCAGTGCCAGGCTTGCCCAACCAGGGCAGGCAGGAAACCCCTTGCGCATGCTCATGTATGCACACACGTGCACGTGCATGCAAGCGCACACATACACACACACCAGTCCGTGCCCGCAGGGGAATGCTAAGTAGGATCTCATGCGGGCAGAGTTCACCGGTGTCGGGGGAGAAGAGGAGACAACTATGGGTTGTCCCTGTGAGGAGGGTGGCATCGAGGAGCCTATTCTATCCCCAAAATGGCCATCCCTCAGTCGCAGTGCCAACAGCAGGTTTGGGGGCTAACTATTCCCCGTGCCATGGGCATCTCCCCCAAGGGGATGCCTCCCCACCTCCTTTAATTGGGAGAGATCAGGCCAGGGCTCAGAGGCCCAGTGACTGTTCTGCCCCAAAGAGTCCAAGGGCATGAACTGATGCAACATCCAGTTCCCCATCTGGACGGGCCCAGCTCTCAGCTTCCCCTTGACCCTTGATTTCAAGCTGGCCAGCCCTGGGGCACTGCTCCCTGCTCCCAGATAGAGTGGTTCGGGTGTCAGAGGTGGTGTGGCCTGGGTGAAGAGGGAGTTTTTCGGATCTGTTAGTGGGACAATCCAGCCTCTGTGGGGCTCCCAGCGGGGGCTGCCGGAATCTGTCCCGATGTAGGGGTTGGGGGACCCCAACATCTGCCAGGATGGGACAGGAGCAGTCTTGTGTGGAGGTAGGGGAATGGCCCACATGACCTCAGAAGCCCCTTCCCTGAGGGGGTCGTACCCAGTTAGCACTACAGGCGGGAGACCCAGATTTTGCAGTCACAGGTTGGGTTCCGGCAGGTGTCTGTTACCCCACCTGCCTGCCCCCTTCCACCCCCTCTACCCCGAAGGTATGGCTGCTGCAAACAGGTGAGAGAAACCCCTCCCAGGAGGTCCTGGGGGACTGGGGAAGAGGAGGGCTGGAGTCCAGCAGTCCCACGGTCCTCAGCTGTGGGGGAAACAGTGAAGTGGTCCTCACAGCTGGAATCCCAGAGCACTGGCCCCAGCCCCCCACAGCTGTTGGGGGACAGGAGGAACCAATTCCCCCACGGCTCGAATATGTGCCAACACCCCCGGCACGGACCTGTAGACAAGGTCCAGTTCCCCTACTCAGCCCCACCTGTGGGAAGAAGGGAAGGGCCTCGCCCTGGACAGATGGAGAGAATGTGGTGGGAACTTGGGAATTCCAGCCTCCACTCTCTTTGGAATTCTGTGGCTCCCTTCTCCCTGCATCCCAGTGATCTCTCCTCCAGATGGTCACTGGCCTCCTGCCCACTAGCCTCCATGTCTACTCACGTGGGGCAGATCAGTAGGACCAGGAAGGGACAGACATGAACTGGGGGCCCAGGGAGAGGGGGCTCACAAAGGAAAAGACTAAAGAGCAGAGGTAGGGCCTCATCTGAGGCCGAGCAGGGCATCTAGGCTGCAGGCCACCAGATCTTTCCCTCCTCCTGCCCAACCCCGCACCTCACCCGGCCTCTCTCCCCGCAAGACCCAGGTGCTTTCCCCTCAAGCTCTTGTAAGAGAGGGGATGTTCAGTTCCCTTTGCTTCCTGGGGTCCCTCAGGACAAGCCCCTCTTCCCTCCCCAGATATAATTCAGATTCTGAGGCAGGTGGAGTCTGATGGGAAGAAGGCTGAGATCTGCCCTCTGCCCAGCCAATCCATCAATGGCATTGATTAAGGCTTAACTGGGTGCAGAGGAGGAGTATAGCCTAAAGCACAGGCCTGGGAGTCAGAGGACTTAAGTTTTGATCCCAGCTCGGCCATTTGCCTGCTGGGTGACCTTGGGCAAGTCATTTCACTTCTCTGTGCCTCAATTACCTCAACTGTAAAATGGGGATTCAATATCTATTCTCCTTCCCACTTAGATTGTGAGCCCTGGCTGGGATAGAGACTGCGCCTGACCAGATCACCTTCCTTCTTCTCCAGTGCTTAGAACAGTGCTTGACACATAGTAAGGGCTTGACAAATACCACAGTAACTTACTAAACAGAGCACTGTACTAAGCACTAGAGCATTTTACTAAACGTTTGTAGTAAGTCCAATTGGCCCCCGCTTGGTCTCCCCGCTGCCCCCTCCCTGGCCCCCCGGGAGACTGGGGGAAGTGAGGAGAGGGCTCACGCCAGCTAAAAAAAGCAGTAGGGTTTCACTCGGAGCTCTGGTTCAAGCTGGATCAGAGCAGCCGGCAACCGCCCCTGGCGACTCTGCGCTGAATCTGAACCCGTGGCACTGAGAAACAGGAAAGGTGAGCAGGTGCCTGCTGGCACGGACCCCCACTTCCCTGAGGAATACCTGGTTCCCCTGCCCGGTGGGGGCGGGGGGAAGGCAGAGATGCACCGAAGCCTGGGGGCTCTCTGGACATCTCTGCCCAGTCCATTCTCCCCCAGAGAAAGAGAGGGCAAGATAATCAAGACCCTTAGAATAAATCCATCATTCTCTCCTTGACCTCTGCAAGTTGCTCCCTACTCAACGCTAAGGGGGACTGAGTGGAGGGTGATCTCGTCCCTGAATGGAAGGTTATCTCTTCCTTGAGTGGGGGGTCACCTCTTCCCCTCCGGAGGCGGGGGGCGGGGAGGGCCACCTGGAAGGGGAGCGGGGAAGAGAGGAGAAGGCTCAGGGGCCGGATAATTTGCCAGCACCATTCTTCATCCCCCGATACTCGGGATTCGGCCAGGTGTGGTCAGAGCCCTCCATCCCCCCCAGGTCTGGCAGGACCAGAACTTCTCCGGCGGACCAGCTCCGGTCCTCCGCGCTAAGCCGGAGCTGTTGCGCTTTGGGGAGGGCAAGTCTGACCCTGCCCGGCCGCCCCCAGCCCGTTCAGGGGTGTCTAATACGCTTTCCTCCCGGAGAGCCCGCCTTGCTCGGATCCCCAGTCCCACCCGGGGACCGGTGGCCGGCTGAGCCCTTCATCCCGCCTCCCGGGGAAGCCGAGAGGCGTCGAAGGCGACACCCCTTTCCCAGCTCGGCCAGGCCTCCCGGTCCGTCCTGCCCCCTTCCCCGGTCACCCTGCCGGCCTCACCTCGCAGGACCCCCGAATAGGCGGCGATGATGGTCTTCATAGTGACCGCCTCCCTCGAAGCCGCCCCCTCCCGAGGTCCGTCTCCATCCCCCGCCTCGGGGGCCAGCGCTTCCCGGGGGGTGGGGGGCAGCAAGGGGTGGGGAGGGGGTCCTGGCGGGGGTAGGGGTCAACCCCTGATGGCGGAGCGGCTTTGCTCTGCGGGAGGACCGTCCGAGCGGGGAGATTAATAACCTCACCGGGGCGGGGGCGGGATGGGGGGCGGGGAGGGGGCGGGGAGGGGAGGGACCGGGCGGGGAAAGGGGACGCCCCCTGCTAGGGAAATTCCATCCCATCGAGTGACAGGTTGGCTCAAACCATTGCCACCCGGGGAGGGAGGCATCGGTGGCGAAGATGAGGCAAATCAATCCACACATCGATCAAACCTTTTTTTAGGCCAGGAGAAACCTGATCCGAAAAAGTGTAGAAACACACTCCATGGATGTCCCGGTTTTTGATAAACTAGGGGCTCCCAGCCCTTCCCTCTTCCTCTGCATCCCCCCTCCCTCCAGGGGTGGTACCTCTCGGGAGCTCAGAGCCACGTGCTGGAACAGGGCGGGAAAAGTGGGGGAGGAAAACACTGGGAAGAACAATCGAGGGTTCCACGTTCACCCTTCGCCTGCGCTCCGCGGCCCTCGTCTCGCTTCCCTGAGTGGGGCGATGGGCGTAGAGGGGTGGCTTGAGGTGCATCTGTCTCCCCCTTCTAGACTGTGAGCCCTTCGTCGGGTGGGGATCCTCTCTGTTACCCAATTGTACTCTCCAAGCGCTTAGTACAGTGCTCCGCACACGGTAAGCGCTCGATAAATACGATGGAATGATGGAGTAGGCCGGTACCCGATTGACCCAGAAATTGGCCCCGGGCTATGAGCAGGCTTTCAAAATTCGATAGATTGATTATTTGATCATCATAGTAAGCGCTCAATAAATACTATTGAATGAATGAATTTGAGAAGGGACACTCGGCAAAGGGTTTGGTTCTCAATCAATCTGTAGTATTTACTAGACGTTTACTGAGTGCAGAGCCGAGTACAGAGTGCTTGGGTGGGTTCCATAGAGTTAGTAGACATGGTCTCTGACCTCAAGGAATTTAGAGTGTAATAGGCAGACACCAAAATAATTTGGAGATGGGAGAGGAAGGGAAAGGAAAAATAGACTTGAGCATGGGTATGTAAGAAATGAATAGAAGTGCTGCTGGAGACTGAGAGTACACCGGTGCTCAGAGGCATGGAGATTCATCGAATCGATCGATCAATGGTATTTATTGAACACTATGTGCAGATACCACTGTACTGAGCACTCGGGAACGAACCATATAGCAGATTTGGGAGATGTGATCTCTGTCCATAAGGAGCTTACAATCTGTGGAGGGGGACATTAAAATACTCTACAGATAGGTGAAATAGAAGAGTATTAGGTAAGGTAGGAGAGAGAGAGCTGATCGGATGCCTTAAGCCTGATGGTGAGGAGTTTCTGTTTGATACAGAGGTGGATGGGCACCACTGGAGGTTTTGAGGAGCAGGGAGATACGGACTGAACATTTTTTTCAGAAAAATGATCTGGGCCACAGAGTGAAGCATGAACTGCAGAGGGGAGAGATAGGATGTAGGGAGGTTAGCGAGGAGGCCGATCCAGTAGTCAAGGCGAGAAATGATGAGTGCTTGGATCAGCGAGATAGCGATTTAGATGAAGAAGAAAAGATGGATTCTAGAAATGTTGTGAAGGTAGAGCTGACAGAATTTCATGTCAGATTGAATAAGAAATTCTGAAGCTGTAATTGGATTATAAACTGTGGAGATGAGAGATTACTCAGAGATCGCTCCCTGGAGGAGCTGTGATTTCAATTCAGCTTTGAAGAAAGGGAAGTCGGTGACCTGTGGAATAAAAAGGGGAAGAGAGTTCCAGGCAGGGGAAGGAGGGTGTGAGCAAGAGGTGGCCAAAGGTAAAAATGAGGATGAGGCATAGTGAGGCATAGTGAGTAGGGGGGCTCGAAAAGAACAGAGAGTACAAGCAGTGTTATGGTGGGAGAGGAGAGAGGATAAGGAGGGGGAGACAGCAGATTGGGCGCTTCCAGAATATCTACAGAGAGGAATGGGCAACCACTGAAGTTTTTGAGGATGGGAAAATGTGGGCAGACCAATCAGTCAATCAGTGGTATTTTACTGAGTGCTCACCCTGTGCAGAGCCCTGTTCTAAGTGCTTGGGAGAGTACAGTATAAAAGAGTTGGTAGATTTGTTCCCTGCCCATAAGGAGTTTACAGTCTACAGGGCGAGCAGATTTTAAAATACATTACAGATATGTACATCAGTGCTTACGGGGAGAGGGCGAGGTGAATATCAAGTGCCTAAAAGTGGACAGATCCAAGTGCATAGGTGATGGAGAAGGAGAAGGGGAGATGAGGGTTTAGTCAGAGAAGGCCTCTTGGAGGAGATGTGATTTTAGGGGGGGCTTTGAAGGTAGGGAGAGTGGTGGTCTGGCAGATATAAAGGGGGAGGAAATTCCAGGCCAGAGGGAAAACATGGGCAAGGGATCAGTGGCAGGATAGATGAGATCGAGGTACGGTGAGCAGGTTGGCTTTAGAGGAGGAAGGTGGGCAGGGTGGGTTGTACTAGGAATCAGCTATACAAGGTAGGAGGGGGAGAGCTGAATTGGTGCTTTAAAGCCAATGGTCAGGAGTTTCTGTTTCATGCAGAGGTGAATGGGCAACCCCTGAAGGTTTTTGAGAAGTGGGGAGACAATGTTTTAGAAAAATGATGCAGGCAGTAGAGTGAAGAATGGACTGTAGAGGGGAGAGGCTGGAGGCAGTAAGTTTAGAGAGGAGGGTAATGCTGTAGTTAAGCTGGGATAGAACTAATTCTTCCTTTATCACCTTCCCCACTCCTCTCTGCTCCCAGGATTCCTGTTGGGAGCCGGTCACGGGTCCGTGTTGCCCATTGAGATTGGGGCTGTGTTGCAGGGGGATGTGGGTAGAGGAAGACTGCCCAGATAGTGGCTCTTGGGAGGCCTTGGGTCCTCTGGGATTTTGATGAATGGGGGAGGACTAGGGGTGGTTTCAGAACTCGAAAGAGGCTTCACCAGTTGGAAGGGGTTTTGTCCCCCCAACCCTTTTCCATACAGCTAACACCTGGGAGACCCGAGACACTTGGGGATTGCCAAGGACACAAAGTCTAGAAGCAGGGGGCTGGACTGCTTGACCCCAGGAGGTCACCAGGTGGCTGAGATCCCATCCTGTTGGGGAAGAAGCTTGGGGCAAGTGAAATGAACAGGGCCCTTGCTCAGGGGGAGGCTGTGGAGGCGTGTGTGTGTTGGAGGGTTGGGATCGGAGCCAGAGCAGGGCATAAGTCAGGCCTTGAGTCCTGGGCACGGCAGCGGCCGCTTTGCTGACCACAAGAAAGGTCACGGCAAAGGCCGACAGGGAGTGAGGCAGCGAGACCTGTTGCAATATGTTCCGAGCCGGCCGGTTACATCAACCTGCCCGCCCGCCCCTCCCATTTCCCAACATCCGAGACACAGATGCCCACTGGACCTCAAGAGGCTTGCTGGCCCCTCACTAATAATAATAATAATGTTGGTATTTGTTATGCGCTTACTATGTGCCGAGCACTGTTCTAAGCGCTGGGGTAGACACAAGGGAATCAGGTTGTCCCACGTGGGGCTCACAGTCTTAATCCCCATTTTACAGATGAGGTAACTGAGGCACAGAGAAGTTAAGTGACTTGCCCAGAGTCACACAGCTGACAAGTGGCTCCTGCCCTGCAGAACTCCCACCCCTGTGGCCCCGCAGCTGTCTGGAGGAGGGAGCAACTGCCCCTGTACTGACAGAAAGAGGCGGGCATGAGGAAGAGTAAAAAAACCTCACATTCACAGTTGAGATTGTAGCTGGAGTGTATGGGACCAGGAAGGGGGAGGACAAGAAGGCCACAGAACCCCAAATCCACCATCCCCCACGGCAGGGGAAGACCCTGGAACTAGAGGGCAGCAGGGTATTTTTAGGATATGTATAATGTGTTAGTTGGGTGTCAAGAGCTCTGCCCAAGGCCAAAGTAGATACAGGATAATCAGACCAGACACCTGACTTGTCCCACCTGGAGCTCAAGTATTAGAGGAAAGAAGAGCAGGGATCCTAGCCCCCTTCTACAGAGAAGGAAATAAGAGTAATCATGGTATTTTTTAAGTGCTTACTATGTGCCAGGCACTGTACTAAGCATTGGGGTGGATACAAGCAAATCGGGCTGGACACAGTCTCTGTTCCACTTGGGGCTCCCAGTCTCAATCCCCGTTTTCCAGATGAGGTAACTGAGGCACAGAGAAGTTAAGTGGCTTGCCCAAGGTCACACAACAGACAAGTGGCAGAGCTGGGAAACAGAAGCCCAGAGGGGTTCAGTGACTTACCCAAGGTCATACATCAGGCCGGTGGCAGAGCTGAGACTAGCATCCAGTTGGCCTGTCTCCCAGATCTATGTGCCTCCCTTTAGGCTATGCAACTTATCAGTTTCAAAATAAGATTTGTGATCTAGCTGGCAGATTCATCATCATCATCATCATCAACATCATCATCATCCTTAGCATCACCATCTGAATGTTCATCAGGACGAATGCCAGAAAGCGTGCTAAATTGCTGTTCAGCAGACACTGCTGACTTGGTGACTGGCACTGAGCCCAGTAGAGTTGTGGGTGAGCATGGTCGTGAATGGTAGAACTGTGAATGAAGCTGGGTACTGAGTTGGGGGTGAGGATCAGGGGAGGAGGATCTTTGCTGGAATGATTGTGATAGTCTTTCATTCATTCATTCATTCAGTAATATTTCCTGGGCACCAACTGTGCACAGGGCACTGTAGTAAATAGCTACTCTGGATAGGGCACTATTCTGGGCACCTATTGTGTATCGAGAGCTATACTGGGTGCCTACTGGGTGCAGGTCACAGTACTGAGTGCCTACTATAGGCAGAGCCCTGTAAGGGGTCCTCCTGCATACAGAGCTCTGGACTGGACTATTAGCTGACTGGCAGAGAAGCATAAATATGGTGTGGTAATTAGGGAAGACCTCCAGGAGGATGGAGGCTTTCTGGGGAGCTTTAGAGGAGAGGGGACATGGAGGAGGATGTCCTAAGAGGGGAGAACTGAGCCTCTTGAGGTGCCAAAACTTAGTGGCAGATAAAGGACCAGCTATGGCCACTGAAGAGAGAGGAAGATAAGGAGACAATGGTGCAGAGGGTACTGGGCATTCCATGAAGATGGTACTGAGTACTCCATGCAGATGGTACTGAGCGTCCCATGCAGACGAAACTGGGCATAATAATAATAATAATAATACTAGGCATCCCATTCAGTTGGCATTAATTGCTCCGTGCAGACAGTACTGAGCATTCTGTGCAGACGATCCTGCATGTCTCACACAGGGAGTACCAGATGTTACATGCAGGTTATCCTGGGCACCCAGCGAAAGTGGTGTTGGGTGTCCCACGTAGACAGCGGTTCTAGACGTTACTTCGAGACACGGCTTGCACTTCACCCAGACATTGCCAGTTATCAGGTCAAACCTCACCCGGGGTTGAACCCGGTGAACTCACTACGGGCATGAGTCCTGGTTCTGGCGAAAGCATGTTCAGCTTTCCTGTCTAAAGGTCAGACTGTTATCACCTGTCCTAGGATAGACAGCCCCAATGAGAAATGCTCTTCCTCCTCCTCTCCCCCGAGTGCTAGTCATGGTACTCCAGGCACAGCCCCCAGGCCCAGGGACAAACTTGGCCCTGCAGGAGAGGTTGGCCGGGTCTAGGCAAAGCGGCTTCTCCAGGACACAGGGGATCGGCTATCAGTGAGCCACACCATCAACCATCATCCCTACAGCGACACCCCAATGTCAGTCCTACAGTCAATCAATCGATCAACCTTTTAAGGGCCTACAGTGAGCCAAGCATTATACTAAGCAATTAGGATAGTACATTGGAGGAAGGAAACACTATCCTTGCCCCTGTGGAGATTACAGTAGAGTATGGGATTGGTGGAGAGACACAGAAATAAATTACAGGAAGGAGGAAAAAGTGCTTATGGAAATCAGTACGTACCTAAGTGCCATCATGCATTGTTATTGCAAGAGTGCTGAGGGGACAGGTGGGACAGTTTGACCTGGAGAGAAGAAAAATTGATTGGGGAAAGACTTCTGGAGGAGGTGGAATTTAAAAAGGGCTTGGAAGAGGAGGGGCACTGTGGTCTGTCGGATATGAAGAAAGAGGGAATTCCAGGGAGCAGAGAGGGTTGTGTGCCCTTCTAGCCTTTTGATACTCACCGCAGTCCCACAACATTTATATAAATATTCCTATACTCTACCATCTCCTCTCTCCCTAATTTATTTTAATGTAATAATAATGATAATAATTGTGGCATTTGTTAAGCGCTTACTGCATGCCAGGCACTGTACTAACCTCTAGGGTGGATACAAGGAAATCGGGTTGGAAACAGTCCCTGTCCCACATGGGGCTCACAATCTTAATCCCCATTTTACAGATGAGGTAACTGAGGCACTGACAAGTAAAGTGACTTGCCCAGGGCCATATAATAGCCAAGTGTCAGAACTAGGATTAGAACCCTTGACCTTCTGACTCCCAGGCCCGTACTCTTATCTACTATGCCATGCTACTTCCCATTCTGTCTCCTCCTGTAGACTTTAAGTGCCTCGTGGGCAGGGATCATGTCTACCAACCCTGTTGTGCTTGGCACATATTGCGCTTAACAAATACCATAATTAATTCATCACTTTCCCAGGCACTTAGTACAGTGCTCTGCACCCAGTAGATGCTGCTCAATAAATATCACTGACTGATTGATTGATTGAGGGCAGGAGCAAGGATTCAGGAGAGACTAGAACAAGGCACGGTATTAGGATAGTTGAGAGGAAGGAAGAAGGCCAGCTGGGCTGTGACGTGAGAAGAGAGTGAAGAAGTAAGAGGAAGAGAGCTGATTGAGTGCCTTAAAGTTGATGGTCAGGAATGTAGTCACTCACCCGTATTTTTTGAGCACTTACTGTTTGCAGAGCACTGTACTAAGCACTTGGGAGAGTACACGGTTTGATGCAGAGAGGAATGAGCAGCCACTGGAAGTTTTTGAGGAGTGGAGAGATGCGTGCAGAGTAATGTTCCAGGCTGCAGAGTGAAGCATGGACTGAAGAAGGGTGAGACTCTGAAGGGGAGGTGTGCGAGAAGATTGATGCAGCAAAAAAAAACTAGGATTCATTCATTCAATAGTGTTTATTGAGCACTTACTATGTGCAGAGCACTGTACTAAGCGATTGGAATGTACAGTTCGGCAACAGATAGAGACAACCCCTGCCCAATGACGGGCTCACAGTCTAATTGGGGATGCGATGAACGCCTAGGCTAGGATGGTGGCCATTTGGTAGGAGAGGAAGAGGTAGATCTGTTCATTCAGTATAGAATATTATCTCTAGCAGGAGCACCGGGACACTGAAGAGAATAATGTGCTGGATGCCCTCCTGGACACCTACCCTCAGGTTTAATGATGGACCATCCGACACCTCTCACTCTCCCGCCCCTTTCCATCCCTGACACTCCCTCCAGTGACCCAGCTTGGACCATCCAATGCCCTGATTCTTCCTGCTCCATCCCCGACTCTCCCAGTGACCCAGCAGGAATGCCTGTCTCCCAGCAGTGATAGTTCTTGGGTTAGAACCCGGGTGATGGATTGACCCTGTCATTTCCCTGCAGATTGGGGCAGAGCCCAGTTGTGGTCTCTACCTCTCTGGATACTCAGATATCTGGCCTAACCGCTGGTGGCTGGCACCGAGGCCTCACTGACCCAGGTAAGCTCAGAAGCAGAAGCTGAGAGAAGCAGTATGGTGTAGTGGAGAGAACACGGGCCTGGGAGTCAGAAGGTCATGGTTTCTAATCCCGCTCCATTTGTCTGCTGTGTGACAAGCAAGTCAACTTCGCTTCTCTGAGCCTCAGTTACCTCATCTGTAAAATGGGGATTGAGACTGGGAGCCCCTTTTGGGACCGGGACTGTGTCCAACCCAATTTGCTTGTATCTACCCCAGTGCTTAGTTCAGTGCCTGTCACACAGTAAGCGCTTAACAAATATTCATTCATTCAATAGCATTTATTGAGCGCTTGCCATGTGCAGAGCACTGCACTAAGCGCTTGGAATGTACAATTCGGCCAAAGATAGAGACAATCCCTGCCTAATGACGGGCTCACAGTCTAAATCATGATTAGTATTATTATCAGGCCCAACTGCAGCCTAGACTGGGGCTCTCGAGCTCTTTCACTGGCCCCAGGGACCTTGATGGTAGAGTCAGGGAACTCTACCTCTTCTCTGATCTCAGGTCTTCCTGCTGCCACACCGTCCCTTCTGCCCTCTTGCCTCTGGGGTCCTGGGGGAGGGGGAGGGCAGAAGTTACCAGCTGGATACAGTGGAAGAGCCCCTCCGCTCCCTCCTCCACCTCTCCCCTTGACTCCTGGCCCGACCTAGGAGTCTGAGGACCTGCCAGGACCCAGGGTGGGGGGCAGGGAAGGGGAGCCAAGGCCAGGGCAGAGGTGGGGGCGGGGGCCGCAGACCTTCCCCAGACAGCCACGGCCGGGCTACCTGGCAGGGGGCCAGAGCCAGGGCGGCCACATGCTGAGCTAGCTCTGGAGAGCTCCCCAGCCACGAGGGGCTTTTGCAAGCTCGTCCTAGGGGCCAAACTTCACTCAGACTCACGGATTGCAGCAGCAGCCGTCGGCTGGAGCCCTCCACGCCCGCTCTGTCAACACAGATGGAGCCGCAGGGCAGGGCCGGCCCACGTGCTTGCCCAGGCCCAGACTTGTCACCGCTGGGGCCATCGATGGGGTGGCGGGGGCTGGAGGCCGCAGCCCGGGGTGGGGCTAGCCCGGTGGGATGCCAGCCTCCTGGGGAGAAGGACGTTGGCCAGCACGGCCAGATGGAGAGGCTGGACGGAGGGGGTCACCCCGTTGGCAGTATGGTATAGGAGGAGAAGCAGCGCGGCGTAGTGGGTACATCCTGGGGCTGGGAGTCACGAGGTCGTGGGTTCTAATACTTAATCCTGGCTCCGCCACTTGTCTGCTGTGTGACCTTGGGCGAGTCACATTAATTCTCTACTCTTCAATTACCCCCTCTATAAAATGGGGATTGAGACTGTGAGCTCCAAGTGGGACAGGGACTCTGTTCAACCTGATTTGCTTGTATCCATCCCAGCACATAGTACAGTGTCTGGCGCGTAGTAAGTGCTTAACAAATACCATAATTATACTTTTTAGGGGCGACCCGAGCATTCATGTGTTTAAACGGGTGATCTGCTCGGGATTTCTCTGGTGGCCTTTTGGAAAAAGCCCAGACCTGGGAGTTAAAGGACCTGGGTTTGAATTCCCGCTCCACTACGTGGTTGCTGTGTGACATGGGGCAAGTCACTAAGCTTCTCCGTGTCTGTTTCCTCATCTGTAAAATGGGGATTAAATCCTACTCCCTCCCCTTAGACCGTGGGCCCCCTGTCAGACAGGGACTGTGACCAATCTGATTACCCTAACGATTAGAACAGTACTTGACACATAGTGCTTGTTGTGGACAGGGATTGTGTCTGTCAACTCTGTTATACTGTACTCTCCCAAGAGCTTAATACAGTGCTCTGCAAGTAGTAATTACTCAGTAAATACCATTGATAATGATGATGATGATGATAGTAAGCACTTAACAAGCATAATAATAACAATAATAATAATAATGCCTTCCACCTTGCTCCCACTGTGTGTACCCTCAACCCTGTAATATTGCAAGCTCCTCCAGAACATGCAGGGCCTGTGGCTTCTAATTTTACTCCATATTCCCAAATGCCTAACACAGTGCCCTGCACATTACAGGGACTCCAATACAGTGCTCTGCACATAGTAGGAACCCAGTACACTGTTCTGCAAAAAGGAGGCGTCTGGCACTGCACTCTCCACCCAGTAGGCAACCAGTGAAACACTCTGCATATAGTCAGAGCCCAGCACAGTGCTTCGCACTTAATAGGCATAAGAAGGGAGAGGTCGGGATCAGGGATGCAGGGGACAAGGAGTAGGGGAGCAAAAAAGCAGGAGATGGAGAGCAGAGGTCGGGGGGCAAAAAAGCAGGAGGCAGAGATGGCAGTTTCTGGTCTCTGCTAAACCCACGTCTAAGTGGATGTAAGTGAATGTTTGTATGACTCCCTTTGTTTCTCTATAAATGTCTCTCTGTGTCTCTCCATTCCTCTGTCTGTCTTCCATCCCCGTGTTTCCGTCCTGGCCTGACCCTTTGCCCCTCTGCCCCTCATGGCCCGTCAGTCACCAGGAGGCTCAGCGCTGGCCAGCCCTTGGTCAGGACTGTCGGTCCCCTAGCTGTCCGGGAGCTGGTCACTGCCTCACCTGACCCTGGATCCGGGGTGGGAAATCAGGGGTCTGTTTAAGGGGCTAGAGGCTAAGAGGTCCAATGACCCTGGGTTCCTCCCCCCGCACCTCCAGCTGCCTGGTTTGGACCCCAGCCTCACTCTCCCCGGCTCTCCGACCAGATCCGGAAGCTTCCACTGGGGGCTGGAAAGTCCCCACAATAGGGGTTTCTGACCTGGTCACTCCAGGCAACCCCACCCTGCCTGCCTCCTCTCAAAGTCCCTCCTCTGTCCACCCTACCCCCTCCCAACTTCCCTCCCTCCCCTCCTCAGCCAGCCTGACACAGGACCTTCCGTCCCCTCCCGTGCTTTCAGCTTGACCACGAGTCCAGTTTGAGCATTTGGGGCAGAGTCCTGTGCGGATCCCTTCCCCTGCAGATCCAGCTCATCTACCCCTTTTACAGATAGGGAAACTGAGGCCCGGGGCCGGGTTTGGTACCGGAGGCCCCCCCCTCATCGGAGCCCTGCCCACAGCGAACTCAGACCAGACCAGACTAGGCCGGACCCAGCCCCTACAACCTTGCCACATTCCGAGCCCACGCGGTCCAGGCCCCTCCCTGGGAGTAATCACAGGCCCTGCCCCCTCTGGCTCCTCCCACAGACCTCACGACCCTCCCGCTCCCAAAACCCACCAGTCCCACCCACCATCTGCCTGGCCCTCCCCTGCCACAGCCCAACTGTACCTCCCACGGTCTGCCTTCCCCTGCCTATCACCTTGCCATTCACGTTGCCGGCCGGTCCACCACTTACCTGGCCCAGCCATTACATCCAACTGCCCTCATGAATAATGTTGGTATTTGTTAAGCGCTTACTATGTGCAGAGCACTGTTCTAAGCGCTGGGGTAGACACAGGGGAATCAGGTTGTCCCACGTGGGGCTCACAGTCTTCATCCCCATTTTACAGATGAGGGAACTGAGGCCCAGAGAAGTGAAGTGACTTGCCCAAGGTCACAGAGCAGACAAGTGGCAGAGCTGGGATTCGAACTCATGACCTCTGACTCCAAAGCCCGTGCTCTTTCCACTGAGCCACGCTGCTTCTCATGGTGCCACCCACCTTCCTGACGGCCCCATCCACAGCTCTGATGACCCTGCCCCCCATCCTTACAGGCCCCTCCACAATTGTCCTGCCTTACCTGCCTCCACCTGGGGGAAAAAGACCCAGAATCTAGAAATGAGGTTAAGTGGGGATCAGGTCTCCACCCAGACATCCCCCTCCCAGCCCCATCGAGAGCAGGGATTGTGTCTCCTCCTCCCACTGTCTTCCATTAGCTCCCAGGACGAGTGTGTGTGAGTGAGAGAGAGAGAGAGAGTGTGGTTACACCCTCACCCTCTAGACTGTAAAATCCTTCAATTGTATTTACTGAGCGCTTACTGCATGCAAAGTACTGTGCTAAAAAGCTCTTTGTGGGCAGGATCAGCTCTACCACCTCCATTGCAGTATATTCTCCCAAGCGCTTAGTATACTGCTCTCATCAATAAATGCCACTGATTGTTGTGTGTGCGTCCTTGCCTCACTATCAGATCGGCAGGCGCTCAAAGTCAATCAGTCGTATTTATTGAGCTCTTATTGTGTGCGGAGTAATGTAATAAGCACTTGGAAGAGTATGATATAAAAATAAACAGCCATTCCCTGTCCACAATGAACTTACAGTCTAGAGCTTACAGTTGAAGGCAAGACTGTCTCTCCTCCACCTCCCTCTGTCCCTCCCTCAGCCCCCACCGACCGAATTGTAAAACAGTGAAGGGAGGATCGCTCCCCAGAGGAGCCATCCTGACTAGAGCACAGGGCAGCATCATTAGCCTCCAAGCACCAGCAAAGGTGAATTGGTACGGCCTTGCAAATAAGGAAGGGATCTACCAGCTATCTTCCTTCTCCAGGAGGGAAAATCCTCCTGCCTCCTCTCCTGGCCTCCAGCAGGTCAGGGGCCACCAGTTGAGGTTCAGGACCAGCCCTCAATTCTCCCTAGCCCCCATCCCAGAGACGGCCCCCCTTGGCCCTCCCCATCGCAAAGGGCAGCTAAAAGACCAAGCTGCCCACTCTGATTGCTGCCCGATGAACTTATTATAGCCTCAGTGATGGGTTAGAGAGACACAAACCGGCTCTGCCCTTAAGGAGCTTCTGCTTCTAGGCAGTAGGCTACATTAACATGCAAGCACTCCTTTTTTTTTCATTTTTGCACTCCCTTTACCCCTGGCTTCAGTGGGTGAGGCAGGTCACTGCTTGTTTTTCTTGGTCTCATTATACTGCCCCTGGACTCGGTCTTCTGATCTGGGCAAATGGTAGAGTTGGGACTGGGGCTGGGATGAGTGGTTATTGCCGCTGGGCCTGCAGAGGAGAAGAAGAAAGAGAAAGAGAGGAGAGGGAGGCAGAAGAGGTATGAGAGGCTGAAGTAAGAGGGGTTTTGGGGAGGCCAGGTCAGGTGGGTGGAGCAAAATGGGAAAAGCCCTAAATCCTCCAAACCTCCAGTGGCTCGGTCAACTGAGCAATTAATCAATCAATCATATTTATTGAGTGCTTACTGAGTGTAGACCACTGTACTAAGCGCTTGGGAGAGTACCAACAGAACTGGTAGACACATTCCCTGACCACAACGAGCTTACATGGAGGCAGTAAGTGGTGAGGGAGGCCTGGGAGAGACAGGAGAAGGGGCTGCTGAAGACCAGGCCAGACTGTGTCCCCTGAAGGTGACATGGGGGGGGGGGCATCTCAGAGGGCACAGAGGCAGCTGAGAAAAACACTTATGGGTGAGGGCAGAATGGGGGTGGGGAATACCCCAGGGAGTGGAAGTGGACCCATAGGACCCATGTAGGGTTCAGAGACCCCACCACAGCCCCCAGGGGACCCCAACTTGGGGAACCTCACCTCTCTTCTCTCCTTCTACAACCCAACCCACATACTTCGCTCCTCTGGTGCTAACCTTCTCACTGTGCCTCGATCTTGCCTGTCTTGCAGCAGACCCCTGGCCCACGTTCTACCTCTAGCCACCCTCCCTCCTCAGTTCCACCAGACAATTATTCTCTCCCCCTTCAAAGCCTTACTGAAGGCCCGTCTCCTCCAAGAGGCCTTCCCAGACTAAGCTCCACTTTTCCTCATCTCCCACTGCCTCCCGCATCGCCCTGACTCGCTCCCTTTGCTAATAATAATGATGATGGTATTTGTTAAGCTCTTACTATGTGCCAAGCACTTTTCTTAGTGCTGGGGGAGATATAAAGTAATCAGGTAGTCCCAGTTTGGACTCACAGTCTTAATCCCCATTTTACAGATGAGTCAACTGAGGCACAGAAAAGTTAAGTGACTTACCCAAAGTTACACAGCCGATAAGTGGAAAAGCTGGATATAGAACCCATGACCTCTGACTCCCAAGCCCCTGCTCTTTCTACTAAGACACACTGCTTCTCTTCCCCACCTCCCAGCCCCACAGCACTTATGTATATATTTGTAATTTTATTTATTTGTATGGATGTCTATTTGTAATGATGTCTGTTTCCTCCCCCTCTAGATTGTGAGTTCATTGTGGGCGGGGATTGTCACTCTTTATTGTTGTATTTAGACAGTGCTCTGCCTACAGTAAGAGCTTAATAAATACGATCGAATGAATAAATGAATGAATGAACCAGGGAGACTGAGTTTGCAGGGAGGAAGGACTGCTTCAGGACAACTCCAGGCCACACTGGTGGCGGGACGTTCCTCAGCAGGGGTCGGCATGCAGGCGGCCCCAGCCTGGGTTGCCCCCCCGACACTCCAGATTGCCAAATCCATCCAGTCAGCCTCTCCTCGGCCGGGCCCTGGCATCACTGGAATTCAAGGTGCTGGTCGGCCGGGACGTTGTACTTGGTCTTGTGAGCCTCAAAGAGGTTGTGCAGTTCTTCTATGTACAGCTGGTGCAACTGGTCCACTTCTTCCTGGGTGGGGTTGGTCTTCTTCTCCACCTCAATTGGCTTCCCGACTGCGGATGGAGGGTTGGGGGATAGAGAACAACACTAGGGTCAGTGTCAGCAACCTATATCTAGTGCCTACGGAGTGCCCAGCGCTGGACCAGGGACCTCCTGGGTCTGTAGAGTGCTGGCTTGGACTGGTCGGATGCAGAGCGTTGTCTTAGTAGCTTGGGGGAAGGCAGAAGACGTAAGAGCCGCAATCCCTGATTTAATAGGCTCACATACTATTCGGTGGGGACAGCAGACACTCACTAAGGACCCGCCCAGAGTTTAGAGCGGAGAAAGCGAGAGGAACAGCATTCAATACATCCATGAACCCTGACGGGGTGGAGTGAGCTGAGGTGTGGCAGGGCCCAGAGGGGGAGGCTTCAGTCAGAGAAAGCCTCCTGCAAGAGGTAGTTCTTCAGGAGACTTTGAAAAGGGGGAGAGCTGTGGTCTGGCAGATTTGAGAAGGGAAGGAGTTCCAGGCAGGAGGAAGGGTGTGAGTGTGGGATCGGAGGAGGGAGAGTTGAGGGTGAGGAAGAGTGACAACTTGAGCTTGGGAGGAGCCAAGAGGGTGAGTGGGTGGGGTGCTCACTGGCCAGCCTTAATGCCAGACATTGGGCCAGTGGCCCAGTTCTCTCTGGGAGGACACAGGGAATAGAAGCCCTGGCTCCCCCGACCCCCAAATGGCCTCCTGCTTCCCCAGTCCTCCCCGTTCCCCCCCGCCCCCACACTCACCCACGGTGTAGATGGGGCGCCGGTAGGGGAGCAGACCGAAGCTGTACTGGAACACACCGCGGGCGTGGAACAAGGGGAGGGAGATGCCCATGATCTTCTGCAGCCGCTCCTGCACCCAGCGCAGCCATGAGCCCGAGGGATTTTTGACCTGATCAAACAGCTCGTTTTCTCCAAAGGAGAAGATAGGCACCAACGGAGCCCTGTAGAGACCACCAGAGGGATAGGGAAGGGACATGGATGAACTAGGGCTCTGTTTGGATTCTCCATTTCGGTACACTCACCTTTCCCGCAGGGTGAATGAATGTAGGACCCCAGACCACTGTTCAGGGTCAACGGTGATCCTTGCGCCTGCTTCTCCCAACAGCGTTCAACCCGGCAGCTCCAATGCACCCCACTCTGAGCCCCCAGAGAACCCATCAGATCAACTCAGTGTTGAACAGCCGCGTGACCTAGCCAATAGAGCCTAGGCCCGAGAGTCAGAAGGACCTAGTTCTAATCCCGACTTTGCCACTTATCTGCTGAGTGACCTTGGACAAGTTACTTCACTTCTCTGTGCCTCCATTCCCTCATCTATAAAATGGGGATTAAGATTATAAACCTCATGTGGCGCATGGATTGTGTCCAACCTGATTAGCTTTAATCTACCCCAGCACTTAATACAGTGCCTGACACGTAGTAAGCACTTAACAGGCAGGGACTGTGTTTGCTTATTGTTGTACCGTACTCTCCCAAGAACTTAGTACAGTGCTCTGCACAGAGTGAGCGCTAAATAAATAAGATTAAATGAATGAGATGCCATTAAAAAAAAAGTCAGATCCCCCCTGCCTCGGGCCTGCAGTGTTGGGCTCCGCTTGCAGGAGCACCTGATCACACAGTCAACCCACTGACTGTGGGTTGAGCGACTGGCAGGTATGGTATAGGGTGGTAGTTACCCATATTGCAGGGCAAGACGGATGAAGCCCTTCCGGCTGTTCAGCAGCAGTTTATAAGCCCCAGGACGGGCATCCAGGGCCTCGCGTGCCCCCCCGACCACGATGACCAGCAGGTTTCCTCCCTCCTTCTTGCTCAGCAGGTGCATCACACACTCCTTCTCTGATGAGACCAGACCTAGGGCAGACAGAGGTATAGGAAGCATGGCATGGGCTGGCAGAATGTCGATGTCGCCCTCGCTAGCCACCTCATACTCATTGCTCTCCCCTCAAAACGAAAATCCAACGCCCACATCCAGAACCCCCATTGAGGGTGGGAGAGAGGTTAAGGGAGGCTTGTGCTTTCTGCCCTGTGAACTACTGGCTCTCCCTGGCATATACCAAGAGCACAATTGGACACTGGCCCACCTGCCCAGGGTGCAAAAAGAAATTGGGCAGTGAGCCCAAAGAAAATTAGGCCTCTGGAAAATTAGGATCCTCTCCTGTGAGTTCTTCTTTTGTTCATGTCCCTCGGTTGTCTGGTGGGAAGGGGACTGTGGGTGTGTTGCTGCAGGCAGACCCCGGGGGCTCGGGCAGTGGGAGAGGGGCGGAAGGAAGAAGGGAGTGATGGGGGTGGGGCCAGGGAAGATTCTGGGGCTCAGTAACAACGTGTCACCAAAACATTTGCCTAACCGACATGAATAACTCAGCTTTGTCCAGCTTCATAGGGACCCAAGGGTTGGGGAAAACCACAGATAAATCAGCCTTTTTGTTCTGACCGTAACACCAGCTCCTCAGCAACATTCAACCAGGGCTGACCCCTGAAGCTCACCTAATCCAAGACTCCTCCAACTGGGTCAACAGGAGGAATCTTATGCTATTGCTCTCTCTTATGATCATGGACAGACCCTCCAACACCCCCTGACTTTCCCTTCTCCATCCCTGACCTTCCACTTTCTCCATTCCTGACCCTCTCCCAGTGACCCAGCACAGACCATCCCACACCCCTGATTCTCCCCTCTGTCCCTGACTGTCCCCAGTGACCCAGCATGGACCGTTCAACACCCCTGACTCTCCCATCTAATAATCCACCCTGTCCTTCATGCTTGGTAGGATACGATAAGAGTATCTCCCCGGAGCTCCACCATGAGGTGTTCACACCGGGCTGCCTCCCCAGAGACCTCTTCCCAGCAGCAGCCTAACCTCTGCCTCCTCAGTGGGTAGGAGACAGTCAGAGGGATGGTGGCTGTGTCTAATCACCATCCCTCCTACTACGAGCTGATTCTTGACCCGTGCCACACCACCCCACCCCTATGCCTCGGGGGGCATTTACCTCCAGACATGATATATTCCCGGAAGAAGGGGATGCGGAACCAGAGAGTCAACATCATCAGGTGGGGCCGGATGCCAGGGAACAGGCTGGAGAAGCCCGTGGCCTCGGTGCAGAAGTTGGTAGAAGCGCCGGCCACCAGCACCCCGTGCGGGTGGAAACCGGCCACGTAGTTCCTCCTGGGGTCCAGCTCGGCCGTCTTGATGAGCTGAGGGAGGCACAGCGCCAGAAGCCTGAACACCACAGATAAATCCTGTGGTGCCTGAGCTCTGGGGATGGAGGTGGGGGGCTGAGCTCCGAGGGGCGTGGGGGGAGGGGCGAGCTTTGGGGAAGGGCTCCAGGAGGGGGTGGGGGGTAGGACTGGGGGATCCCTGGCATCCATGGCTCTCTCAAATACGTCCACATCCGGTCTCCAATCTGCCAGCCCTCCCTTCTGGAACCCTACCCCACTCCAGACCATGACTCCTTTGCGAATGATTTGGTGTGTTCAGAGGATGGGGTATCTGTCCTGTCTTTTCCTCTGGATTGGGCAGGTCTGGGTCCTGGTGGAGCAAGGCTAGAGTCACTCTGGATGCTAGACTGGAATAGATCTGGTTACTCTAGACTGTAAACTCGTTATGGGCAGGCAATGTGTCTTTTTATTCTTGTCTTGTACAGTCTGGCAATAAAGAGATATAATCCCTGCCCACCACCCAGCTCACAGTCTAGAGGGGGCTTTGCGGTCAGACCTCTGGGTTAGGAGGGAGGAGAGAGCACCTCGAAAGGAAAGAGCATCCTGAGGGGGGAACGGGTTGTGTGTGACCCTTAGGGGCTCCAGGAGGAAGAATCTGCAGCAAGAGATTGCCATTGAAGGGCCGCATGGGGAAGGAACAGAGCATGTGAAGCATCTGGGAGGGAGCTGCCGCCCACTGGGAGTCTTCGCCGGGAACTGGGCCGAAGGGTCAGATCCAGAAACCGAACACCGGTGCAGAGGGAGAGGAATTAGGATATGGGAGGCAGGGGGAGGACGGGAGGCCGAGGAGGGGTGGGAGGCGCAGTGGTATAGGGGGTTGGGGTGGGGGCAGGTAAAAATAGTGGCGGGCCCAGGCAGCCGGGCTCCTGGCTGGGCTCCACCCATTGTGGGGGCGGAGGGGAGGAGACGGGAGGGGAGAGGAGAGGTCACTGGGGACACAGGCCGAGTGAAGGGGCGCCTGTGTCCTACAGCTGGACCGGTGGGTCCAGACGGGCAGCCGGGAATCCCATGGTCTGACGCAGAGACCCGCTGACCAGGGCGCCTGACAAGCCTGGGACGTCCACCGTGCAGGCATGATGGGGCCGTGGACAACTGCTGCCGACCCCAGAGGGGGACCGGATCAAGTCTCGATCTCCTTCCCCCTTGGTAACCCTACCCGGAAGGGTCACGTGGTCCAAGTGCTCATTCAACCCTGACGAAGGAGCCCTGACGCACAGGCCCGGCACCCACCTAGAAACCAGGCAATGGAGTCTAATGGAAACCATTAATCCTGACCCCCACCATTGTCAGCTGTGTGACCTTGAGCAAATCACTTCACTTCTCTGCTTAGTTACCTCATCTGTAAAATGGGGATTAAGACTGAGCCCCTCGTGGGACACGGACTGTGCCCAACCAGATTATCTTGGGTCTACCCCAGTGCTTAGTATAGGCATATAGTGAGCATTTTTAACAAATACCATGTAAAACAAACCAAAAAAATTAGGCAGCAGACCAAAGGGAAATGGAGCAGAGGCCCTAAGAGAAAGGGAACCAGTCCCTCCTGTTTTCACTGCTATTCTTTCAGATGCTGGCTCTCCAAGGACTTCTGCTTGGGGGTGGGGTGGGGGGGTTGAAAAAGGAGAGGGGGAGGAAGAAAATAAGGAAGAGGAAAAGGGGGGCCAGCTCTTGGGCGTTGCTGCGGGCGACGTGGGGAGCACGGCTGAGGGACGGGGCTGAAGGGAGGGGAGAAGAGGGAGAGGACGCCGATGTCCATTTGGTGTTGCCGCACGGCCAGAAGCTGTTACTGACCCCGCTGGACTGCGTCGAGGGGAAGGGGTGGGGGGAGGAGGAGACCTGGGAGGAGAGGGGAGGGAGGGGCCGTTCGAGGTCAGTGCCCGGCCAGGGCTCAGGGACACACTGTTCCGGCCAGGCCAGCGGGGCGAGGGGTGGGAAGGGGGAGGGGGACACAGATGCCGGGTACCCCGGCCCTCAGTCTCCCTCTCTGCAAAATGGGAACGACCTGGTATGGGGGGAATGGGGGCTCTCCCGAGGGAAAGGGAAACCTGTCCCACTTCCCCCCTCCTTTTTTCCTTTCTCCCTTCCCTTACACCCTCCTCCCCTCCCCTCCCTCCACCCCCCAACAGGTTGTCTGGTTCTCTAGTCCCTACCAATGGTTAGATGCCCCCAGCTTCGAGAGGAGGCAGAGGCGGGGCCAGGAGTGGGGGAGGATCCCCGGCCCTGGATCTGCGGGGGCTGGGGTGACCCTGAAGCTTCCTCACGCTCTCTCCTCTCAATGCCGGCTGGGGCTCAGGGCCAGCTCCTAGCCCATCCAGCCCCGCCTCCCCTCATTGCTGGCCAACCCGTCTCACCTCTAGCTCGCCCCCCATCCCCTCATCGTCGGGAGCCCCTGACTAGCCCCTACTCGCCACCCATTCCCTGACCATCAGCAGGCCAACCCCTAGCCCTACCCTGAGGCTCCCATAAAGTGGGGTCCCTCCTCAACCTCCCCCTCCCAGGTGGCCCAGGGGGACTTCCCAGAAGAGGAAGTTTCCTTCTGTGACTGTGGAGTGACCTTGGCCGCCCCCGTGGGGAGGATAGATCCCCGAACACCAGTTTCTCCTAGCGGGTGGGGGAGGTCTGGGAAGAGGCTGGGACCACCGAGGCCGATGAGGTTCAGCGGCTTTTGGCCCAAAGCTGGATCTCTCCCTCCCTGACTCTCTCTGGGGCCATCCACAGTGGTGAGGTCCACGGGAGATGGGTGTGGATGGGACTCTCGGGGGTCCAGTGCAGCTGACTCTTGAGAAGTGGGGGGTCAAGTTCTGGGGGGGGGGGATCCCTCCCCGCTGCCAGTCTGGGCCCTGGGTCCAATGTGCCCTCACCACGAGGTTTCACATTCTTCCCCCTTGCCTAAACCAGAGAGGAAAGATATTGAGGCCGGAGGGATTCACAAAGGTCATTCTATCTGTCCCACTGCTTTAGGTGGGCCTGTTGGGCCCATTGTCAGGGACACAGGGGAAACACTGTGGCTCAGTGGAAAGAGCCCGGGTTTGGGAGTCAGAGGTCATGGGTTCTAATCCCGGCTCTGCCGCTTGTCAGCTGTGTGACTTTCGGCAAGTCACTTAACTTCTCTGGGCCTCCGTTACCTCATCTGGAAAACGGGGATGAAGACTGTGAGCCCCACGTGGGACAACCTGATCACCTCGTATTCCCCCCCCCCCAGCGCTTAGAACAGTGCTTCGCGCATAGTAAGCGCTTAACAAATGCCAACGGAGAAGCAGCGTGGCTCAGTGGAAAGAGCCCGGGCTGGGGAGTCAGAGGTCATGGGTTCTAATCCCGGCTCCGCCGCTTGTCAGCTGTGCGACTTTGGGCAAGTCACTTAACTTCTCTGGGCCTCCGTTACCTCATCTGGAAAACGGGGATGAAGACTGTGAGCCCCACGTGGGACAACCTGATCACCTCGTATCTACCCCAGCGCTTAGAACAGTGCTTCGCGCTTAGTAAGCGCTCAACAAATGCCATCCTTATTAAATGGGCGTTAATGCAGTGACGTGGCGCCCTCTGCCGAACAGCAGTGGTGATGTCTCCCCCGACCTCGTGTCGGTTTCCCTCCATAATTCCTCCCGCATCCACCCCGCACCCTCCCGGCCCCTGGGGCGAGCCCAGAACCGACGGCGGGGACGGTTAGACTGCAGGCCGGGGATGGAGGAAGGGATTGAGCCAGCAAGGGGGGGACTCAACTCTCTGTTTTCACGTTGAAGCCAACTGGAAAACAGCAAGAGGGAGTTGGGTTAGACTCACCGGGGAAGGGGGAGGGAACCCCGGAGAGGGGGAGGGCCTTGCGGGAAAGCAGGGGGTGGGCAAGAGGACCTTCACCAGAGTGCTCCAAGAGGTCAAGACTCTCGTGTGTCCAGCCCGGACATCCGGGGGCCCGATTCTCCCCTCTCCCAATCCTGCCCCTCCTTGGCCGATAGTACTATCACCTCCCCTTGGCTCCGGCCGTCCACCCTTTACCCCACTTTTCCCTGAGGCTCTAAATGTGCACAGCCCCCGCCCCTGACTGATAACGGGGCTCCATGCGGGAGAACAGGCAGGATCCAGCCAGGATGAGAGAGTGGGGTGACCTCATCCTGTTCCTAACCAGCAGGAGTCCCACTTTGCCCCTCAGCTAGAGCCAGGGAGTACTATGTTGATGGCCTCTCTGTTGCCCTAATAATAATAATAATAATGGGATTTATTTAGCGCTTACTATGAGCCAAGCACTGTTCTAAGCAATGAGGTAGATACAAGGTAATCAGGTTGTCCCACGTTTGGCTCACAGTCTTAATCCCCATTTTACAGACGAGGTAACTGAGGCACAGAGAAATTAATAATAATAATAATGTTGGTGTTTGTTAAGCACTTACTATGTGCAGAGCATTGTTCTAAGCACTGGGTAATCAGGTTGTCCCACGTGAGGCTCACAGTTAATCCCCATTTTACAAGATGAGGTAACTGAGGCACAGAGAAGTTAAGTGACTCGCCCACAGTCACACAGCGGACAGGTGGCAGAGCCGGGATTCGAACCCATGACCTCTGACTCCCAAGCCCGGGCTCTTTCCACTGAGCCACGCTGCTTCCCTAGGGGCTGTTGAGCACCCCCCATCCCTTACCAGGATCAGAAGAGTTGGTGCCCCTGGGCAAAGGAGTGACTTTCTGGCCACTCTTAGCCAGAGGGCACTAGGCCATCTGGGGCGGGGGGCAATAGGGAGAGAGACACACCCTCAGGACTTCCGTCTGGTGGGAGAGACCCCAGGCTGAACCCCTTTTCTTCCTGGGAAACAGTCATCGCAAACCCCGGGGAAAGGGGGGCAGGAACAGAGTCCTTGAGGTCAAGGGTTGTCCGGGGCTGGGCTGGGGCATCTGGCAAGCCCCTAGATGGGCAGATGACCCCCCCCCCTTCGCTAGACCCCTGTCACTCCTCTCCCTTCTATCGCCAGTCCCACTCACCACACCCCAGGGTCCCCTTTGCCCCAAGTCCAATTCACTGTCACCCTTCCCGCACCCCAATCTCTGCTCTTTGCCCCGACACTGGGTCAGGAGAAGCTCCAGGGCTCCACAGCCCGAGAACGCTCCGCCTCACCCCACCCCCAGCAGGAAGCAGAGTAGTCCCCAGAGTCCCTTCTTCCAGGACTCCTGAAACAGGGAGATGGTGTCGTGACAGTCATACAGTAGCCGAGGGTCTCCCTTCCTCCCCGAAGCTGAGGTCAGTAGCGGGATCACATCTCCTCCCAGAGGCCTTCCCAGATTAAGCCCCCTTTTCCCAGGCTCTCTCTCCCTTCTGACTCTTCCATGAACTTGGGCCTGGGACCAGTCAGTATTCACCCTACCCCCAAACACACAGCATGTATGTTCGTATCTTTACATTATATATTATAAATTACTTATTCACTTATATTAATATCTATCTCCTCCTCTAGACTTTAAGTTTGGGCAGGGAAAGTGTCTGCTAGTTTTGTTGAATTGTACTCTCCCAAGCGCTTAGTACTGTGTTCTGCACATAGAAAGCACTCAAAAAATACCGCTGATGGATTGACTGATTGGCGGGTCCCCCTTGATCTAGGATTTTTGTCCCACATTTCTTTCTGGACAATCACTAGGAAAATGTGTCTGGCCAGACCCTCGATTCCCTGCCAGCCTCTGCGGTCCAGACTGGCCCTTCCACCTGCAGTCTGCGAGGCCACACGGAGGCCTCGGGCCCCACGCAAGTGGACATCAGGTGAGAGAGGAAGAGAAGCCGACACAGGGGATGGTAGGAAGCTGGAGGGATCTGAGGAGTGTGAGCCAAAGGGGGCTAATCTGGGAAGGCTCTCTGGAAGTGGAGGTGAGACGAGGCATGGGGAGATGTTCGGGGAGGGTTTGGAAGATGGAGAAACCTGAGTGGGAGGTGGAAGAGCTGTCCCCCCACCCGGAATCCTAGCTCCCAGAGTAGGGGATTTTGAAAGTATTGTCAGACTCTGGATGGGGGTGGGTTGGGGGCCCCTTGGCCGCACGTAACATGGAGGTTGCAGGTCCCCAGTCACCTTTCCACCCAACCATCAGGGGGGCCAAGTGTGTTTCCAGCCCCGGGGTCATCACCTCCATTAGACCCCAAGATGATCTTTAGTAATTATGGTACTTGTTAAGATCTTACTATGAGCTAAGCACTGTTCTAAGAGCCAGGATAGATACAAGCTAATCATGATGGACACAATCCCTGTCCCACATGGGGCTCACAGTCTCAATCCCCATTTTACAGATGAGGTAGCCGAGGCCCAGTGAAGTTAAGTGATTTGCCCAAGGTCACACATCAGACGTGAGAAGCGGCATGGTGTAGTGGTAAGAGCACGGGCTTGGGATTCAGAGGACATGGGTTCTAATCCCAGTTCCACCACTAGTCTGCCGCGTGACCCTGGGCAACTTAACTTCTCTGTGCCTTAACTTCTCTGTGCCTCAGTTACCTCGTCTGTAAAATGGGGATTAAGACTGTGAGCCCCACGTGGGACATCCTGATTATTGTGTACCTACCCCAGCGCTTAGAACGGTGCTTGACACAAAATAAGTGCTTAAAAAATATTATAACTGTTATGATGTGGCTATTATTATTCTATCCATTAAACCCAGCAGGAGCACCGGAGCCCACAGACAACTGTGTCCAGGGTACCCCTCCCCTCCCCCATCCCGGTGGGGCAGCTGGTCCTTCCCCACCTTCCCCAGTGACCCGTCCCCTCTCCCGCCGGCCACCGCCCTCCCTCCCAGCCCCCGCAACCCAGGCTTACAGACACGGGGAAATAGTCTCTCATGTATCTCCAGATGCCGAGGGTCCGAACCCAGTTGAATCGCCGCCCACCCCTGCTGGGTGTTTCCCAGTCCAGGCACCACCAGGCAGCATACAGAACGCTGACCAGCCAGAACCGGGTGAACAGGAGTCCGAAGAAGACCACCAAGCAGCACTGACCTGCGGGAGCAGAAGTGGACGTCAGGGAGATCAGCCCTCCATGGCTGTCTCCACTCCCACCCCCCCCATCCCAACTCCTCCTCTCTCCTCCCCGCCAAGCCCAAGGCTGGGAATAGGTGGGAGGGGGGCTTCTCCCCCAAAAGCACTTAATACAGTGCTCTGCCCAGAGTAAACACTCAACAAACCCCCTTGATCGATTGATAAACCTTCCTCCAGGAAGCCATGCCTGATTGATTCCCATCTTTCTGATCATTCAGCCCTCAGCTACCTCATCTCTTTTATTTGTTTATCTTTATTTTATTCATTTACTCAGTTTTCTTCTTTTTTTTAATCTGAACCTTATACTTTTACTCTGTTCGGCAGTCTGCGTCTGCTTGTCTTCTCCGTTCGTCTGGAAGCTTCCCGAGGGCCGGAACTCTATCTTTATTTCTGTTGCGTGTTTCCAAGCACCTTGTCCAGTGCCTTATAGCCCTGCCGTGGATCTAGCGGACAGAGCACAGCTCTGGGAGTTGGGAGGCCTGGGTTCTAGTCCTGGCTCTGCCTGCTGGAGCCGGACCAAGATTAGGGAAGGTTCCTGACTGATGAACCATCTCAGACATTTTTGAGGTGGCCAGGCCCAGTGGGAATCCTGAAAAATAGCTGGCCGACGTGAGCGGAGAAGACAACAGCGGCTACCAAGAAAACCACCTGCCTGGCAGTGGCACAATGCTAGTCAGCACAGAGTTACGGCCACTCTGACAGCCGATGGATCCTGCAGGTCAAAAACTTTCATGTGCCCATCACTGAATGAAAGAACGCACTGGTCCCCCGCCAGCTTCTCGATCATAGGCCTCTGTGCCCCAGTGGGAACATGACTGAGACGAGGGCAAAGGAGTGGTTCTGCGCAAACCAGCAGCACTGTCATCAACTCCTGCATGAGATGTGGAGGACAGAGCTCTGCCCCGGGAGGTGCCCAGTACAGCACTCTGTCCTCAGTAGGCAGCCATTCCCAGTGGTACTGTTACATATTTTGTTATGAGATGATGAGAGACAGTAGGTTCTAGTGCCGGAGAAGGTTAAAAGAGGGGATGAATGGGGACAACCCTCCTTCCCCCTGGTCCCTCCCTGTCCCCTTCTGCCATGAGGTGGGGAGGGGGCTGGCTAGGCTTGGGAGTTCCTATGGAGGTTGAGAAATGGGTGGATTGGTGGGGGGGGGGGGGGAAAGTGGGAAAGGAAGGAGATCTCTGGGGGCTGGACGGGGGTCGCTTCTTAGAAGCATGGACCGCACCCCTGCCCCCAACCCAAATGTCTGTCGGACTGCCACGGCTGGATAGAGTTTCCATGGGAACCTGGAGCTATGCTTCCCCAGTTAGGGAGGGCAGCATTTGAATCACACTAGTCTAGACCGCTGGAGGGGAAAGCGGGGGCTTAGAGCTTCAAAGTGAGGATTCATTTCATCCAACCCCCTGCCTCTAAGAAAGTGAATAGAGATCAGAATTGTTGTTGACAGGGAAAGGCTGACCCACAGCTGTGAGTGTGGCTGGAAAAGCCCAAATGGGGGCCAGGGTCCTCCCCAGCTCAAGCCCAGAAGCGGCATGGCCCTAAAGGATAGAGCACAGGCTTGGGGCAGGGCAAAAGACCTGAGTTCCAAATCCAGCTCTGCCCAAACCCCCTTGGGCAGTCAGGGACTTCTCTCCTAAAGCCTGGAGTGGGCTTCGGTAAGACTTGGGCCAGGGCCGGGAGGATCGGGGACAAGAAAGAAGGAGAAGTGAAGGAGAGGAGAGAGGGGAGGAGAGGAAAGGAGACGAAGGGAAGAAGGTTGTCCTGCTTCGTCGTGCTGCTCCCTTTCTCTCCCCTCACCACCGAGGAAGCCCAGTAGGAAGGGGGAGGCCGTGACCCTCAGTAGGACCACAGCGCAGCTGGTTGCTGGGCCACCTCAGGAGGCGAGCACACGGTCTCTGGGCTCCGACAACCCCAGAGCCTGGCAATCCCCAGGAGGAGAAATGTGGGCCCTATGCTCGCTCAGCCTCTTCCTGGAGGGCAGTGTCAGGGTCGGGCCCGCGTTCAGGGTCTGGGTCCGGGTGGGACGGGGCGGACGGGCACATGAGCTTCCAGCCGGACCTTCCGACCGGGGATGGGCTCCTCCGAACCCCGGATCCAGTGTGGCGGGAGGGACAGCGGGCTGGACCAGAGTCGGGGAGTGGCTCCCCTCGGCCAGTGGACCGGTCTGCCCTCAGGACGGCCTCACTCCTTGCCCTGCCCCGCAAGGCTGCTCCCGGGAAGGAAAACCCGAAGAAGTGTCAATGCTGAAACCCCGAGACATTTCTCTCCTGGCCCGGCGATCACCCTGCCGGTCAATGGGTAGCCCCTCCCCCTTGCCAGCTCGGAGCTAATCATATTAACCCCTCCCTCCCCCACGCCACCATCTGCCCATTCCACCCCCCCTCCGACACACACACACACACACACTCGCTCAACTGAGGCCTCCTGTAATAATAATAATAATGTTGGTATTTGTTAAGCGCTTACTATGTGTAGACCACTGTTCTAAGCGCTGGGGTAGATACAGGGTACCCTCCCATTAACTCCGGGGAGGCGTGGAGGGGACAGATTACCGTTCCCATTTTACAGATGAGAAACTGAGGCCAGAGAGGTCAAGCGGCTTGCCCGAGGGGATCCAAGAGGCCCGGGGTAGGGGAAGAGTTGGACGCCCTTCTCCACTCCCCAACCCCCGGGCCCGAATCCGGGATCTAGGCTGTTCCACTGGGCCAGGTTGGACATTTATTTATTTATATTAATTTCTATCTCCTCCTCTAGGCTGTAAACTCGCTGTGGGCAGGGAATGTGCCTGTTGTATTGTTATATTGGACTCGCCCAAGCAACATAGTACAGTGCTCTGCACACGGTAAGTGCTTACCTCGGGCAAGTCACTTAATTTCTCTGTGCCTCAGTTACCTCATCTGCAAAATGGGGATTGAGACTGTGAGCCCCACGCGGGACGGGGACTGTGTTCAACCCAATTTTTATCCACCACGGCGCTTAGTACAGTGACCGGCACATAGTCAGCGCTAAACTAATACCGATATTATCATTATGATTACAATATAAGAGTGGGTAGACAAGTTTACTGTCCAACGGGGGAGGCAGACATTAAAATAAACTATGGCTAACGACCTAAGTGCTGTGGGGTTGAGGGAGGGGTGATAAAGGGTACAAATCCAAGTTCAAGGGTGACACAGATGGGAGAGGGAGTAGGGGAAATGAGGTCTTGGTCGGGGAAGGCTTCTTGGAGGAGATATGCTTTCAAAAAGGCTCTGAAGGTAATCTGTAACGATATGAAGAGGGAGGGTGTTCCAGGCCAGAAGTATGACAATCCCTTCTAGTCTGTAAACCCGTTGTGGGCAGGGATTGTCTCTCTGTATTGCTGAATTGTGCTTTCCAAGCGCTTAGTACAGTGCTCTGCCCCCAGTGAGCGCTCAGTAAATGCGACTGAACATGGACAAGCCGTCCTTTGTATTCGAAGAAGGCAAGGGGTCGGGGTGGAGATTTCAGAGAAAATCCCGGGGCTGAGGAAGGTCAACTCTTAGATTCTGCTTTTAGATTCGATTCTTAGATTGGCTACCCGACCCCCCACCCCCACCCCGGTCCTCAGGGGCAGTGGGTCCAACTCTCTGCCCCCCTAGAGCACTCTAGGGTCCAACTCTCCTTCCCCTTTCTGCCTTTCTTTCCTCAGTCCCCCCTCCCCACCTCTCCAGCCCCCGGCCTGGCCATCCAGCCTCCCGCCCCTCGCCCCAGACTATCCCTCCACGCCCTCCGGCCCGGAGCTCCAGCCTCAGCGCGCCCCTATGCCAGCCTGGCACCCCGGTGCCCCGACCCGGAGCCCTTACCCAGAGCCAGGAAGCTGAACACCCACTGCAACACGGCGGCGGTCTGCAGCCTGCGCTTCAGCGGCGTGGAGAGGGGCGCGAAGTGGACCATGGTGTCCGCTGCGGCCTGCCGCCGCCCCCTGCTTCCAGCGCCCGCTCCTGCCCTGCCCTGCCCTGTCCGGACCCTCTGCCCGCTCCTGCCTTGCCCGGGGCCCCCCAAGGCCTCCCGCTGGCCCGAGTGCGGGGAGGGAACAAAGTCTTTCGAGTTTTCTTCGCGGGCGGGGAGGGTTGTGCAATGGGAAAAGGGGGCGGGGGTGGGACTGACTGTGTGTGCCAACCGTGCGACCACAGACCGGCCCCGCCCAGCTCCAGCCGGCCCCCGGCCCGGCCCTAACGCGATCTGTCGGCGACCGTAGAGAGTTTATCATCCGAGATAAGTCTCCCGCCCGGAAGAGAGGAGGACGAGGAGGGGGAGGAAGAGGGAGAGGGGAAGGGAGAGAGGGGAAAGGGGAGAAGGAGCCGCTCCAGGGCCAGGATCTGGTCGGGGAGTGGGCACCACCATCTCTCCCCCTGAAGAAACGGGAGGACAGAGAAGGGAGAGAGACCCCCAAACCCTTTTCCCCAACCCCGCGTCTCTCCGGCTCCTACCCACACCCTGAGATCCATCATCATCATAATCGTCATCCGCCTCCATTGGACTTCGGAGTGCAGATCACTGTGCTGGGCGCCTGCCGTGTGCAGAGCGCTGTGCTGAGCGCCTGCGGGTGCGGAGTTTTGTCCTGGGTCCTCCAGGCGCGGTCTTGGTTCGGGCAGGGACTCCAGGATCCGGCTCCACGTTGTCCCGTTGCCCGGAAACAGATCGCGCTACTTTATGGACCCCATCTGGAGGCAACGACCCCACCCCTTCTCCCCTCTCCTCCCCAGTGACCGTCGGCAAAAGGCAGAAAGGAGAAGGAAACTGAGGACTCCTTCCTTCCTTCCTTAGGTTGCAATCCGGAGAGGCGACGGCGGGGACAGTCCCAGAGCCCTGCTTCCATCCTGGGCACCGGAAAAACCTTGGAGCAGAACCCCGACCCCATGGGACCCCATCCAGACATTTCTAGACTGCAAGCTCGTTGTAGGCAGGGATGTGTCTGTTTATTGTTATATTGTACTCTCCCAGGCGCTTAGTACAGTGCTCCGCACACAGTAAGCGCTCAATGAATACGGTTGAATGAACGAATGAATGAACGAGTGATTCCCTCTAATCTGAATTCCTGCGGCTGCACCGTCAGCCCTGTTTCCTCCTCTACGCAGACATCCAGAATGATGCCCTGCACACAGAAGGAGCCCAGGACGGTCCTCTGTACACAGTAGGCGCCCAGTACGGTACCCTGTACACAGTAGATACCATTACATTACCCCACCCTTTGACCCCCTGCCGCAATCTGTTTTCCTCTAACCACGGAGGGCAATAATAATAATAATACATCTTAAGCGCTTACTACGTGTCAAGCACTGTTCTAAACGCTGGGGTAGATACAAGGTAGTCAGATTGGATACCGTCCCTGTCTCACATGGGGCTCGCAGTTTCAATCCTCTTCTACAGATGAGGGAACTGAGGCCCAGAGAAGTGAAGTGACTTGCCCAAAGTCACACAGCAGACGAGTGGTGGAGGCTGGATCCGAACCCAAGATCTTCTGACTCCCGGGCCTGGGTTCTATCCACCAGGCCATGCTCCCGATCTGGGACCAGCGCTCTTACAACAATTGTGCCCCCTCACCGACCCCGGGAGAAAGGATGGATGAAAGTTCTGATCTGCGAATATCAGTTTACGGGGATCGGACCAGACTTTTCCGGGTAAGCGAACGGGCCCGGTCCCTAATCCCGCCCTCCCAGAAAGAGCACTCTAAGCAGCTGCTGCCCAGGGGCTTGCCCTTGTCACTCAATCAGTCAGTCGTACTTATTGAGCACTTAATGTGTGCAGAGCACTGTACTAACCGCTTGGGAGAGAACAATGTAACAATAAACGGACACATTTCCTGCCCACAAGGAACTTACAGTATAGAGGGGCAGACAAACAGGAATATACTTAAATAAATAAATTACAGCGTGTGCCCGTGGAGCCGGGGTGGGAGTTTCCGGGGGACCCCCTCCTCAAAGCTGGGGCTTCGGGGAATGGGACAGACAGACTGACTGACAGATTGATGGCTTTGGATCCTGAGGTCTCCTGGGGACGGTTTCCGGAGCCCTGCTGAGGGTGGGATGGGTATGGTCGCGCTCTCGGGCTGGCAGGGGTGAAGGGGTTCATTCATTCATCCATTCAATGGCATTTATTGAGCGTTTACTGTGTACAGAGCACTGTACTAAGCGCTTGAAAGTACAATACAGCAATAAAGAGAGACAATCCCTGCCCACATTGGGATTACAGGTTGGGGGGGAGGGGGGGACGGGGAGACAGGCATCAAAACAAGTAAACAGGCATTAATATAAATAAATAGAATTATAGATATATACATATATACATAAGGGCTGTGGGTCTTGTGTGGGTGAGTGAGGTCAGGGGAAAGAGCGCTGAGAACGTGGAGCCAAGTCTGGGAGGTTTGATCCCAAGGAGCTCAGATCGGGCTGTCGCCAGCAAAGGGGAGGGGGGTCAATCCCGCAGAGAGATTAGAGGGGATTTAGGGGCGGGGGGCGGTCTTGGGAAGAGGCAGAGGCGACCAGGTGGCTCGGGGATTAACAGTTTCAGCCCGGCCACCCGACTTCCCGACTCCCCGACCCCTCGGCCTCCTCCAACCCTGAGAATCCCTAGAATTCTGGGCCACAGGCACAAAAACCAACCCGCGGCGAGGGCTGGCACTCTCTGAGACACGATTTGTACCGCTCGATTTGGGGGAATCTGGGCCTGGGGGCTGAAGGGCCAGCGCGGGATCTCTACATGGGCTGGTTGTCCTAGGATCCTAGAGAAGGGAGATGGGGGAGAAAAGGTGGGGGTTAGGAAATGTGAGCGGGGCCTGTGCAAATCTGATCGACCCAGGGGAATCTGTGCAGCCGGAAACACCAGCAAATCCACCAGAATTCATGGACTTGCATCTGTGCTGGACCCCTGGGGAGAGTCGTAGGTGGAGAGGGGAGAGTCAGGGGTGTAGGATAATCCATGTTGGATCACTGGAGAGAGTCAGGGATGGAGAGGGGAGAATCAGGAGTGTTGGATGATCCATGTTGGGTCACTGGAGGAGGGTCAAGGATGGAGAGGAGGAGTCGTGGGTTTGGGGCGGGTGGAGCAGTCTCGATGATCTTCCTGGGAGAAGTAATTGCTGGGAGGGACGGGGGGCTGTGTGGGTTGACGGCCCAGAATCAGCAAGATCCGGGGGTCCAGGCCGCCCCTGTGACATTCTCCGCACGGAGAGGCTGGCGGCGTTTCCACCATCTGCCCGTCTGAACTTTCCCATCTCTCGGCTCATTAGCGCCGGATCCCCCGCCCCCAGTCCCGTTGCTAAGAAACAACGACGGGGCCGGTACAAGGAGGGCTGGGAGGGCTGCTGACCCCTGCCTGACCATCACAGTCAGAGGAGGCCTGATTTGGTGTCCAAGGCTGATGCCCACCGTGTCGAGGTCAGAGAGCCTCAGGTTTCTTCTCCCCTGGTCGCCACCCTGTCGCCTGCCTTCAAACTGGTGAGTGGGAAACCCATTCAGGACAGACACCCTCACTCCTCTCCTTCAAAGTCCTTCTGAAAAGTCACTTCCTCCAGCATGTCTTCCCGGATCGACCCCCCCCCCACCTTCCCCATTCACATGCAAAGATCGGCCATCCCTTTTGTTATCGATCCCCCTGATATCTGTCGCTCCTCACTTATTTCGGATTCAGAAATGTTGATGAAATGTTAGTGGGGCATCCTGGCCTCACTTGGGGGGGGCCCCGGGGCCGGCTTCCAGCCTCGCCTATCGCACGCAGAGCTGGGTACTTCTGTGTGCAGAGCGCTATACGGAGGGTCTCTGGTATGGAGAACGCTGAATTTGGATCCTGCTATGAGTTGCCTACTATCGGGTGCTCGGGGAATATGTAATCGGTGTCAGACACACGATCCCTGCCCTAGAGGAGTTCACGATCTCTTTGGAAGACAGTCCCTGAATCCAAAGCCGCAATCTAAACAAGAGGGGACAGTCTACCAGCGGCACTTCTGTCAGGGCATCTTGAGAAGGATAATCATGGTATTCGTTAAGCGCTCCTTCTGAACCAAGGACTGTACTAGATGCTGGAGTCGATACCATCTCTGAGGAGCGACTAGTGGCAAAAACCGCCGAGAGCTTGGGAGAGTCCAAGGGTAGCAAGACATACGTTCCCTGCTCTCAAGGAGCTCACGATCGAAAGGTGTGCGGGGTGGGGGGAGAACCCACGGAAATTATTTACCGGGAGACGGCACCCCCCACCCAGCGACCACCTTCACAGCGCTAAACCCAGGACCCCCGTTTGGCGCGCCAGCCCTCCTCATAAAGAAACCGCAGAGGTCGCATCGAAGGGAATTGATTCCTCGGAGGTTCTGAACGAGAATAGGGGGCGGGGGTCTCTAGTCACGTGGGGGGCGGGAGCGGTGTCATCTCCGAGCCGGGGCCAGGGAGGAAGGGGAGACAAAGACACCTAGAAAGATAGAGACCGAGGGAAGGGCGAGAGACGGAAAAACAGACCCAGACAGACAAAAAGCCCCCGAGGGAGAAACACCCAGAAAGGGCCGAGGGGAAGGAGAAGGGGGTGGGAAGGGGTCGGGGCGGACCCACGGCAGCTCGGCCCCCTTATCCCGCTCCTCCCCCTCCCCCCAACTCCGGACTGCGGAGAGCGGCCGGTGACCGTTAGCACTACACGGGTCAGTGCGTCCTCCCTGGACGCGTCCGGGCGGCCGGCGAGGGGGGAGGGGGTCCTCCGGGACCCCCAGACCCAACAGTCCTCGGGGAAATTGGCTGCGGAGGGGCGATTCCCGGTGTGTGGCCCCTCGGGAGCGCGCCCCCGCCGCGGGATCTGTCCACGTCCACGGTCCTGAAAGGCGGAGGGGGACTGGCCGCCGTCCAGCTGGCCGCCTCCCGGCCTCGGCCCTTGTCCTTTCTTCCCCTCCCCCTGCCCCCCGCTGGTCCTCCCCTCCCGCCTCTTGGCGCCCCCTCCCTCCCTCCCTCCGAAGCTGGGGTCAATGCAAAGGGGCGAGGGGAGGGGTCCCGCCACCGAGGGGTCCCAAGGCTTAACCCTTTCCTGCCGGCCCCTCCCTCCGGGCCCGTCGCCGCCGGGGCCCCGGAGCGGGAGCGGGAGTAGGAAGGGGTTACGGGGCGGTGCTGCGTGCTGACGGAGGCACGTGGTTCCTCTGCAAAGCGCCCTCCCTCTGCATCGTTTCTGCCTTGGCTTCCCCCTCTCCCTCCCCCCCCCCCTCTTTTTTTTCTGAACAGCGGCAGTGGGTGGGGTCGCTTTTCCCGCAGCGGCGGCGGCGGCGGCCGCAGCCCCGGCAGTGATGCTCCTCTCTCCCCGCAGATGAGCCCCTCCGGGCGTCGGTCCGGTCTTCGTCTTTCTCCTCCGGGGGTCCCCCCCACCCCGCTCCCTCGCCGCAGCTCGACAGGCCGGATCCCCGACAGGAGAGCCAGACGGGCGGAGGGGGCGGAAGCAAGACACCCTCCCCAGAGCCCGCCGACCCGCCCTCCCGGGGCCTTTCCCCGCCCCTGCAGCGTGCCTTAGAGCTTCGAGAAGGGGCTGCTCTCTGGCCAAAGAAGGGGAAAGGGGGAGCGGAGGGGGAGAGACCTCCGCACCCGGAGGGGTCTCGGGCGTTGCATCCTCCCGCGGGGCGCTGGTGCAGGCGAGCCGACCCGTGGCACCTGCATCGGCTCCAGAGACCATCCCCGGCCGCGGGTCCTCGGGGAGGGGCCGGAGCTGAGGGCGGGAGGGCGTCCACGCTCCGATTCCGTCGCGAAGAGCCCTTCGAGGAGCGTGGAGGCAAAGGCAAAGGGAGGGTAGGGAGCTCAGGGGCGTCCCGTCCCTGCGGCCAGCCGGCATCATGGCCTGGCCGTGCATCACCCGGGCCTGCTGCATCGCCCGCTTCTGGAACCAGCTGGACAAGGCGGACATCGCGGTGCCGCTGGTCTTCACCAAGTACTCGGAGGCCACCGACCCCCCTGGCGCGGGGCAGCCGCCGCCGGGGCCGCCCCAGCCCGCGCCGCCGCGCGCCGTCGCCATAGAAACCCAGCCGGTCCTGGGGGACCAGGATGCCGTTGCCCGGGCGACGGGGCCGGGGCCGGGACCCGGACCGGGGCCCGGCGGCGAGCGGGAGCCGCCGGCGGGCGGGGCCAAGGCCGCTCCGGCGGGCCCGGCCGACTCGGTGATGCGCCAGGATTACCGGGCCTGGAAGGTGCAGCGGCCCGAGCCGAGCTGCAAGCCCCGCAGCGAGTACCAGCCGTCGGCCGCGCCCTTCGAGCGGGAGACGCAGTACCAGAAGGATTTCCGGGCCTGGCCCCTGCCCCGCCGCGGCGACCACCCCTGGATCCCCCGGGCCCCGGCCCCGGCCCCGGCCCCGGCCCCCGGCCCGCCCGAGGACCGCCGCCGCCGCCGCCCGCAGAGCCAGGAGCGGAGATCGCAGGCCCTCCCGCTCGCCGGGGAGGTCGAGGAAGGGGGCTCGGGGGCCTCGGGGGGCTCCGGGGTCCCGGACGGGGGCGGCCCCGCCGCCGGGAAGGCGTCGGCCGGGGACGGCCGGGAGCCGCGAAGGAAGGCCGGTCCCGGCTGGATGCTGCGCCGCGCCGAGGGCCAGGGGCTGGGGACCGGGGCCGAGCCCGAGCCGCCGCCGTCGCCCCCCGCCCCCGCCGTCCAGGGCCCCGAGGGCGGCCGGGGGCGGGCGGCCGTCGACGCCCTCAACAGGCAGATCCGCGAGGAAGTGGCCAGCGCGGCCGGGAGCTCCTACAGGTTCGTACGGCCGCGGGGCGGGGGCTACTGGGGATGGGAGGAGGACGGCCGGGGGCCAGCCAGCCTCGCCCCAACACCACCCCCGGCCTCCATCCCCCACCCCCTCACCCCATCTCTCCGGGCCCTTCCCCTCCCCTCCACCCCCGTCTTCCTTCCAGCGCCTCCTCTTCTCTCTCTCATCCATCCTCACTCTTTTCCTTTCGCCCCTCCTTCTCCGTAGTGTATCCCCTCCCGCTGGCCGTCTATCCAAATCCTTTCTCCTTTTCCAGTCTCCCCCCCCCCCCCGCATCAGGATCGCCCCCTTTCCAGACCCCCCCAATGCTGCCTTCTCTCTGTCATCCGGCGAAGCACCCTCACGGTCGGCCCGCCCCCCGCCCCCACCGAGCTCTCCTCCTCTTCGATGGCCCCTTGTCTCCAGCCCTCTTTAAAGCCTTCGTCCTGCGTCCTCTCCTCACACCCACCCTCGCACCATCCATGAGCACATGCGAACTCACCCCCGAGAACTGCCCCCGCTCTCCCCGCGTCCAGCCGGCCTTCCACCCCAGCCCTCTCTACTCCTGCTTCCCCGGGGGCAGTTCTCATCAGTGAACCCCTCAACTTGCAGGGGCTCACGGAAGGTGTGAAGGCGGGGCTCGGAGAGGGGCCTCTAGCGAGCCCGGACGTGTCCCATCGGTCACTAAAGCCGCGGCAAGGGGGTGGAGCCACCCCCATCTGCATTGCTGTCCCGCGGGAGCGGCCAGCGCCCACCCCCCTGCCAGGTTAGGAATCCCACGGCCCCTTGGGGATCCTGCCCCTTTAGCTGACGACGATGAGGATGATGGCGTTTGTTAAGCACTTACCATGTGTCAGCCACTGTTCTAAACCCTGGGGTAGATACAAGCTAAGCCGGTTGGACGCAGTCCCTGTCCCACATGGGGCTCACAGTCTTAATCCCCACTGAGGGAACTGAGGCCCGGAGAAATGAAGTGACTCGTCCAAGGCCACAGAGCAGACAAGTGGCGGAGCCGGGATAAGGACCCAGGTCCTTCTGACTCCCAGGCCCGGGCTCTTTCCACTAGGTCACGTTGCTTCCTTGCTGCGGAAGCGGGGCCCTGGTGACCCTCCAGGCAGCGTCGTGCCCAATCCGAGGGCAGGCCGGCTTCAGACAGTCAGCGAGGGTGCTGAGGGGTGGGGGCCTCCTCGCCAAACCTTATGCACCTGGCTGCCACCCGGTCCTTAATAAAGAAAGAGAACCACCACGTGGCTTCTCTCAGAGGGGGGGCCCAACGCTGCCCTCCTCAAAGATGGCGGCGGGGCCGAAATTGGGATTTCGGGTCCAAGCCGCACTGGCGCTCTGCCGAGGGTCGGCCACCTGGAGAGCGGGGAGGGGGTCGGGTGGGAGAAACCTCGCCCAGGAGACCGTTATGTCACGTTGCGTGTGGTCGCAGCGTGACGTGACGGTGTCAAGAGGAAGGCGTCTGGGGTGGGCAAGGAGCAGGATGTCTCTGCGGCTCCCGCCTCCCCCCCAGGAGTCCGGTGAGCTGCCTAGGGGGCCTCGAGGGGCCGTGGTTTCCTGGCAGGAAGGCTGCCCTTTGCGGAAAGGCCCGCGGACTCGGACGCACCGATCAATCGATCAGTGGTATTCTCTGAGCGCTTATATTGTACAGAGCACTTGGGGGAGAACTCTACAACGGAGTTGATAGACGCTTTCCCTGCCCACATCACGGTCCTGTCTGTCACCTCCCGGGATGAACCCTGGTCCGGCCAAAGGCCTGGCGGCTTGGCGGTCATCGTGGCCCCTGGAAGCCTGCTGCGCTCCGCAGGGTCGGCTCCCTTCGGAGGCCGGGAGAGAAAACCGATCGATGATACAGATGCTCTCCTGGAGGAAACAGACATGAGGACCCGGAGGCCGCCCAACCACCTCAGGGAGGACCTGCCCCAAAGAAACCCCTGAGGCCTGGCGGGGGAGAGATTTAGCCCTTTTCCTTGGCCTGATCGAAGCCAGATTTTTTGATTGTCCTCGCGACTCAGGGGTCTTGATCCTATCGGGTTTCTCACGCTTTCCTTGAATGTCTACTCTAGGGCCCGCGCCTGCCCAGCTGGGCCTCGGCGGCCCCAGGAGCCCTGGCCAGCCATTCAGTTCCGCAGTCGCATAATCGGGACTGGTTTTTCTCCCTAGCCGTCCAGACGAAATCTGGGGCCAGCTCACCTCCTGGGCTTCCCACTTGGCATCTGTCCCGAGACACCGATGCTAGCATTTTCCTGGAGTCCGTCAATCCTGTTTACTGGCCGAGCTCCTACTGTGTGTTGAGCACCGCACTCAGGTCCTGGAAGAGAACAAAGGTGTTAGTAGACACAATTCCTGCCCTTGAGAAGCTGACGGTTTAGTAAAAATAGAGTAACCCGACCCTAACCCTCTTGAGAACCCTGAGGGTCGGGGCGGGGGAGGGGGAGGGAATGTGGGATTCTGCCGCAGCCCTCCACCCTCAAAGCAGACCAGGGGTTGTGATGTTCTTAATGCAACAGCTGGCAATGTGCCAGATGTGCCTTTGGCAGTGTGATGGCTCCTTCGGTTGCACACTCGGATCTCTAGGTGGCTATGATTTGGGGTTTCCGCTTAGCGAGGACCCCCTTTTAAGGCCTCGATCCATGATGAGGGGAAAGGACAGTGTTGGCAAGGACGGGGTTAAAAATCCCCCTGCAGTTTTCACTTTCCACTAATGGGGATGGGTCGAGGAGCAAGGGGTCCCCAGGGAAGGCTAATAGAGCGTGGCTGCTGACAGCTGAGGCCCAGCTCGGCGGGGAGGGGGAGGGAAGCGGGGAGGAACCGAGGGGGAAGGAATGGAGACTTGGGCCCCGGCTGGCTGGAGACTGCTGGCCGTGCCAGCTGCCTCGTTGGAGGAGGAGGAGTTGGGAGGGGTGAGGGTGGGACAGCCAATCAATCAATCAGTCACATTTACTGAGCGCTTGCTGTGTGTAGAGCACTGTACTAAACGCTTGGGAGGGTACAATGTAACTGAGTTGGTGGACTCTGCCAACAGGTCTCCCTTCCTCATCTGGAAATGGGGTGATGGGGTATCAACAGCTCAGGTTGCATGGACCATGACCCCCTTGCTTCCTTCCCAAGACAAGCATCAGTCTTCTTTTTTTTTTTTTAATGGTATTTGTTAAGTGTTTGCTACATGCCAGGCACTGGGGTGGATACAAGCTAATCAAATTGGATACTGTCCATTTTCCACATAGGGCTCACAGGTTTAGATACAAGCTAATCAAATTGGATACTGCCCATTTTCCACATAGGGCTCACAGGTTTAATCCCCATTTTACAGATGAGGTAACTGAGGCCCAGAGAAGTGAAGTGACTTGCCGAAGGTCACACAGCAGGCGATTAGAACCCAGGTCCTTCTAACTCCCAGGCCCTTGCTCTATTAGGCCATGTTGCTTCTTAGCCAAGACAAAGGGTTAATCGATCAGTCCGTCAATGGTACTCATTAAGTGCTTACTCTGTGCAGAACACTGTACTAAGCACTTGGGGGAGTACTAATACAATAGAGTTGGTAGACGAGATCCCTGCCTACAAGGACCTTACAGAGTAGAAGAGGAGACAGGCTCTGAAATTTAATCAATTGCATTAAAATCTGTAATAAATTACAGATAGGGGAAATGGCAGGATAAAGGATATGCACTTAAGTGCTGTGGGGCCGAGGGAGGGATGACTATCCAAGTGCTTAAGAGGTACGGATTCAAGTGCATACATAGGCTGCGTAGAAGGGAGGGGGAGTAAGGGAAACTAGGGTTTAGTTGGGGAAGGCATCTTGGAGGAGTTGTGATTTTAAGATGACTTTGAAAATGGGGTGAGAGTTCCAGGACAGAGGGAGGATGTGGGCAAGGGGTCACTAGCGAGACAGAGGGGATTGAACTGGCTCGGTTGCGTAGATTCCACTCTGAGGCCCTGGTGATGTCAACAGGGACAGAAAGGGGTGACAAATGGGAGTTCTCCAACCTGGAGGCCTGTAGGGGTGGAAACAGGCCTCTGAGAAAGTAATCCTCAGTCTTTGGGGTGTCTTTGGGGGCGTGGGGGAGCAGGTTGACCCAGACACCCAGTTTCTCCCAAGGCTTCCTTGGTTGGGTCAGAGGGAGCCAACTGCAGGTCCGGGACCTCTGGGTGGGGACGGCTTTGAGGATTGACCGTTCAGACTATAAACCAGGTCACCGTGGGTCAGCCTCATGGCCGGACCGGTCCAGAACCCTGGGAGAAACTGGGTGGCGGGCACCCTCCTAGACCCTGCCCCCTTATGTTTAGGGATGGGCTTCTGCCATCCCTTATCCTCTCCCCTTCACATCCAGCAGGCTCCTGCTTTCCCCACCTCTACAGTCCTCCTGAAATCACACCTCCCCCAGGAGGCCTTCCCTGTCTGATGACTAATCTCCCCACCTTGTATCCTCAATTACCACCTTCCATATTCCACATGCCACCTAAGTACTAAAGTACTCACAACCCTGTCTGCACCTCCTTACAGAATTTCCGGTCTACTACTTTCTCCTACTTCTAATTTATTTCAATCTCCGTCTCCCCCACTAGACTGTAAACTCCTTGAGGACAAGGGATCGTTTTTTAACCTACACTACTCTCCTAAGAAGCACAAGTGTCTCCCTGCCTCTAGATTCTAAGCTCGTTGTGGGCAGGAAATGTGTCTGCTTATTGTCGTACTGTACTCTCCCAAGCGCTTAGTACAGCGCCCTGCGCAGAGTAAGCGCTCAATGAATACGATCGAATGAATGAAAGTAGGTGCTCAATCTGTACAGTTGTTTGATCGATTGATTGATGGATTGATTAATTGATCAATCGATCAATTGAGAGGACTGGACGGCTGTTGGGCAATAGCAGAGCTTAGCAGGGGGTGAGGGCTGGGAATGGAAGTTTATGAGTTGCCTCGGGCGGGAAAAGCCCCGTTCTTTTGGGCGTTGGTTGTCCTGGCCTTCCCTGACCTTTGGGAGGTTGCCCACACGCTCCGGGAGGTGCCCCAGGGCCCCAGGCTGCGAGGTGAGCTGGGCTCTGGCTGCCCAGCGCGGGCTCACTTCCTTAGGAGATTAGTCGCTGGGACTAAGGAGGTACAGTAGCTGTGCCAGAATGCAGTGTCTGGGGGCGGGTGAGCTTGTCGAGGGGAATTCTCGGAAACCCCTCTGGGGAAATCCCACACCCACTTTGGCATAGCGAGCCCGAGGCCTTTTCAGGCGAGGCAGAGTTGGAGAGCTTAAAAATAAATCCAGATGGCTTCATCCCCTACGTGTTGGGATCCGGACAGTCAGGTGGGACCCAGCACGGGGAGGAGGGAGGCCCTGTCCAAGGAGGGCGGGGCCCTGCCCAGAGAGAGGCGGGGTCTTGCCCAAGGAGAGGTGGGGCACTGCCCAAGGACGCAAAGTGCCCGGCCTCCGGGCCAAACCCTGCCTTACAGCAGGCGCAGCCCAGCCCGTCCGCCTTATCTGCCCAGACGCGCTGTTGGCTGCGGAGGGCAAAGTTCTCCTCCAGGTGGACTCCTGGCACTCAGGGGAGAACCCGAGGGGGCAGGGGGCGACTGGGGGCCCCTGCTGATCGTATCAGCTCGGGATATCAGGGCGGGGACCGGCTATGGGAGGCCGTCCACCAAGAGCTGGACGCCAGGGTCGGCCGAGTATCATGTCAGAGCCATCGAGATTCAAATGCGAGGGTCCTTGTGATGGGAGGTCCTCAAGCCTGGAGCCATTCATTTATTCATTCAATAGTATTTATTGAGCGCTTAGTATGTGCAGAGCAATGTACTAAGCGCTTGGAATGTACAATTCGGTAACAGATAGTAACCATCCCTGCCCAATGATGGGCTCACAGTCTAAACGGGGGAGAGAGACAGCAAAGCAAAGCAAAACAGAACAAAACAAAAACAAGACAACATCATCAAGATAAATAGAATCAAGGAGATAAACACCTCATTAACAAAATAAATAGGGTAATAAGTAATATATACGAATGAGCACAGTGCTGAGCGGAAGGGAGGGGGGAAGAGCAGAGGGTTGGGGGGGAAGAATCCTTATGCATGGAGGCCCTCCACCCTCGGGGGAGTCCTTGTGCTTGGAGGTCCTTTTGCCTAGGGCCCTCGACCTTGGGGTCCTCAATTAGTCAATCAGTGGTATTTATTAAATGCCTACTGCATGCTGGGCACCGAACTAAGAGCTTGGGAGAGTTGACAGTCTAGTGGCGTGAGACGAATACTAAAATAAATTACAGATGCAGGAAACAACAGAGTATAAGGATATGTACATAAGTGTTCTGGGGTTGAGAGTGTGGTGAGTATCAAAATGTTTAAGGGGTAGAGATGCAGAAGTGATGTAGCAGAGGGGGGAAATAGAGTCAAGCCTCGGCCCTCTCCATCTTCTTGCCCCAGTCCAGCACCTGCTCTGGTTGTAGCACAGTGAGGTGGTCACCTGAGGCAGCGGCTTGAAGGGCCATGGTCTAGGCTCGGGGAATGGATTTGGTCCAGGGTGGGGGCCTGAGGATCAGTCCAAGGGGCAACAGCTTTAAGGGGATGGGAGAGTGTCCAAATCTGGGTTCCCTCCCCTCTCCCAACACCCTCTCCGGTTTAGAACAGTGCTTGGCACATAGTATGCTTTTAACAAATACTATAATAAATAGTTCCTCAGCCACATTTGGGCAGGGGGGGAGAAGGGCATGGGAGCAGTTGGCTGGGAGGAACAAAAGGGGAGGGGAGAGGAGGGACCAGTTGGCTGAGCCCTCGACAATGGGGTCTGGTCCTTGGGAGTCATCTCTCCCCTGCATCACTCACCATCTCTCCTCCTTCCCCCATTCACCTTTCCTTATTTATGTATTTAGTTAGCTATGGTATTTCATTCAGTAGTATTTATTGAGTGCTTACTATGTGCAGAGCACTGTACTAAGTGCTTGGAATGTATAATTCAGCAACAGATAGAGACAATCCCTGCCCATTGACGGGCTTACAGTCTAATCGGACTGTATTTGTTAAGTGCTTAACTGGGTGCCAAGCACTGTATTAAGCACTGGCAAAGGTACAAGATAATCAGGTTGGACACAGTCCCTGTTCCACCCAGGGCTCACAGTCTTAATCCCCATTTTTCCAAATGAAGTAACCGAGGCACAGAAAAGTTAATTGATTTGCCCAAAATCACATAAGAATCAATTGACAGAGGCAGGATTAGAACATGGCTCCTTCTGACTCCCAGAGCTCTAGGCAGCTCTGCTTCTTTTTCCTTCCTTCTCCCTACACTCTCCCCGGTTCCTTCTCCTAACCACCTAATCAACGTTGCCATTGCCATTATCAGTGCTCCAGGCACCCACACAGACCCGTACACACACCCTCCCCCGGGAAAAGGTCACACACACAGGGCCAGGGAGTGCCACCACCAAGCTCACCCAGGCTGCCAGTGTGCCTTTCCAGTCCGCTGTGGGAGGCAGAGCAGGAGGGTAGCAGGCCTACGGGTGGAAGGTGGAGCAGAGAGAGCTAGCAGGCCCGGGTTTGGGAGGTAGAACAGAGTTTCCTTTACCCTCGATGTCTGTTTTCTGTTCCCAATCCCTGAGATGTGCTAGGCACCAGAACACCCATACAGCGCAAGCCAGGCCTCCACCCAGTACAATCCGGGGGAAACAATATGGAGAAGATGTCACTGGGGTCTTCTTCGGCAAGCAAACATCTGGGGGTCTCTAAGCTAGGACCCAAGTATTCGAGTCAACCACATAGAGTCGTGTGGCCCATGGGCCTGTTTGTCTGAATGTACAGCTGTAGACAGAACCTTGTGCTATTGTGTATACACAATTGTGAGGGGCCTGAAGGGAGCTCTGCAGCTTAGAGTTGTGTCGCACGGAGGCTGAGCATCCAACTCACTTGAAAATCTTGGAGAGATTCTGGCACTGAAGCCTGTGGCTTTGCGTTGTCACCCAGCCTGTCAGCCGTGTGTGTATGTGTGTGTGGCTGTACGTACGTGCATGCAAACCATGGACACGTTCCCTGCGAATGCAGTGTCCCATCAAGTGGGCATCAACAGGAGCAGTGGCAGACTCACAGTGGCACTCTGAGAGTCTCCATGGGCAACCCTGACCACATAGGACTCCCTGGGGATTGCACAGGGCTGCTTCCCTAGGTATGCTTTTGGCCACTCTCGGTGTGCAGTCCAGGACACCCCTACTTGGGAAAGCCTACAGGGGAGCCCCTGGGATCGAGAAGGAGGGGTTGTGGGAGCAGAGGCCGAGAAGAGCCTGTTGGGCAGCTGGGAGAAGTGGGGTGAGCCAAGGTCAGAGGGGCCCAGAAGGCTCAGGTGCCTGGAGGTTGAGATTGATGATTACGGTCTAGAGATCTAAAGATAATGGGATGAAAGAGCTGCCAGACGGGTGGACGGGGTTACCAAACTGTAACAACGATGTCCCTCGGCTACTAAGATTAGAGATCTGCTCTCTCCCCAGCCATGCCATCCTCGGTCTGCTCACGGCTTGGCCAGCCCAAGACTCTGCTTCCAACAGGGCACCAGGTGCCAAGAGGAACTATGTGCTGGGTGCCCTCCCAGCCACCCTCATCATAGTTTCCAAACCCCCGACTCTCCTCCGGTGACCCAGCACAGACCATCCGACTTCCTTGACTTTTCCTCAGTGACCCAGCGTGGATGGTCACCAATGGAGCTGTTCAAACTTCTCTTGACAGTGAACTTTGACCTTTACGCCTTTACTGCTTCCACCGGGCCCGTCAGATCTGCTGAATTCATTTCTTTGAGCTCAGCCTAGTGGCCATTTAAGATGTCAATATTCCCGAGAATCTCCTTCCACTTAAACTGCCTCAGGGGATGGGGCAAAGACACAGACGGTCGAGGAAGAACGGTGGGTTTGGCTAAAAGGCCCTTGCTCATTGCTTCCAACCCAAAATAGAAAGAGAGCAATTTAAGAAAGTCCTAATGGATTTCTGTGAGGTGTCAAGAGTGCCACCTTCCCAACTGGCCTCGGTCCCTGAGAACTGCCAGTTTGGGCTGAAGTCTTCAACCCTGGCGGGTGCAACTAGATGACGACAACTCCCTTAGTCCTTTGTTTCCTGGAGAGCTGCACTTTTTCCGTAGTGTGGAGCAGTTGCACATGGGTGGCTCCTCCAAGCTCCCTCCACATCCCTCCTAAGCCTTCTGTTTCACTGGAAGGCGGGGCCTCTGAGGTCAAGGCTTATGTTGGGGGTGGGGCCAGCCGACCAGGGCAGCCCTAATCAAAGTCCCAGAACAAGCCACCCGCCACAGGCTGTTGAAGCTGCAGCTGTTTGTTTCTAGGAGTGAAGGGCATTTCTACCCCCTCCCCACTCAGGGATAACAAGCTGCCCAGCCTGCAGCTCTGCCGTGTCCGGTTCTCCCGGCCCAGAGAGGCCCTGGGGTGGAGACGAGGTGTATATGTGTCCGAGGAGGCCAATGCAGGCCATCTTGAGCACGATGAAAGGCAGTCCCTCGTGTTGTCATGCTTAATGCTTGCAGTGCCCGTTGCTGTTTCTTTTTTTGACTCCTGGTCTCTTTGTCCTTTACAAAACTTTTACTAGAAAAGAGCCACTCCCTTCTCGATAGCAGTGGCCATGCTGGTCTGACCCCAGCAATTGAATCCCGTGTTCAGCTGTGATACAGCCTCGTCTGAGGCTTTGTTTTACCACATCCTTAAAATGCTTCCTCTGCCCTCCTTGCTTTAATAATAATAATAATAACGTTGGTATTTGTTAAGCACTTACTATGTGCAGAGCACTGTTCTAAACACAGGGGTAGATACAGGGTAATCAGGTCGTCCCACGTGAGGCTCACAGTTAATCCCCATTTTACAGATGAGGTAACTGAGGCACAGAGAAGTTGTGACTTGCCCACAGTCACATAGCTGACAAGTGGCAGAGCCGGGATTCGAACCCATGACCTCTGATTTCCAAGCCCAGGCTTTTTCCACTGAGCCACGCTGCTTCTCTGCTGCTTTTGGACTCCAAATTTCAGTTCTCCATCCAGCAGCTGTTTAGGTCTCCTTCTTTTGCTCATTCTTCTCATATCCCACCCAGTCTAGCTGTGGTAAGGGGAGAGAGCTTCAAAGGTAGGAGACTGACTGTGTTCTAGAATTTCATTGTTCCTGATCATGTCTTGCCATTAGACAATGAGTCTGGCTCTTAACTGATGCCACAACAGGACTTGCTCAGGAAGCCTGTGTGATGTTCAGGTCTCACAGAAGGAGAGAAGATGGGACAACATTATAGCTCTGTAGGCCTTCAGTTGGGCCTGGAACCTGATATTGTCTGTGGTATTTATTAAGTCCTTATTATGTGTCAACCACTGTACTAAGTGCTGGGGTAGATATAAGGTAATCAGGTCCCACATGGGGCTCATAGTCTAAGTAGGAGGGAGAACAGGTATTGCAAATGAGGGAGCTGAGACACAGAGAAGTTAAGTGACTTGCCCAGGGTCACACAGCAGGTACATGGAGGAGCTGGGAGGCCCCGCTGAGAACCTTGAGCAGAATGGGCACCCGCGACTCTGAGGATCTTGCTTCCTGCCATCCCCTCTCGTCTTCCAGGCCACCCCTCGCAAGCCTCCTGGTCCAGTGGATGGGGCAGCTGGGGAAGAAGCCACCTGGGACTTTTTTCCAGGGATGACGGGGGCCCAGCAGCCAAGGTCCCTGTTCTGCTGGCTCGGGCCATCCGTGCCATCTGGGGGATGGGACCGGGCCCTAGGAAGAGGTTGATCCAAGGGAAGTGCTCTATTGCTTGTTTTAGCACGCTGGAGGTGGGGGCGGCCCCGAGCAGGCTCAGAACCAGGCAAGGTGGGGAGCGGTGGCCTAGGCTTGACGGTCAGCAGCACCATCTTGCTCTTGGGTTCCTAGCCCTCCCCATTCCCTTGTGAGACAGACTGGAGAGGGTTTGGGGCGGGGCGTTACTTCCAAGGCACCAGGGGACAGGCAACCGCCGCTATATGGGTCTCACGCCCGGCTTGCTCTGCCCACAGGAACGAATTCCGGCCATGGACTGACATCAAGCCGGTGAAGCCCATAAAGGCCAAGCCTCAGTACCAGCCTCCAGATGACAAGATGGTCCACGAAACCAGCTACAGTGCCCAATTCAAGGGGGAGCCCAACCAACCAACCCCAGCGGGCAGCAAGGGCATCGACCGCAGAAGGATACGCAGCTTGTACAGCGAGCCCTACAAGGAACCTGCCAAGGTGAGGCCCCCTTGGGAGGGTGGGGTGGGGGGAGTCCTGAGGGGACAGGCTTGACGCAGCCCACCACCAGCACCGGTCTGGCGGAGGGGCGGTCTAGCCTACAGCCGCGATCGGGACTCTGTCCGACCCTCCATGGCCCCGGCCCACCTGACCAGGCTAATGAAGGCCATTCCCGTGCACTGGAGGCCTCGATTCCCATTGCCCTGGTGTGCTTGGGGAGAGGGACCGGCTCCTTCCTCCCTGGAGCTGGAGGGCTGCTGGGAGGGGGGCCCAGGGAATGGGGGCCAATGTGAACTCCAGTCTGCTCAGACAGTCAGAGCCGAGCTCCTGGAGAGTCGGATCTGCCCCCAACTGACGCTGCTTCCGAGGAGGGTGAGGAGGTCGTTGGGGCTGAGGTCTCATCCACTGTGTTGTGGAGCAGAGATGGGGTTGAGGGCAGAGGCCCGGTCCAGAGGCTCCAAGCGTGTGAGACCCCACAGCCCAGCCCAGGCTCAGAAGAAGCCACCAGCGGGGTGGACCAGGGAGCCTTGGGACGTTTCGGTTTGGATCCCAGTTCGGCTGGGGCCGATGGTTCTGGCCCAGAAGCACAGAACCGGAAGGGGTTTCCGGGGGTGCCCATTCAGGAGCCCAGGGCACGTCCCGTTGCCTTCCCGCTAAAGCCGGCTCTGTTTCCCCTCTCCCGTGTGTCCCCGCGGCTACGGGGTCTGTCTGTCTGTCCATACGTGCAGGTGGAGAAGTCCAGCGCCCAGATGTCCAAACCAAAAAAGACCTCCACAAGCCATAAACCCGTTCGGAGGGTCAAAGACAAACCCGCGTCGGGCCGGGCCGCCAAGAAGAAGGCCGCGGACGGCGCCAGCGAGAAAAGTAAAGAGATGAACAATAAACTGGCCGAGGCGAAAGAGTAAATTGCCCTGCCCTCTCCTTTCCCCCACTGTCTCTGTCTCTCTGTCTCTTTCTGTCTCTCTCTCTCTCTCTCTTCCCCTCTCTCTGTCTCTTTCTCTCTGTCTCTGTCTCTCTGACGGAAAGGCCACAAAATGGATTAGAGGCTTCCACCCGCTTGTGTTCTGCTTGGGTCAGGCGCCTGTTTGCTTTCGTTGCCTTCACTTTGGGGTTTTCTCTCCTACGACATCGGGTCAGGATCCTGCTTCCTTTCCGAGGTGTGAGACTCTGTTCCTCCCGCCCTGTTCGTCTGGTCCCGGGGGGCTCGATGGCAAGGCAGCCGGGAGAGGACACGGAGCCAGCAAAGGCGAACAACCAGCTAGGCCCGGGGGAGGTGTGACCGGGGCCTGGCAAGGTCGAGACACCTGGAGTCCCCGTTGGATTTTCCCCAGGCCACCGCCAGAACTCCCAGGAGGGTGTGTCCTGCCGCTGCCATCTTCCGGCCGGCCGGGCCTAGCTAGGTGACCGTTAGGCTTCGCCATGAGCGTGAGGCTGTGGGATTTGACTGGTTTTGCCTCACTGTAGATAGCTCTGTGGAACGCTCCCCAGCTGTCATTTTGCTCTTGTTTGTGTAGATGACTTCTCCGTGAGTGCTGGGCCTGGGCGCGTCCGGACCACCTGGGCCACCGCCTCCGAGAGACGGTGGTCCGACGGCACCTTGGGATCTCCGAGAGCTCAGGAAGCAGCCGTGGGGTGGTGTGGTGTCTGCCCTGGTACCGCTGGATGTTTAACTGTAGTTCAGGATCCACGTCTGCTGGCTCACTCAGGCTCTGCAGAGATTGTCCTTGCGGTTCGGGCTGGCGAGGGGCCAAAGGAGGGAAAAGGGGAGAGATAGGAAGTGGTAGCAGGGATTGTGGTGGTGTTTTCTTTCTCCTCCCTGAGTCCCCTGCCAGGTGAGGGCCCCTCCCGGAATACAGGGAAGGACGCGGTGACCTTGACGTCGCTGGAAGCGGAGCGGCGGCCAGGGGCGCCGGGATGGGGAAATACAGAGTTCAGTGGATTGTGTCGTGTGTCTTTGTGGCTTGTGCTGGGAGGAGCCCTGAGCTTCAGGTGTAGGTGTCGTGATGTTGCAGTGGTGTCGTTTCTGAGTTTAGCCATGTTCGAGGTGTATGGTCTCAACTAGCCGGGATGGGCTTGTGGGGTGGGCGAGGGGCTGAGCGGGAGGGGGTGGTCCCTCAGAGCCGAGGCGATGGGGGGTGGAGCGGGGGTCCCTTCAGGAACAACACCCTGTGTGACCCCAGAAAAATCATACTGCGGCATTACGAGTCTGGAATGCGATTTGACGGTCAGGCACCGCTGCGCCCTCCTTCCCCTGGTCTCGTTCAGGATGCCGTCCTTTGAGCGCAAATCTCAGCTTTTTGCCTGTCCCTTCAAGCAGTGAGAGCGACTCCGCTACCTCTTCCTGGCCGACAGCAGGCGAACAGTTAAGGGCTCCTCTCCTCCTCCTCCTCCTCAGGCACCTCTGGGACTTGTTTCCAAGATCTCAGGAAACTTCATATTCTCATCAGTGTCTCCACTGACCCTTCTGGGGCTGGGGCCCATCGAGCCTGTGTGCTGGCCACTGACAACCCACCGTGGCTCTTGGACAGTTAACGTAACAGGGGCCAGGAAGGCCAGGAGGGGCCCCATTGCTTCTGAACCGCAAGCTCCGATTTCCTGCATGGGAACGGCTATCTCTCACTCCAGCCCGACCGCCGCCCCCAGAACCTCCCGGGGCCCATCCAGGGGCCCGGGCCGGGGGCTCCGAGCAGAGCGCCCCAAGTGAAGCTGTTAGTGCCGTGGTCTAGGCTGCAGGAGATCACCGGTAACCTGGGCTCGAAGCCCCGGGGCATCCCTAGGTTGGAGATTTCAGCCTTTGGCTCAGGGCTCTGTTCGCCACGGCCCTCGTCCTCAGCTCGTCCCTCTCACTGCTTTTGCCGCTCTTGCTGCCTGCGCACGTCCGCCGCTGCCCGCTCTGCTGCCATCGCCGTGCGCTCACCTGGCTCTGCATCTGTGCCGCTGGCCTGCGCCCCGCGTGTCGCGCCCTGGCAACCCCCTGCACCGCCCTACCCCCGGAGCGGGTCGGAAGGCTCTCACTGCTATTTTGTGGCCTGGGTTTCGTGGCATATCACAGATGGTCTCTGTAACGGGCAAGCCCACCCCTCTAGGTGCCCATCTCCTGCTGTTGTTAGTGTGACAACGACCATGACGAAATCCTCGTGTGTAGCCAATTGATTGTGACGTGCTTGTGGCCTGCGCTTGCTCAGAAAGGGTTTTCAACTCCAATAAATGCTCAAGACCAACACCCCTTTCTTGGTCTGGTTTTGTTTCAGAGGCTCAGAGGAGCCAGGGACGGGGCAGCCTGCCTGGGCCAGTGGTCCAGCGAGGAATGGAGTGGGCTGGAGGGGCGGGGGGACCTGGGGGAAGACAGAGTGACCCCCTGTTTGGCAAAGTTCTGATCTTTCCACCACCGCTCAACTAGCAGAGAGCAGGGGCCGAGTCCTATCACTTTAGATCACTCCTAGATGAAGCCCTAGGGCAGGGCTCACCCAGAGCCACCCTCCTCCGGACACCCCCAGAGCCCATATAGATGGGCAGAGACCGAGTTTGGCCATCCCACCATGCTGCCCACCGTGGCCCCTTGTCCCACCCGATCCCACAGCCCAGCCTTCACCACCTCCCTCCGGAGTTCAAGCAGGTCGAGCCGGAGGGGAGGTGACCCCGGCCCTGCCCTGAGGGAGCTGCGTTTTTGAGGTACCTGGGTCCAAACCCACTGCAGCCACATCCCAGGGCAGGATTCATCCCCCAACCCTCCGTGGCCTTCTCTGGCCACATATGGGAGGTCGCCCTCTGCCCTCTGGCTCCACTGGTTGAGCCCCTCAGGCCAGAACCATCCCAGGAGGCTGTGCAGACCTAGGGGATCTGCCGATGGTGGGAAATCTGGGGCCGGAAGGAAGGAGAAAGACAAGGAGCCCTTTATTCAGATGAAGGGAGGTTTCTGGGACTCCATCCACTGGGGCCCAGACCAAAGGCTACTGCATTCCCCTGCGAGGGCTGGGCTGGGGCTGAGGTGGGAGGCGGGGACACCGCCAGACAGTCAGAGAGTCTTCTTCCTGGGAAAGAGGGAACTTCCTCTGAGCCCCTTTTTGCCCCTCTCCAGCCCAATAAGACAGGAGTTCCAGGCCCTGGAACCAGAGCTCGACCCAAGGGGAAGTTGCTTCAGGCCGAGAGTAGATGACTCTGACACCCCCTACTATCCCTGCGCCCGAACTGGAGCTGGTGAAGATGGAGCTGCACCGCCCCAACTCTCTGTTCAGAGAAGCTGTAGGGGACTGCCCCAGCTCCTTCTCTATCCCAGACCCGGCTCCCACGGTTCCAAAGAGCCCAGATTTGGCTAGAGCTGTGGGATCCTCTCATCAGATTGCATGAAACCAATCCTGGTCAACTACTGTATGCAGAGCGCTGTACTGGACGCTCTCTGTGGAGTGGCTGGATGCTTTCAGTCCCACCCTCCTGATTTATTGTAGGGGATCTGAGGCATGGTCCACTTTGAGGTGGGGGGAACCAGGGAGGATCAGGACGGAACAGAGTGAAGAGCAAGGGAGTCTTGTGAAATAAGCATTTCAATTCAAGGAGAAACCCTAGAGGTAATTTAGTCCAGCCTCCTGCCTCTGACAAGCCTCCTCATAAACCATCCCCAGGCCAAATTCTAAAGCTCATGGATTTCTCTTCTTCCCACCTGAAGCCTCTCATTCAGGTCAGCCCTTGATATTTTGGAAGAAGTGGAATGCCTACTTGTGTTTCTATCATTTGTGTTGATGCACTTACTAACTCATATCCATACCCCCTTTTCTTTCTTCCTGCTGCTTATTATTTGTTTTATTATTTGTAATGATAATCTAACTCTTTAACCTGGGCGATGTTAGCAATATATGACCCGTCACCTCTATTAAGCTGGAAAGTTCTTGGTTCAGAGCCCGCGTCGTTTGCTTCTGTTGTGCATTCCCTAGCATTTGGTGCAGTGTCCTTCAGACAATAAGGACTCAGTATGGTACTCTGCACACAGTGAGCACTCAGTGTGCACACAGGTAGAGGGAGAAAGAAAAGTTGGAGGTGATAGCAATCCATTAGATGACTGCTCTCTCCATCCTCAAAGCCCTCCTGCAATGACCCCTCCTCCAAGGGGTCTTCCCTGAGTAATTTCCACCCTTCCCCAACTGCCACTTTGACATTTCAACACCACCTGAGTACTTATGTTCACGTAAACTTTCACCTCCTGTTGGAAATATTTATGTTCCTGCCTGGCATACCTACCTTTAATACCCTAAAAGAGCACTAACTCTACTTCATAGCCTCTTCTCTCTCCTATCTATTATTTTACTGTCTGTTTTCCCTACTAGTATGTAAGCCCTTTGAGGGCAGGGACCAAGTCTGCAAATTCTCCTGTACTCCCCCAAGTGCTTAGTACATTACTTTGTACAGTAGGCACTCAATAAAGGCTATTCATTGAGACTGAAAGGAGGTTCTGGAGAGGATTAGGTAGGCCTATGGACAAGCGGTCCATGCTGGGTCCCTGGGAGAGAGGCAGGGATGGAGAGGGGAGAGTCAAGGGTGTGGGATGGTCCGTGACGGGAAGGTCAGGGGCAGAAAGCGGGACCATCCACTTGCAGGTGATAATCAATTGGCTCAAGTGGCAAGGGGGCAGGGGCCCGGCCCTTCCACTTCTGCCCTCAGAGCCCGGCCCCCAAGCCGTGCCCCCCACGGCTCCTCACGGCAAAGACGATCTGTGCTGTGCGCCCGCCCACCCTGGTGCCGGCCGCCCCATGACACCTCTCTCTCCCCGCAGGAGCCCGGCCCGACCCACCTCTGATCCAGGTCCAGATCCGGGTCCCGTAGGCCAGGAGCGGTGCAGCCCGCCGGGGCCGGACACGGGGCCGCTCGGGGATGCTGATGGTGACCGGGTCGCCCCCGGCCCAGAGCCCGTGCAGGAGCCGGCACAGGTCCCCGCCCCCTGAGCCGCCACAAGCCCAGCGGAGCCGAGGGGATGGCGGGCGGCGCCCAGAGTGGAAGTGTCTGCATGAGTGAGCCTGCCTCCGGGAGGCCAATAAAGTGGTGAAATGTCCAGCAGTGCCAGCTGTGGGTCCCTGGGCCGCGGCAGAGGGGACCCCATGCTCTTGTGCACTTGTGTGCTTAGGGGGTGGAGGAGGGAGTGGGTTGTGGGCCGCACACGTGCCCGTGGGTGTGGGTGTTCACGTTCGTGACTGTGTGGAAGAACTCTTGGGGCCATAGTTTGTCCGTGGGCATGCTTGTGTAGGTGCACATGTGCTCATGTTTGTGAAAGTTTAGATGTGAGTTTCTCCACATGGCATGAGTGCCCGTGTTTGTGTGTACTTGTGTGCCAGTATTCATTGACAGTCATGTGCCCATCTTTGCATGTATCACGTGCCAGAGTGCGTACCCGTATTTGTGTGTCATCCATCTCTCGGCCTGGGTCAGGCGCTGCCTGAACCCCGGAACCTCCTTGGGGGTCACAGCTTCCCAGGCCTGGTGGATCCAGCTTGGGCTTTGAGTGCCAGCTCCTTCCCGTCTTCCAAGGAGCTTCTGGGGCCCCAGAAACTGTCCTTCGCATTGCCCGACCAGGCCCCTGCCATCACCAGGGAAGGGAACAGCTTGGAGGAGGAGGAGGAGAACAGACTTAGGGGCAAGTGAGGGGAAACACCCCTTCCCTCAAGGTGTGTGACAGTCCACCTCTGCCCTTTGCACAGATGGAAAAACTGAGCCCTAGCCCCGGCCCAAGTCCCCCAGAGTAGTGTGATTGAGCCCCAGGTACGGTCTACGTGCCCCTGCCAGAGACTCCACCACAACCCACGGGGAAGCTCTGCCCCCTCCAGCGTGGGACAAAACATGGCCCCGGCTACCCAAGGACCCCAGGATTCCATGCCTTGGAGTCAGGAACAATCCCAGCACCCTCTGCCTCTGGCTCCCAAAGAGTCTGAGGACTAGTTCCCATCCCCATAGGGTTGAGAGGTGGGTGCGGGGAGGCAGGCCGGGAAGGGGGGAGGGTGGGCACCGGTCACTGCTCCTCCCCTGATCATCCCGATGGCCTTGCTCTGTCCCATACCGAGCTTCATCTGTTCGTCCTGACCAGGGCGATCAGAGATGCCCACGATGACCCTTGGGTAGTGGACAGACTGTATCTGGGAGTAGAGCTGGACGGGGGTTCCCCAAACTGGATACCTCCGAACCTGCTCAGAGACGTAGGTGGAGAGGGGTCAGAGTTGGTGTTTACAGAACTGGGAAGCAGGTGGATAGAGCGAACCCAGAATTGCAGTTCTCCAAACCTGACCCTTTCTCAGGATTAGGGGTCCCCACTGGAGCCAGAGGATGGCAAGTTCAAGTCAAATAGGAAACACTTCTTCCCCCAGGCCTGGCCGGGTGAGCACAGGGAATCTATTCCCAGAGGGAACTGTGCAGCCGGAGGCACCGACAGGTCCAGAGGGACTTGGACAGATTCATAGATGAGCATCCTTGCTGGGTCACTCAGAGAGAGTCAGAGATGAAGTGAGGAGAATCAGTGGTGTTGGTTGGTCCCTGCAGGGTAACTTGGGGAGAGTCAGGGCTGTTGGGTTTGTCCCTTCCTAACCACGAGGAATGTAGACTGAAGACTGCAATATAGACCGTAAGCTTGTTTTGGGCAGGGAATGTGTCTACCAGTTCTGTTATGACATAGTGGCTTAATGATGGGTCTGGGAATCACAAGGTCATGGGTTCTAATCCCAACTCCACCATCGGTCTGCTGTGTGACCTCGGGCAAGTTATCATTATTATTATTATTATGGTATTTATTGGGCGCTTACACTGTTATTTATTAGGCCATTTATACATTTATACATTAAGCCAATCACTGTTCTAAGTGCTGGGGTGGATACAAGTCACTTCATTTCTGTGGCGCTCAATTCCCTCATCTGTAAAATGGGAATTGAGGTTGTGAGCCCCACATGGGAGGGACTGTGTTCAACCGGATTTTTGTCTGTAGCCAACCCAGCGCTTAGTACAGTGCCTGGCACGTAGTAAGTGCTTAACAAATACCATGATAAAAATTATTATTATTACTCTTCCAAGAAGGAGAACACTGGAGAAGCAGTGTGGCTCAGTGGAAAGAGCACGGGCTTTGGAGTCAGAGGTCATGGGTTCGAATCCCGGATCTGCCACTTGTCAGCTGTGTGACTGTGGGCAAGTCACTTCACTTCTCTGCGCCTCAGTTCCCTCATCTGTAAAATGGGGATTAAGACTGTGAGCCCCACGTGGAACAACCTGATTCCCCTGTGTCTACCCCAGCGCTTAGAACAATGCTCGGCACATAGTAAGCGCTTAACAAATACCAACATTACCAACATTAACTTAGTATGGTGCTCTGCACGCAGTAGGGTCTCAATAAATATGGTTGATGGATTGACTGATTGATTGACGAGAGTGCGTGTCCAGAATAATAATAATAATAATGTTGGTATTTGTTAAGCGCTTACTACGTGCAGGGCACTGTTCTAAGCGCTGGGGGGGATACAAGGTGATCAGGCTGTCCCTCATGGGCGACCATGCAGGGTTTCTCCCAGTGATCTGGTGCGCTTGGTGGGGAGTTTTGCGCTGTCGAGAAGGGAAGCCTCCACCTGTTGGAAAGAGAAAGTTTCCTGCAGATGGGAAGCTCAGTTCCCAAGTCCCTCTTTCTCCGCCTTCTGCATCTCCCGCGGGTTCGGGGCGACCTGGACCAGCCGAGTGCTTTTGCAAAGGAAGAGGGAGGGTGCAAAGCAGAGATCCACGGGCTTCCCACAGGATTCATCCCAATCCGGGCCGACACCCCCATCTCGGGGGAGTCCCCAGGGCATGATTCCTCTCCCAACCGAGTCCAGAGATTGCTTCGGGTCAATCAATCAGTCATGTTTATTGAGCCCTTACTGTGTGCAGGGCACTGTACTAAGCCCATAACACAGTCAGTATACAGGTTCCCTGAACAGAAGGAGCTTACAGTCTAGAAGGGGAGACAGACATTAATATAAATAAATAAATTACAGGTACAGACATAATCAGGAGGACTGATTCTCTGGAGAAGACACTAATGCTAGGAAAAGTCTAGGGAAAACGTGGAAGAGGCAGACCAGCAGCTAGATGGATAGAGACCCTAACAACCATAACGGAAGAACTATTAGAAAGGTTGCGGAATATGGCAGAGGACAGGACATTTTGGAGAAAGTATATCCATGGAGTCGCTATGAATCAGAAATCACTCGATGGCACATAATGATAATAATAATAATAATAATAATAATGGACATAAGTACTGTGGGACTGAGGGAGGGATGAAAAAAGAGAGCAGATGTAAGTGCAAGGGCAATGGAGAAGGGAGAGAAGAGGAAATGAGGGAAGCCTTCTTAGAGGAGATGTGCTTTAAATAAGGTTCTGAAGGTGGAGAGTGTAATTGTCTATAGGGAATGAAGATGGAGGGCATTCCGGGTCAGAGGACTTGGGTGATATGTCGGCGATGAGATGGAAATACAATAAATAGGCTGGCCTTAGAGAAGCAGCCCAGGTCGTAGTAGGAGAGTATTGAGGTAGGAGGGGGGCGGAAAATGGGTTTTGTCTGCACAGTGCAGTTCAGGAGCCTGGGGACTGTGCCACCCCATCTCCTTACTCCCTCCGCCAAGGGCTCCAAGGGGCCCTCCCTGGGGATGGAGCAGGGGAACAGCTGAAACCGATCAGCTGGAGTCCAGATTCGGTCCACCTGGGCCAGGAGCCTCAGAGACGTCTCCTTGGGCTGAGTGGAGTGCTGGACCAAGGCGGATCCTGCGACTGGTGGAAGCAGCGGGCCCCACCTCTCTCCCCCTATATCTGCTCGATTCGAGGGGTGCTTAATTCACTTTTGCTTCAGGGTAGGAGTCTATGATTGTGGGACTGAGTAGGGTGAGAGCATGTAAATAGGGTAGAGCCCCCAATTTAGGGTCTTTCCAGACATTCAAGGGAGACCCTTGTTTGAGAACTGGGGGGAGCAGTGCTAGCTAGAACCTGATAGTTGCAGGGAATAATGTGTTTGCCCTGCTGGTGGAATCAGAGGGTGGAATTAGCTCTGGAACTTAATAACTGTGGTATTTAAGTGCTTACTGTGTGCCAGGCACTGTTCTAAAAGCTTGGGCACTGGTCCCATCTCCCTCACAACTGGACTTCAGGGGCAGGGGCCCTGCTTGTTTATACCTAGGTCTGACGTCTGAACTTCTCTTTTTTCAGATAGGTAATGCGGGGAGGGGAAGATGGCTGGGTCAGTGTTCTGATAAGATGGAGGGAAAGCCTCCCCTAACCGAGGTTCAGAAGCAACACTTCCAGTCCTCACTATGGCCCAGAAACCTGGTGGGACAGACAGTCCCCAAAAGTCCAGCCTGGTTTTTGAGGAGCTCCCATTCTAGCAGGGAGCAAGGACTCATACTGGCCAAGGTCCCTCAGTTAAAAGGGCATGAGCTTACAGAGAAATCATGATCCCAGGGGATAAATCAGTCACTGGGCCAACGGATCTAGGCATAGAGGGTGGTGAGGCTGGGAGGGGAGTGGGGGATCCATCAGGAAAGACTGCCCAGAGGGGGTTTTTAACTCTTCAGGAGGCTGAAAATGAGGAGGAAGTTATAAAATGGGGGAACAGTCTGAATGAAAGTTTGGATGCAGGGGAATTTGTTTGAGGCTCAGTTATATAAGGTGAACTTGGGAGGCTCTAAAGGTGCCAGCTGGGCTGTAGTAGGTGAAGAGAGCTGATATGTAAGGTGGGAGAGGCTGGTGGGGAAGCTTGAAACCGATGGTCAAGAGTCCCTGCTCAAAATGGAGAGAGGTGGGCATTGAGTGGGTTTTGAAGAGTGAAAAGACAGGCTCTGAATAGTGCTTGGTGCATAGTAAGCTCTTAATAAATATCATTATCCTTGATGTGATCCAGGCTGTAGAAGCAGTGAATTGATGATGGGATTTATTACTTACTGTGTGCAGAGCACTGTACAAAGCACTTGGGAGAGTACATTACAATAATGTTGGTAAACACGTCCCTTTCCCAAAAGGAGCTTATACTCTAGAGGGAAATACAAATGTTAAAACAAAGTAGAATATAAAAGTGCTGTGGGTAGGTTAGACTAACGGGCTGTGCAGAGAGCTGAGTCGGATGATTTAGCACACGGAGAGTGCCTAAGTGAGGCGCTAAGCCCTCGGGTGAAAACAATTAAGTAGGAAACACAATCCTGCCCTCAAGGAGGTGATAATTTAATGGGGGAGACAAGCAGCTAATAGTTTTTCACAGGTAGAGGAGGCAGGCTAGATTGTCACTTCCAAGCTCCTCACTAAATTCTTGAGGGCAGATTCATTTATATAAACTCTAGCGTATTGTTCTCTCCCAAGTGCTTAGCACCGTGTCTGAGAGATGCTGATTGAGAGACAACCCTACAGCCCCTGAGAAGGGGAGAGTGGAAGGACAAGTAGACAAAGGCTAAGTTGACGTCAGGCAAGAAGACAAGAATCAGAGCCAGTGGAAAGAGAATCGCTGTGAGACCCGAAATGGCAGCTGAAACGGGGGCGGGGGTGACCTGGGGAGATCAGAGACTGGGAAGGGGAGGCCTCTGAAGCCGGTGGGATTCCAGGAGGGTTTTGAAGATGGAGAGAGCCTGGGGCGGCCGCAAGGGTAGCCCTGACTGTAAGCCAAAACCATCGGCAGCCCTGCATCGTGTGAAAGTGATTTCAAAGCGGACACCTCTTTATGCACCCAACCTCCCGCTGCTCCTGCTCTCTTGGCCGTCCGGACACGCTGCACATCCCACCAAGGGGGCGGCGGTGGTGGTCTTAAATCCCGGGAGATGCTGGTGAGTACCTTTACTTTCACCCCAGTCTGGAGGGATGGCGTGGTGGATAGAGCACGGGCCTGGGAGTCAGAAGGTCATAAATTCTAATCCTAGCTTCGCCACTTATCTGCTGTGTGACCTTGAGCATGTCACTTTCCTTCTCTGTGCCTCAGTTGCCTCATCTGTAAAGTAGGGATTGAGACTGTAAGCCCCATGTAGGACGGGGACTGTGTCCAACCCGATTTGCTTGTATCACAAAGACCACGATTATTATTATTATTATTCTTTGGATCCCTCACCCCAGGAGCAATAAGCCTCAACCCTGCTCCAGGCCCCTCCCTGGAGCAGCCCAGAGGCTTTCATCAAACTATCGATCGATCGTATTTATGGACCCTTACTGTGTGCAGAGCACTGTACCAAGTGCTTGGGAAAGTAAAAATACAATAGAGTTGATAGACTTTTTCCCCACCCACAGCAAGTTTACAGTCTAGAGGGGGGAACTGGTCAACCAGACCTCACCTCTGTCTCTGGCAGGTGCGGCAGAGGGGCATGGTCTCGGCCCTGATCCCTTTCTAGTTGGGTGAGTTATGAGACCCTCCCGTCCAGCTCCTTGCTTCCCCCTTGTGCCTTGCTTCTACTCTCCCACTTTCCGATCCCCAGCTCATGCCTTCTCCTATCCGGAACTCCTCCCCGCATAATAGTAATAATAATAATTGTGGTATTTGTTAAGTGCTTACTATGTGCCAGGCACTGTTCTCAGTGCTGGGGTGGATACAAGTAGATCGATTTGGACACAGTCCCCATCCTGAATGGGGTTCAGTCTTAATCCCCATTTTACAGATGAGGTCACTGAGGCACAGAGAAGTGAAGTGACTTGTTCAAGGCCACACAGCAGGCAAGTGGTGGAGCAGGGATTAGAATCCAGGTCCTTCTGACGTCCAGGCCCGTGCTTTGTCCTTTATGCCATGCTGCTTCCCCTGAAAGAAAGAAATGAGGTCTTCTGGCCTCAAGTCCATACCCCTACACCTGCATGGGGAGCTGCGGCCGATATCCATGTGTGGACGTGGCTTTTTAAATTATTTTATTTTTATAGAATTTGTTAGGCACTTACTATGTGGAGGCACTGTACCTAGCACTGGAGTAGATACAAACTAATCAGGTTGGACATAGTCCTTGTCCTACATGGGACTCACATTCCTAATCCCCATTTTACAGATGATGTAATGAGGCACAGAGAAGTTAAATGACTTGCTCAAGGGCACACAGCAGACAAGTGTCAGAGATTGGTGTGGAAATGAAATTAGAACCTGGGTCTTTCAGGGCTCCCAGGCTTATGCTCTATCCCCTAGGACACGTTGTTTCTCATGGTTTTTGCCTTGCCCCACTGCTGGCATGCCCTGTGCTTCAACCTCTATGTCCCCGATCCCTGCATTGGCTGTCCCAGCCCAGCTCCAGTACTCAGGTCAACCAGCGGCACAGGTTAGGTCCTCTGAGCAACCCTCAGTAGGTTGTGTTGTACTCTCTTTTTCCCTGCTCCTGCTCTTCCCAGTGGTGTATGTCTCCCTAGAATTCCTCATGTGCACATGCTCTGGGCCTGTTTATGTCCCTAGTTGGATTGAAGACTCCCCGAAGACAGGCAGTGGCTATTCTGCAACAAGCGAGTGTTCCCAGGAACCCAATAAATGTTGCGGGCCATTTCACTGGGAGTGTGAGGAGGAAGGAGGTCACTGGGAAGAAGGGCAGGGCAGAGCTAGGGAGGGCTGTGGGGGAGGAAAGAGGTATAGGACTTGTGCTGGTCAGGGAAGGAGGGTCAGGAGGGAGGGAGGGATAGAGCTGTGTAATAATAATAATAATAATGTTGGTATTTGTTAAGCGCTTACTATGTGCCGAGCACTGTTCTAAGCGCTGGGGTAGACATAGGGGAATCAGGTTGTCCCACGTGGGGCTCACAGTCTTGATCCCCATTTTACAGATGAGGGAACGGAGGCACAGAGAAGTGAAGTGACTTGCCCACAGTCACACAGCCAAGTGGCAGAGCTGGGATTCGAACTCATGAGCCCTGACTCCAAAGCCCATGCTCTTTCCACTGAGCCACGCTGCTTCTCCGTGTAGAAAGTGATGAAGTTGATTTTGGATCATTCTAAAAGCCTGGTCCTAGACCCATGGGCAATCTAGCCTGGGTGTTGGGGGGGTGTCTGGGCTCCTGGCCAACACTCTGCACCACTCTGCCCCAAACTAGGAGCCTCCTGAGGTCGGGATGGTCTGAGCCAGGGTCCTGATCTGTCCTCTAGTCCAATGTCTGACGTGTGCTTAACCATTATCTGATAGCAATCGCCTCACCTGGTGCCTGGGGGTTGGGGGTTGTGGGGCTGCTCTTTTCAGGTGAGTCAAGGAGGGCACCCATAAAATTCACACCAAGTTCACAGAAAAAAAGTTTTATTGCAAAAATTTTACCAACAGGAATGAGGGCCTCCCTCCTCCCCCCACCCCCTCCCCTGTGGATGCAAGTGACGCGAGCCCCGGCCCCCCTCAGACCCGTAAGGGGAGTCAGTGCAGGTTTCCGGGGGTCCAGGCAGGGGTGGAGCCAAGGCTGGTGGGGTGGGGGAAACACTCCATGGCTGCCCCTTGGGGGCAGGGGGCAGGGGCTGCAGATTTTTGGCTCCAGTCACCCACCTTAGCTGAGGCCCCTGAAGGTGGGGGGGATGGGGACACCCCCCCCCCCCCCGCACTGGTCAGGTAAGTCCAGGGCTCCAAACCAAGCCTCTTCAAAATGCCCTCCCCGCCCCCATACATCCTAGGGAAAAGTGCTCAACCCCTCCCTCAAACTTTGGTAACAGGTGGTGGAGGGGGAGCCTGGTCCCAGTGAACACCCCCCTCAAATCTCCCCACCCTCCCCCCCCAGCACCCATTAGTTCACATGTGCCGTGCCACCCTCCCTTAGCACCCATGAGTTCACATGCCCCCCCACCCCACCCCCAACCGGTGGGCCCTACAGTTCATCTCGCATCTTGTCTCCCTTGGGGCGGACGAGGCGGCCGATGAAGAGGAGGGAGCCGCTCTGGCGGTCCTTGACGATAAAGATGAATGGATGGTCGGCGTAGAACAGCTTGGGATTGCGCAGCTCCTCACGCCCATAGATGTCGGCGTCGAAAGGGTTGCCCTCCGTGTCCCACTCGAATGCGGTGGCATGGAAGACACTGGCCAGATACAGGTCCTTCTTGCCCGAGATCTTGGATAGGTCAGCCTTGGTCTTGTCCACTGCCTCACTCAGCCCCAGGCCAGCCAAGTGTTTCTGAGAAGGTAGGGATGGAGAAGGAGGTGAGGCAGGTGACTTCACCCTAGTCTTGACCCTCCCCTCCCTCATCTACAATCCTGCCCCGAAGTCCCTCACTCCCCACTCCCCTGCAAACCTTCCCACTAAGTCAGGGTTTGGACTGGGACTGCAAACCTGCTCCTGTGCTTACTGATCTTACATACTTTCATGTTTTTGGCATGCGAGTGTGCATATAGGTGGGTCATGTCTCCCCACTGGCTGGCAGTCCCTCAAGGGCTGGGGCCGAGCCGCCTCCTCCCCATGTCACTTCTCAGTACCCAGCCCGGGGTGAGGGTCCCCAGGCAACCCTGTCAGGAGTCCACTGGTGGGCCCCGAGAGCCAGTCTCTCATCTGGACCCTCACCTGCAGGTCGTGGGTCACCTCCACCACACCCTTAGGCAGGGAGATGGCCACGGCTTTCCTCTGCAGCTTGCCTTCCCAGGCCTGCAACTGGTCCTTGCTCAGCAGCTTCTCCAGCCGGGCCAGGGGCTCCACGTGGTGCGGCATGATGATGATCAGGCTGGACAGTTTGTGGGCCAACGGCATCTCGACTATCTGCAGCTTCTCCGCCTCATCATCGTAGTAGTTGTATAGGCCTGGGGGCGAGACAGCCGACGGGGTGAGGACGGGACCCCAGCAGGGGGACGGGACCCCAGGCCGGGACAGGGCAAGACTCTGGGATGAGGTTGGGACCCCAGACTGGGACAGGGCAGGACAGGGTGTTGTGAATCGCTGTTTATCAGGGTGACGGGTCTGAGCCGGGTCGTGGCGGGTGTGGGATGAAGGGGCTGCCGTCATAGAGAAGGGGTGAAAGAGGCACAGGGGCCGGATCACTAGCAGATGGTCCCAGAAAATAGTAAAGTAATAGCAACTTTAACTTTTCCCAGGCCAGGGGCTTCCTTCACGGCTTTGCTCCTCTGGATCCGACAAATTATGGTATTTTAACAAAGACCATTAAAAAAAGTTCCGATCTCCTCCACCCCCTCTAGTGGCCATCCCAGGCACTGCATCCCGCCCCTACCCCTACTATCATTCATTCAATGGTATTTATTGAGCCCTTACTATGTGCACTGTACTAAGCGCTTGGAGTGTACAATTTGGATTCAGCATTAGGACTGGGTGAGGACCCAGCACCACCACCCCCTCTCGCCATCATTTGGTCTGGATGAGACTCCACCCCAGAATGGCTGTGGCACAGAGAGCTGACATTTCCCACCCTGCCTTGAGCCACTGTGTCCTCGGGGGGCATGAAGAAAAGAGACCCTCACCCAGCCCCCGTTTTCTCCCTCCCCTTTCCCTACAGTCCTGCCCTCCCCAACGCTCCCATCCCTACCTGTCCGGTGCATCATGGAGACGCCCACAGTGTAAGATCTGGTCACCATGAATCCTCGGTTATCAACCATCTTGTGGTGGAATTTCTCATCCCAGTGCGCTGAGGGGGTGGAGGAGGGGCAGACAGGTCAGCGATGTGGCAGCCACGTGGCCCGCCCCCCCCCCCCCCCTCTCCCCCCAGCGCCACTCACGCTTGAAGAACATGGCGTTGACGATGAGGGCCCCATCTGTCCTCTCCACGTCCTTGGTGACCTCGGGCAGCTTCCCGCCGGTGGTCTGGGCCGCCCACTCGTTGATGGACTGCAGGGCGCTGCGTTTGTCGCGGAAGCTGATCTTGGAGTGCTCCAGGCCGTAATGCTGGCGGCTGCGGCGAACGAAGTCGTCGGCGAAGCTGACCGAGCTGGGGCCGTAGAGCCGACTGCCCAGCTTCCAGGTCACGTTGCGGGCAGTGGCGTTGCTCAGGGTCAGGAGTAACTCGGACAGGCCGGCATGCACGTCCTCCTCATCCCGCAGGGCCCCCGCGCTCAGCACGGCCCGCGCCTGGGCCGCCGTGGCCGCCCGCCCGCCCAGCGACACCAGCCCAAGCGACGAGGCCGCGACCACGGGTGACAGCAGGATGTTCTCCACAGCTGCGTCCCCGGCCAGTGCCCGGTACAGGTCGAAGGCCAGTGCGGAGCTCCGCCCAGCCAGGGCTGTGGCCTGGGGGCTCAGCGGTCCGCCCCCCGCCGCCGGCTTTGCCCCGCCCGCCGCCTTCGCCCCACCCGCCGCCGCCGCCCCAGGCTTCTTGACCTCAGCGGCGGTTGTGGCGACGGCCAGCAGACAGAGAGCAGGGAGAAGCTTGGTCAGCCACATGGCGCTGAGGGGCGGGGGCACCAGGTACCTGCGGAGAGAAGACAGACCCGTTGAGAACCCGGCTCGCATCTCAGTGTTCCCATCTGCAGAATGGGGCTGAGTCCAGCCCCGTTCAGCCATACCTGTAGTTCGAGGGTCCAGGGCAGGGGGGCCCTGCAGGACTGGCCATTTTGCAAACCAAAATGCCACTTAGATTCCTTTCCAGGGGTTCAGACCCTTTTGATAAGGGTCTCCCTGGCTCAGGCACCCCCTGCCCTCTGCAGCCCCCTCCTGCCAGACGGGGCCCCAGGGCAGCGGGCACAAGGCCGGGTTAATGAGTCTCAGACTCTTTCACTGATTTAACGGCCCAGACACGCCAGTTCAGACCCTGGCAACCGCTTCCCCATCCCCCTGTCACAGAGCAGGGCCGATGCCCCAAAGGTCCAGCACAGTGGTCAGAGGGCTCAGATCCCAGCCCCACTCAGCCCGGTTTTGAAGTGACCACCAAGCTTCCAGGCTTGAGTCACTGGCTTCCTCAGGTACACGAGAAACAGCCTGGCCTAGTCACTTCACTTCTCTGTGCCTCAGTTCCTTCATCTGTAAAATGGGGATTAAGATAGTGAGCCCCACGTGAGACATGAACGGTGTCCAACCTGATTAATTTGTACCTACTGCAAGTGTGCTTAGTACAGTGGGTGGCCTATAGTAAGCACCTACCATTTTAAAAAAAAAAGGTCCCCCAAACTACCTCCACCCACACTCAGCACTCCCCGCAACAGGAGGCCAGCCAAGGTACATGCCCCCATGGGCAGGGTCCAATCTGGCCCCCCCCACTACCAGGAGAAACCCAGATCTCAGGGGAGAAGGGGCCCTCCAGTCATATCTGAGAACGAGGTTGGAAGTTTGAATTCATTCAATCGTATTTACTGAGCACTTACTGTCTGCAGAGCACTGTACTAAGCGCTTGGAAAGTACAATTCGGCAACAAGTAGAGACAATCTCTACACAACAACGGGCTCACAGTCTAGTAGCCCATTGAAACTTGAATCTTGAATCTCACTCTGCCCCCATTTCTGGAAGCATGGGAGAAGTGTCGGGGAATTGGTTGCCCCGCAGTCACCCAGCTGGGGAGGAGGAAGGAGCCCCACTGGAGAGAGGAGGGACTCAGCCTTGTGAACAAGCTACTTCCCAGTCTGCTCTGGCTGGTTGGCAGTGTAGACCTCCTGGGCAAGGGCGAGAAGAGGGGCAAGTGCCCAGTGAGAAAAAGCAAAGAACTGGAGAGCTGAACTCCAGTCCCAGGTCTGCCACTGGCTTATTGGGTGACCTTGGGCAAGTCAGCCTCTCTGAGCCTCAGTTTCCTCATCTATTGAACAATCATTAGAATTTCAGGTTTTACAGTGTGCACAGAACACTGTCCTAAGTGACTAAGCACTTAGGAGAGAGTACAATAGTTAGTAAATATGATCCCTGCCCTCAAAGAGTGTCAAATGCCGCCAAGACCAAGGAGTTGAGTCAGGTTTGGCAAGAAGATCATTGGTGATCTTGGAGAGAGCACTTTAGCGGAGTGGAGGTGGGAAGCTAGATTGTAGAGGGTGGAAGAGGGAGTTGGAGGAGAGGAAGAGGAGACAGTGGATGTATACAACCCATTTGGTAGGAGGTATAGAGGGAGTGAGCTGAGTGGTGCAGTGGGATAGAGAGGGACTTTTAAAGATAGGGAGATCCCTGGACACATTTGAAAGCGAGAGATATAGTGTGGCCTTGTGGATGGAGCACAGGACTGGGAGTCAAAAGGACCTGGCTTCTAACACCAGCTCTGCCGCTTGTCTGCTGCGTGACCTTGGGCAAATGACTTCACTTCTCTGTGCCTCAGTTCCCTCACCTGCAAAATGGAGATTAAGACTGTGAGCCCTATGGGACAGGGACTGTGCCCAACCCGATTATCTTGAATCAACCCCAGTGCTTAGAATGGTGACTGGCACCTAATAAGTGCTTAATGAATTCCGTTATTATTATTATTAGGGGAAGAAAGCATCAGAGTGTGAGTGGCAGTCAGGGAAGAAAGGAGGGTTGGTGCGACTGTTTTAAAAAGTGTGGAGGGATGGGGTTGGAAGCAGAGTTGGATGGGGTGGCTTTCTAAAATAGGCTGGGAAGGATGAGCATGTGGAGGGTGGGGGAGATCGGAGGAGCTGGGGAGGTGAGAGTTGGGAGAGCTCATGCCTGATGCCTTCAGTTTTTGCCAACAAAGTAGCTGGCGAGGTCATTAAAGGTGAGAGAGGGGGAGGTGGGGAGGAATTTTTGGATTTTAAGGAGTTAAAATCTGGAATATTTGGTGTGGGCAGTGGGGCTGGAAGTCAGTAAGGGAGGAAACGGCAGAGTTATACCTGATGGGAATGAATGTGTGAGGGATGAGGTCAGCTTTATCAATAAAATGGGGAGAAGATTCCTGTTCTCCCTCCTTAGACTCTGGGCCCAGGTGGGACAGGGATGCCCCCAGTGCTTAGAAAAGTGCTCGGCACATAGCAAGTGCTTAACGAATACCACCGTCATTATTATTATCTGCTCTGATGATCTACCCAACCCTTAGCACAGTGCTTAGTGCAGAGTGGAAGAGCTTCTTAAAAACTATTATCATTATTACTACTATTCAGGCAGGGTCCGCATGGGGCGAATTTATGCTTTGGACCTGACACTTCAGCTGTGACTTCTGGTCCGGTTGTGGGAGAGGGGAGATGGCGAGGACCGAGATGGGGGCGCATCCAGCTCAGAGAGCGTCAGGCGCCAAACCACCAGCCATCCAGCTCCCAGCCCCGCTGGGTTAGGGGAGGGTGATGAGTTCTTACTGTGCGCGGGGCATTATGCAAAGTGATCAGGCGAGCAATCCAAGCCCCGCCTAGTCTGCCACGAGGACACCCTCCCCCAGAACACACCGTCGTCCACATCTCAAAGCGCTTTTTTAGGCTCCAAATGATAGGTTGGCAACCGACCCCCGGTGGAGCCCTGCCCACCCAAGCCCCCTCCCATCGGGGCCGGGTGACGTGGCAGGGACGGGTCTGAATCTCAGCTGCCTCGCACCAGGGGTCGCCCTTGCACCTCGGAGGCCCCGAAGGGGCGGGGTGACCAAGATAATACTAAAAATAACAATAAATATGATATTTCATCCATTCATTCATTCAATAGTATTGACTGAGCTCTTACTATGTACAGAGCACTGGACCAAGCGCTTGGAATGTACAATTCGGCAACAGATAGAGACAATCCGGGCCCCATGACGGGCTCACAGATATTTAAGTGCTATAATAATAATAATGATGGTATTTAAGTGCTGACTATGTGCAAAGCACTGTTCTAAGCGCTGGGGTAGTTACAAGGTAATAATAATAATGTTGGTATTTGTTAAGCGCTTACTCTGTGCAGAGCACTGTTCTAAGCGCTGGGGGAGATACAGGGTAATCAGGTTGTCCCGCGTGAGGCTCACAGTTAATCCCCATTTTACAGATGAGGTAACTGAGGCACAGAGAAGTGAAGTGACTTGCCCACAGTCACACAGCTGACAAGTGCATGGCTCAGTGGAAAGAGCACGGGCTTGGGAGTCAGAGGTCATGGGTTCGGATCTCAGCTCTTCCACTTGTCAGCTGTGTGACTGTGGGCAAGTCACTTGACTTCTCTGTGCCTCAGTTACCTCATCTGAAAAATGGGGATTAAGATTGTGAGCCTCATGTGGGACAACCTGATTATCCTGTATCTACCCCAGCGCTTAGTACAGTGCTCGGCACATAGTAAGCGCTTAACAAATACCAACATTATTAAGTGGCAGAGCTGGGATTCGAACCCATGACCTCTGGGTCCCAAGCCCGGGCTCTTTCCACTGAGCCATGCTGCTTCTCTGTAATCAGGTTGTCCCATGTAATAATAATAATAACGATGATGGTATCTGTTAAGCGCTTACTATGTGCGAAGCACTGTTCTAAAGCGCTGGGGGGATACAGGGTGATCGGGTTGTCCCACGTGGGGCTCACAGTCTTAATCCCCATTTTACAGGTGAGGTAACTGAGGCTAAGTGACTTGGCCAAAGTCACACAGCAGACAAGTGGCGGAGCTGGGATTAGAATCCACGTCCTCTGACTCCCAAACCCGTGGTCTTGCCACTCAGCTACGCTTATGGTGCTTGTTAAGCGCTTACTGTGTACCGGGCACCGTACTAAACGCCGAGGTGGATACAAGCAAATCGGGTTGGACACACGTGGTCTTGCCACTCAGCTACACTTATGGTGCTTGTTAAGCGCTTACTGTGTACCGGGCACCGTACTAAACGCCGAGGTGGATACAAGCAAATCGGGTTGGACACAGTCCCTGTCCCACGTGGGGCTCACGGTCTCAATCCCCGTTTTACAGATGAGGTAACCGAGGCACAGAGAAGCGAAGGTACTTGCCCAAGGTCCCACAGCAGACAAGTGGCGGAGCCAGGATCGGAACCCATGACCATAAGGTGGAAGGGGAACGGGTAGCAAAGGAGGCCGGGGCCCCTGGACGAGTCAGAGCGGGGAGAGGGAACCCCCAGACCCCTCCGACCTCCACCGCCGGGGCTCTGTGTCCGTCCTCCCTCCCCGCCGGCCCCCAGACCGAGGCAGGAGAGGTGGGGAGGGGGCACCGGGGGTGGTCGCGGGGAGGGGGCCAGGCAGACAATCGAGCCGTTTGAGGCCGGTACCTTGCCACTGTCTCATGGGGCGGCCCAGGGCTGCCGTTTTCATTCTGAAAGAAACAGACAATTGAGGTAGTTTTCCCCGGGGGCGGGGGGCGCCCTCGGTTTAGTAACCGGGGGTCGTGGGATGGTGGGGGGGGGGGGGCAATGGCTCTTCCGGGCTTCAACGGGCCTGAGAATGACCTCGCCATGCCGGGCTTAGTCATTTGAGGAGGGGGCGGGGGCTGGCACTGGGCCAGAGGAGCCTGGGGGCGGGCTGCGGCGAGGACCGCTCCCCATCCCCCTCCCCGGCCCAGCCCAGATGTAACATATCTCCGGTGGGGGGTGGGGAGGCCGGGAGGGTCCCAGGGCTCGGATGGAAACCGGGCGACTCCTAGGGTCCACCAGGCCTTTACCCTCCTCCCTCCCCGGCTCCTTCCTGACCTCAAAGATGGGGGGGGGGGGCGGGCAGAGCGCCAGCTGGGGCAATTCCTCGTCCACGACCACATCCGCTGCTGCAAAAGCGGTGGACAGAGCCCAGGCCTGGGAGCCGGGGGACCTGGTTCTAATCCCAGCTCCGCCACTTGGCTTCTGTGTGAGCTGGGGCAAGTCACCCAACCTCTCCGTGCCTCGGTTTCCTCACCTACAGAAGGGGGATAAGATCCCCGTTCTTACCCAATACCGTTATTATAGTTATCATCATCCCTTTCTCCCTCCTGCTTAGAGTGGGAGCCCGGCGTGGGACACAAGTATCCCTATTACGGGCCCTCCCCTACTGTCCCGAGGTCTGGAGATGCTCCGTGACCCTCTGTCCCCGTCCCCCACCCCAGCAGTCCCCCCTGCCCCTCGGGATATTTCTCTCTCACACACACTCGCGGGCGCGGTCCCGGTTGTGGGTGGGGGTGTGTGGGGGGGTCTTAAAGGCAACGGGCCGAGGGCAAACGGGACCGGTCCGGGGAGGAGCTCACCCCCACCGCCAGCTGCCAACATCTGCCCAGCTTGCAGCCCTACCCCTGCCAGGAATGCATCGCCCAGGGCGGTCCCGGGGCCGCGGCTCTGCCCATGCCCCGACATCCAGGGCCCCCTCTCCTTCTGCCACCCCTTCTTTCCAGACTGCCCCACTGCCCCTCTCCAGGCCTGCAGACCCCCGGCCCTGTCCCAGCCCAGATATCCGTTTCCCGGCCCGGGCGTCGTCCCCCCGCCCATCCAAAGCAGCTAGGCCCGGACCGGCTGCAAACTTTCACTGCACAAAAAACTTAAAGTTTCTGAAAGTTGCGGGAGGAAGGGGGGACGTAGAGGGGTGCCACCCTCCCAGCCCACCTCCCTGATTCCTCCCCTCCGAGTCCCCCCCCCGGCTTTCCCCTCACCTGAACTGGGGTCGGGGCTGGGGGGGCTCTGTCCCGGGTTCGGGTTCTGGCTGTGGTGGGCGATCCCTGCCGGCCGCCGGGCTATATAAATCTCGGCGAGAAACTTCTGGAAAGTCGGTCGGTCGGGCCCAGAGGATGCAAATGGAGTGGGCGGGCCCCGCCCCCCGCCCAGCTCCAGCCCCAGCCCCTGCCCAAGTCCCGGCGTGTCGCTTGGTGCCCCCCTCCCCCGTCCCCAGCCCGGGCTCCTGGGTCCTATCGCCCGGTCCTTCCCCTGGCCGGGAGAGCCCCCCAACCCCGGGGCACAGGAGATGGACCGAGGGTCCGGCCAGTCAAGGCCACTTCCCGGCCAGAGAGGACTGGACCTTAAAGGAGGATGGAGAGGGAAGGAGACAGACAGGCTTCTGGGCTCCTAAGATCCCCGTCACCCCCTCGCCCAGGGCTGCTGGGTCTCCACTGGTTCCTCACCCTGGGACCCTGTCGCTATCCCCATTTCTGAGCCTGGGAGCGGGGAACATTGAGGCTGAAGAGGAGGCTGAGGGAGGAGAAGCTCTCACACCCCCCACCCCTCACTCCCAGCCCCAGGCCCGAGCATGTCGAGGCAGGCAGGAGCTCCGCAGAGATGCCAGGGGAAGGAAGCCCAGCCTATGTGGAGGTGGGGAAAGGCAGGGCCCCAGGCCTCCAAAAGCACCCTGGAGTCAGGACGGGGTGACGTTACCGGGAATTAGGACTAAGAGGAGGGTGAGGTTCCACCGACCCAGAGCAAGAAGACACCCGCTGCAGCTCTGCAGCCCGAAGGATTTAAGTTAGATCAAGGAAGACTTCCCGATCAGGAAGTCTGGGAGGGGAGGTAAAACCAAGAGTTGGGGAAACTCTTATTGCCATCCAAAACACTGAAGAGACTTCCCCACTCTTCCCTGATCCTCATCATCCAGGGCGACTTGGGAAGCATTCTGCGTGGAGGCAAAGGATGGACTGGATGACCTCCTAGCCCTGGGAGCTGCTGGCCAGTTGCCCCGGAGGCCGAGGATCCCCACAGTAGCCCTCTCCCCAGGACCCTGTTTGAGGGTACTGGGGGATCCCAGGTTTGATTTATAAAATGGAAGCCACCTCCCCCTCCATCTCCCTGTTCCCATTCCCATCCACTGCCTCCACTTCCTCTCCCCCAACTCCCCCCTTGACTCTCTGCCATCTGGTTTTCTACCTCTTCACTCCACTAAGACCACTTTCTGTAGGGGCAGAGAAGAATGGCATGGCAGTGACCTATGGTGGGGCAGAGAGCTATGGGTTGGCAAAGCACTATGGCATGGCAGAGAGCTATGTTGGGCTCGAGAGGGGACATGCCACCAATTCTCAATCATCCATTTTCTATCCATAGCAGGAAAAGCAGATAAATGAAATTAATGGATAACCTAAACCCATTTTGTTTCTCCCGAAAGGACTAAAAAGCAGCAAGTTGGACTGGTTTGAGTTCCTCCTCTCTCCTGCAGTGAGAGTGTCCAGAAGGAGCCCAGCCCTGCACTGAGGTCCGGGGAGGGTCTTTAGGAAGTGCCTTAGTGGAAACTCAGACATCAGCGAAGTGGCAAGAAGCAGACGAGAAAAGGAGGGGAAACTAGAGTCCTTGATAATCCACACTGTGAACCAGCAGATGATCCAAATGTCCCCGGGGAGGCAGAAAGAAGGAATCAGATCTCAGAGAGAGACCTTGTAAGAGAGCAGAAAGGTCCAAGCCCCTGCCTCCCCTTCGGACTGAATGGACCTGAATCATTTGGGCCAGAGAGAGCAGGGGGCAAGGACGGGGGTGGGGAGGAGGGAGATTTTGTGTCGGGAAAGGGGATGTCCTTCCCCCTTATATGCTCCTTTTCCCCTCCTTCCTCGTCTCCAATCCCGGGGTCTCTGGGCCAGAGCTGAACTTGGAATAACTCCAGGGCCCTCTACGGAATGCGGCCTCAGAGCCGCCTTCTCGGCCCTGCGTGTACACTCTTCCGGGGCGGGGGTGATCCAGGCCCAGAACTAGGCCGCAGATGCTCCTACATCCAACTCCCTCCCTGCCACGTAGAACAGTTCGGGTGGGCGGGGGCCTGGAGCCTCCAAGGAACGGGCCGACCCCTCTCCCCCAACCCCCCTTCCTCGCTCCGCCCCCACGGCTAGGCTAACGGGAGATGCAGCTCCTCCCGGAGAGAGAAACCTGACCCGCACAACACTGCACCCCCTTCCATCCCTCCCTCTCCTTCCCACCCACATCAAAACCCTCAAGCCAGGACCGGCAGCTCCGGTCTCCACGGTCGAGATGGACGAATGGGACAGAGCAGAACAACTCTGGAGGATAGACTGGGGGCTGTTCGAAGTTGAACTGAAAGCGTCAGGACTCTGCTGGCTGGACAGACTCAGGAGAGGGCCAGCTTGGAGGATATGGAAGCAGAAAGAGTGGGACAGAGGGGACATAATTAATAATAATAATGTTGGTATTCGTTAAGCGCTTACTATGTGCCGAGCACTGTTCTAAGCGCTGGGGTAGACACGGGGGAATCAGGATGTCCCACATGGGGCTCACAGTCTTAATCCCCATTTTACAGATGTGGTAACGGAGGCACAGAGAAGTTAAGTGACTTGCCCGCAGTCACACAGCTGACAAGTGGCAGAGTGGGATTCGAACTCATGACCTCTGACTCCAAAGCCCATGCTCTTTCCACTGAGCCACGCTGCTTTCCAATTTGTCCATGTTATATCTCTCTAGACTGAAAGCTCTTCGTGGGCAGGGAATGTTTCTACCAATTCTGTTATATGGTTAGCTTGTAATGATAATTATAATAATTATAATAGTATTTGTTAAGCACTTACTATGTACCAGGCACTGTTCTAAGCATCAGGATAGATACAGGGTAATCAGGTTGTTCCACGTGGGGCTCACAGTCTTAATCCCCATTTTACAGATGAGGTAACAGAGAAGTGAAGTGACTTGCCCCAAGTCACGCAGCTGAAAGGTGGCGGAGCCAGAACTAGAACCCACGACCTCTGACTCCCAAGCCTGTGGTCTTTCCACTGTCACGCTGTTTCTCTACTTCTCTTGTACTCGCCCAAGCACTTAGAACAGTGATCTGCACATGGTAAGCACTCAATAAATACGATTGATTGAACCACTGGGGAAGAATCAGAGACAGAAGGGGAAGAGTCAGGGGAGTTGGACAGTCCATGGTGGGTCACTGGCCAAAAGTCAAAGATGGAGAGGGAAGAGAGGCAGGGATGTCGGATGTTTCACGCTGGTTCACTGGGGGAGTCAGGGATTGAGAGGAGAGAGTTAGGGGTGTCAGATGATCTGTGCTGGGTCCCTGGGGAGAGACAGGGATGGAGAGGAGAGTTGGAGTGTTGGATGGTCTAGACGGGTCACTGTGGGGAGGCGGGATGAGGAGGAGCAAGTCAGGGGTTTTGGATGGTCCACCCCTAACCATGAGGATAAGTGTCCAGGAGGGAGACTAGCACTCGGTTTGCCCAGCATTCAGGTGTGGCTGTCGGAAACAGAGCCTGGGGCTGGACGGGTGGTAGGCTGACCCAGGGGCAGATAGACCGGCTGGAGGATACCTGACCAGAGCTCCTGAGGTGGCTGGCAGCTGTGTTGACTTATTTGTCTGTGACTGGTCACTGCTTGCATTTCTGGGCCCTATGCAAAGAGCCCAGGTGCCTGGAGGGAGAATGACCCCCAGTGCCCCCAATCAATCGATGAATCATATTTACTGAGCACTCACTGTGTACAAAGCACACTCACTGTGTACAAAGCACTATACTAAATACTTGGGAGAGTTCAGTATTAACAGTATTGGTATATGTTTCCTGCTCACAGCGGGTTTACAGTTTAGAGGGGGAAGCAGACATTAATATAAGTAAAGAAAGTACAGATAGGTGCCGTGGGGCTGAGGGAGGGATGAATAAAGCGTACAAATCTAAGTGCAAGAGTGATGCAGAAGGGAGCGGGAGAAAAGGAAATGGGGGTTTAGTTGGAGAAGGTCTCTTGGAGGAGAATGCCTATAATAATAATACCAGAGGTTTTCTCAAGTGCTTACTACATGCCAAGCACTATACTAAGCACTGGGTTAGACACAAGATGATGAGTTCCCACATGGGCCTCACAGTCTATGTAGGAGGAAAATAGGTTTTGAATCTCTGTTTTTGCAGATGTGGGAACTGAGGCAGAGAGGCAGAGTGACCTTCTCAAAGTCACATAACCAACAAGTGGCAGAGCTAGGATTAGAACCCAGGTCCTCTGATTCCCAAGCCTGGGATCTTTTCACCAGACCACATTGCTTTGAAGGTGGGGAGAGTGATCGTCTATCGGATAAGAAGAGGCAGGGCGTCGGATAAGAAGAGGCAGGGCGTTCCAGGCCAGAGACGGAACACGGGCAATGTGTCGGAAACAAGATAGTTGAGATCGAGGTACAGGGAGTAGATTGGTATTAGAGGAGTTAAGCGTGTGGGTTTGGTTGTAGAAGGAGAGTAGCGAGGTGAGGTAGGAGGGGGCGAGGTGATTGAGAGCTTTAAAGCAGTTGGTAAGGAATTTCTGTTTGATGCAGAGGTGGATGGGAAACCACTAGAGGTTCTTGAGGAATGAGGAAACATAGACTGAATGGTTTTGTAGAAAATGATCTGGGCAGCAGAGTGAAGTATGGACTGGAGTGGGGAGAGAAAGGAGGCAGGGAGGTCAGCAAGGAGGCTGATGCAGGATTCAAATTGGGGTAGGTTAAGTGCTTGTGTTAATGTGGTAGCAATTTGGGTGAAGACAAAAGGGTGAACTTTAGCCCCCCCCCTCAAACTGTGAGGAAAACTGACATTCCCTGTTTCCCAGGGAGTGACAAGTTATTTGAGGTTTAACAGGAAGTCTATAGTGAGCTGGGACCAGGGAAGACTTAGAATAGGACACTGCAAAGCTGCAAGGTGAGAAATGGCCCTGAAATAGCCTGTGGAAACAAATACCAAAGGCCTGAGACAGTTTACTTTGTAGTTGTCAGGCTGAGGCAACTTTCTTTATGGTTCTCCCTGAATCAAGTTTGCTTCTTTATTTGTCAGAGTGGCCCACTGGGGCTCAACAAGGCCTTTCTGGCAGTGGCTGGATCTTGCTGCAATCTCGTTGCTCAGGTGTCTGCTCCCGCTTGACTGACACCCTTTCCCCTCCTCCTCCTCTACCAGTGGAGGTTGCTGAGAGGGAGGATCTAACAGATGCTTGCCTCTCCCCCCGCCCCCCGAGCACCCCCCACAAGTGCAGAACTCAGGAAAGGAGTGGGCCCAGAGTCAACTTTGTTTTTCCAAAATTTTCTAAGGCCGGTTCCCTGCAGAACCCACCTCTGTCCCTGCTCACCCTAAATCTTCTTCTCCTCCTGATCCCATCTCCCTGCCTTGCTACCTCCGAATCTTCCTCCCCACTGGAACCCACCTCTACCCCTGGTCTCCCCACATCCTCCTCTTCCCCAGATCCCACTTCCTCCCCCCTCCCCTCAAATTTTCCTCCCCACCAGAATCCACCTCCATCCCTGCTCTCTCCAAATCTTCCTCTCCCTGGGAGCCCACTTCCTCTCCTGCTCCCCCAACATCTTCCTCCCCACCTGCCCCCCCATCTTCCTTCCTACCCACCTGCCCCCCTCATGGCTGGTGCACCCCTCCTTTCCTGTCAAGAGAGAGCAATCCCCTCACCTTCCATCTCCAGGAAGGCGGACAGGAGCTGAGCTGATATTAACTCTCTATCCCAGGCTTGGCTCATTGCCGGGATCCCCCCCCCCAGACAGAGGAAGGAGGATGGGGGGAGTGTTGCTCACAGCCTTCTCCCCACTCCCTCCACCCCTCACTTCCGGAGGACTGCAGGGATCCAGGGAGAGGAAGACAGAATTGGAAACTTGAATTCACAGTAACTTCCTCAGGGAGAAGGCCCTTCCATCCTCCTCTCTCCTCCCAGCTTCTCTCCTCTCCCTCCCTCCCCCCTCCAACTTCCCCCCAGGAGAGAGCTGTGGAATTTCCTAAAGTAACCAGCCTCCTAAATAGCAAAGTACCGTATTTGCTAGTGTAGCAGCTGAATTTGCCATTGCCTAGCAACATCTGTGGCTTCTATTCTGGGCCCAGATAGCCAGGCAGAACAAAGAGGTGGACTCAGTGGGGGGTGGACTAAGGACGGAGGAGGGGGATCAGGGGAGAAAGACGGCTCTTTTTGATCCTGTAGGTCGGACTTTAAAGAGAGATAGAGGAATCTCTGGCCCCCAGCAGGGGGTGAGCAAAGGGACTCTGTTCCCGTAGGGAGCTGGGTAAGCAGAAACGCCAGAAACACCCTCAGGTAGAGAGGGATTTGGGCAGACCCATGGGTGAGTGTCCCTGCTGGATCACTAGGGGAGACTGAGGGATGGAGAAGGGAGAGGCAGGGAGTTTGGATGGTTTGTGCTAGATCACTGTGGGGAGTCAAGGCTGGAGAGGGGAGAGTCAGGGCTGTGGGATGGCCCATGGTCTCGGGGTGAGGGGAGGGGAGAGTCAGGGATCGAGAGGGGAGAGTTAGGGAGGTTAGATTATCCGTCCCTAACTATGAGGCAGGGTGTCCAGGAGGGCGGCCAGCACACGTTTCCTCCCAGTGTCCTGGCGTAACTGTGGGAGACAGAGCCGTGCCCTGGGAGGCCTGGGGGAGTCATTTGGGGGCTGATGCAACTCCAGTCACTCCTTGCCTCTGGTCACTCTTTGCCTAGTGTCCGGGAAGGTACCCACCCACCAGCTGCAGAGCTGGGTTCTTTCCAAAGGGAATACTGGGTCCAGCGGAGCGGGGAAGGGACTAAATTGGGACAAGGCTAGTGGGCGGATGGGGGGGGGGGGGCTGGGCGAGAGGCCCCAAATGGGAGCTTTAATCATCCTCCCTTGGGTAGGTCGCCCCTGGACTGGGCCAGGGCAGTGTATGTGTGTCTGGGGCTCTCACAACCCGAAGGTGCCATCAGCCCTCCTAGAGTGCCACTGCCACAGGGTCCCTGGCCCGCCCCCCCCCCCCCCAGTGCACCCAAGGAGGGGGCTCCTTGGGGTCATCAGATCCAGTCCCCTGTCTCTAGCCTGGAATACTATTCCATCTTCCTAACCCTGGACCAGGCCTCAGGGGGACAGCCAACTTTTCTCCACTCTACAGAATTGCTCCTTTCCCCCATCCCTCCCCACACCACTCCCCAGGGGGCCGAGGGGACTGGAAAGAGAGAGAGAGAGAGAGAGAGAACAAGAGGCTGAAAAGCCACATTGTTTTGCTTCTGGCTTCTCCCCTCACTGCTGGACCATAGCCTCTGCTCCTCCCTTTCTCCAGCATGGATCTCCCCTCCAGCATGGCTCCCCACCCCTTCACCCAACCCCATCCCAGACCTGGCCAAAGGGGTGATGATGATGGCATTAAGCACTTACTGTGTGGCAAACACTGTTCTAAGCACTAGGGTAGATACAAGCTAATCAGGTCGGACACAGTCCTGTCCCACATGGGGTTCATAGTCTTAATCCCCATTTTACAGATGAGGGAACTGAGACACAGAGAAATTAAGTGACTTGCCCTAAGCAGCAGATAAGCAGCAGAGCCAGGATTAGAACCTAGGTCCTTCTGATTCACAAGCTCATACTCTATCCACTAGTGCCGGTCCTGGGTTCACACCGGAGGGGCCAGTCCTGCCGGGGGCCCACGACCCCCACACAGCTCCCAGGCCAGGGCTGTGCACCTCCTTATTCTCCCCAGAGGAACCGGGGCATAGCTGGTAGGCAGACAGAGGGACAGATCGGTAGGCACTTACTGCTTCCTTACTCACTCCTGCCAGTGCCAGCCCTGCTCGATACCAACCTTTGCACTCAGCATCCATGACTCAGTCCTGCCCGGACAGAGTAGCAGGACTAGGATCTCTGCCCTGCCAGCACTGTGGGACCTCGGGCCAACCACTTAACCTCTCTGGGCCTCAATTTCCTCATCTGAAAATGGGGACATTAATCCCTACCCCAAAGGGATATTGAGAGGATCAAACGAGATAAGCAGTGGAAATGCGTTGTTCGGGGAGAAAGGCACCATGCAAGGTCTTCACCGACAGAACCTATGCCTCTCGCTCTCGCTGCATCTATACATAGAGAAGCAGTGTGGCTCAGTGGAAAGAGTACGGGCTGGGGACTCAGAGATCATGGGTTCAAATCCCATCTCCGCCGCTTGTCAACTGTGTGACTTTGGGCAATCACTTAACTTCTCTGTGCCTCAGTTCCCTCAACTGTAAAATGGGGATGAAGACCGTGAGCCTCACGTGGGGCAACCTGATGACCCTGTATCCTCCCCAGCGCTTAGAACAGTGCTTTGCACATAGTAAGCGCTTAACAAATGCCATCATTATTATTATTATTATACACATAAATATATGAGTCTCCTTGGCTTCCCCATTCGATAGGAAGGTCTTTGATGATAGACATTGGGTCCTTTCCTTCTATCATATCTTTCCCAGCACCTAGTACAGTGTTCCGAACCCAGTAAACATCCAGTACAGTGCACTTCACACCGTAAGAGCTCAATAAATAGTGATGAATAAATGAACGACTCGATATTATGAATATTGGTTTTGATTATTAGCGCTCTCTGGTGGCCAATATCTGCCATTGCCTGGATCGGGCCATCCGGCTCCGGACTCCTCCAGAGGAGGCCCCTTAATCCCTCAATCCCCGTTATTTATTGAGAGCTTATTCTGCAAAGAACACTGTACTAAGCACTTCAGAGAGCCCCAGTAGATTTAGTAGACACTACTCCTGCCCTCAAGGAGCATACCATCCAGTAGGGGAGGCGAACATTAAAATGATTACAGGTAGGGGGAAGCAACAGAGTTAAAAGACAGGAGGGCAGGGGGAGTAATAAGAATAATAATAATAGTCATGTTGGTATTTGTTAAGCGCTTACTATGTGCAGAGTACTGTTCTAAGCGCTGGGGTAGATACAGGGTCATCAGGTTGTCCCTCGTGAGGCTCACGGTCTTCATCCCCATTTTACAGATGAGGTCACTGAGGCACAGAGAAGTGAAGTGACTTGTCCACAGTCACACAACTGACAAGTGGCGGAGGTGGGATTCGAACCCATGACCTCTGACTCCCAAGCCCGGGCTCTTTCCACTGAGCCGCGCTGCTTCTCTACCAAGTGCCAGTAGAGGCGGTAACAGGTAGAGAAATGAGAGGTGAATCAGGGAGGGCCTCCTGGAGGGGATGTGATTTTAGAAGGGCTTTGAAGAAGGGGAGAGCCGGGGGTCTGTTGGATGTGAAGGGGGAGGGAGTTCTAGGAAGTAGGAGGGCCGAAGCAGCCGGTTGATGAAGGGAAAGGGGAACGTGGGGGTTGGCTTGAGCGGAGCAGTGAATTGAGGGATAGTGGGACAGGAGAACAAGTAGCGGGGAGAGAGTTGATTGAATACCTTAAGTGCTTGGCACATTCTAAGTGCTTAACAAATACCACAGTTATTATAAAGCTCGTGGTCAGGAATTTCTGCGGGAGGCAGAGAGGAATGAGCGGCCACTGGAGGTTTCTGAGGAGCGGGGAGATGTATGCAGGACGATGTTTTAGAAAAACGGCCCCTCCCTAGGTAAAGACTGGTGTTATCAATGCTGGCCTGTTGGGCCAGGTCAGAGCGGAGGTTCTCGGGGAAGCAGCGTGGTGGAGTGGACAGCACATGAGCCCGGGAGTCAGAAGGTCATGGTTTCAAATGCTGGCTCCACCACTTGTCTGCTGTGTGACCTTGGGCAAGTCACCTCACTTTTCTGGGCCTCGGTTACCTCATCTGGAAGATGTGGATTGAGGCTGTGAGTCCCATGTGGTCCCTGTCCCAGACCCGATTGGTTTGTATCCACCCCGACTCGTAGTACAGTGCCCGGCACGCGGTAAGTGCTTAACAAATACCACCATTATTATTATTATTATTATTATTCTGTATCCTCAGCCCCCTCCTCTCCTGCTCATCCTCATCCTATTATGACTTGGGTCCCTTCAGGAATCCCCCAGATTAGGCCTTCGGGTCCAGCCACAATGTGGCGGGGATGTGAGGGTCTGCAGGAGACCAGCTGGGTATCGGACAATGGTCACTGATGGTCAGGAAAGGCTCAGGGGTTCCCTGGCAGTTAGGGAATAAATCCAAAGTTCCCTTCCCCGATCTGACCAGCCACTACCAAGACAATCGCGCAGAACGCGCTTAGTACAGTGTTCTGCACATAGTAAGCGCTCAATAAATACGATCGAATGAATGAATGAACAAAGCCCTCCTTCACTCACGCCTGAACGCAAGGGTGGATTGGGAGGGTGGGGACCTTCCCCCGAAATTCAGGATCTGTTGGGGAGGAGGAAGGGGGTGGCCTAAGGGTCGAGCTGGCTCCTGCAGCCAAAGAATGGTGAGGGTCTGGCCCCGATTGGGAGATTATTGAGCTATGGGCTGAAAAGACCCCCCCCGACCACAGGTCTTGGAGCTGGTTGGAAAAACTTGCACCGCCCCCCACAATAATAATAATAATGTTGGTATTTGTTAAGCTCTTACTGTGTGCAGAGCACTGTTCTAAGCACTGGGGTAGATACAGGGTTATCAGGTTGTCCCACGTGAGGTTCACAGTCTTAATTCCCATTTTTCAGATGAGGTAATTGAGGCACAGAGAAGTGAAGTGACTTGCCCAAAGTCACACAGCTGGTAAGTGGCGGAGCTGGGATTAGAACCCAAGACCTCTGACTCCCAAGCCCATGCTCTTTCCACTGAGTCACGCTGGGTAGATACAAGGGAATTAAGTTGTCCCACGTGGGGTGCACAGTCTTTATCCCCATTTTACGCATGAGGGAACTGAGGCCCAGAGAAGTGAAGTGAATTGCCCAAGGTCACACAGCTGACAAGTGGCGGAGCGGGGATTAGAACCCACGACCTCTGACTCCCAAGCCCGGGCTCTTTCCACTAAGCCACGCTGACCCTTTCCGCTGCCCCCACCGGAGGGGGGCACTTGGACGGCAGGGCACTTTTGTACATATCTATTTTTATTTATTTATGTCAACGTCTCCCCCTCTAGACTGTAATTGTGGTCAGGGAATGCATCTGTCAAAGTGTTATACTCTCTCAAGAGCTTAATGCTGTGCTCTGCACAAAGTGCTCAATAAATGCGATCTGACCAAGTGGGGATCCCTCCACCCGTTTCTGGGTACCCTGAAATGGGGAGGGGGGGAGCGGGAGTGAAGACGGAAGCAGGGCCCCATTTTCCAGCGCGAGTGACTTAGATCCTTAGATCTGATTCTCTCTGCCGCCAGTGTGGGCTGAGCCCTGGAATGGTTACAGAGCGAGAATTGTGGTGAGGTTGGGGGCGGGCGTCTCCTGTCTTGGAGTGATTTGAGGGCAGGGTGGGTGTCTGCCTCTTACCTGGGGTCCCGGAGGCAGGAGAATGGCCAGTTGACCTTCGATCCTAGGGTCCTTAGGGGGTGGGACAGTCCAGCTGATGAGGGCCAGCAAGCCGGGAGCGTTTAACCCCACTGGGAAACCTCCGGAGGTTCCAAGGGGATGAAACGTCTTTCTGCAGAGTGGACACCGAGGACCCTCCCTCCAGCCTAGACCGGGTGGGTGAGGAAGGGGGTCTTGCCTAGAGGCAGGGGGCTGGATGAGATCATCTTCTTTCATCACCTTCCCTCTCCTCCCACTCCATGTCCTCTGTTCCTCAGCTGGAGATTCAAGCTCAGAAATAGAAGCAGGCCACAGTCGGGGGAGAGTCCTGGGCTGGCAGCCATCAGGAATGGGACGAGGGGCAGATTCCCTCTGTCGCACGTTTCCCTCTCCCACCGTGGGTCCCTGGACAAGTTGCACATAACGCCTCTGGGTTTCGGTCCCTCCCTTCTCCCCTTCCCCTGGCAGGGGGGTGGGGATGAGGGGGTTGGAGGGGAGGGGATAATAACAGCCCTCACGGCCACCAGTCGCAAAGGGTCTAATCACCAGCTGCTGAGCTGGAGACCCCCTGCCCCCCACCCTGGAGGAGGGGCACCATGGAGGCCGAGGGTCTCATTACCTGATCCCTGCAGCTGGAAGCCCCTTCCCTCCCTTGGTTGGAATCAGGGACGCCTGGGGCGTCTCCCCCTTCGGCCCAGCAGGTTCAGACCCCGACCACAGTCTCACGATCTTCTCTCCTCCGGATCCTGTAGTCTGGGGTTCGGTTCTCCCGGCCTGACCATGACCTTGACTCTGGCCAGGCGAGGGGACAGGGGAGAGACGGGGGCCGGGGAGAAGATGATGGGGAGAGACCCTCGCCCGGGTCACGGACCAAGCTGACCGGTTGAGACTCCTCGGGCAGCTCTCCGGTTGGCCAAACTCAACGAGGGGGTCCCGGTGGGCCCCGGCCATCAGCCTCACGAAATGGACGGCAACGTCGGGGCCCAGAGAAGTGCACGAGGAATAGGAAGAGGATTGAGCGCTCGGTCTCTGCCTCGTCAACCAGCTACCTGTCCGGGCTTTCCTCCTCCTCACCCCGGGCACCAGGGCCCCGATGAAGTCACTAGGCCGCTTCGGCTGTCAGAGAGGTCAGGAGCATTGAGCCCGTCTTCTCCTACTCCCTTCTGCGTCGCCCTGACTTGCTCCCTTGGTTCTTCCCTCCACCCAGCCCCGAGGGCACCGCACACAATAAGCGCTCAATAAATAATAATAATGTTGGTATTTGCTAAGTGCTTACTATGTGCAGAGCACTGTTCTAAGCGCTGGGGGAGATACAGGGCGATGGGGTTGTCCCACGTGAGGCTCACAGTCTTAATCCCCATTTTAATAACGTTGGTATTTGTTAAGCGTTTACTAGGTGCAGAGCACTGTTCTAAGCGCTGGGAGAGATGCAGGGTGATCAGGTTGTCCCATGTGAGGCTCACAGTTAATCCCCATTTGACAGGTGAGGTCACTGAGGCCCAGAGAAGTGAAGTGACTTGCCCACAGTCACACACTTGACAAGTGGCAGAGATAGGATTCGAACCCATGACCTCGGGCTCCCAAGCCCGGACTCTTTCCAGTGAGCCACGCTGCTTCTAAATACGATTGAATGAATGAATGTACATATCTGCCATTTATTTATTTGTATTGATGTCTGTCGCCTCACCTCCATTCATTCATTCAATTCATTCAGTAGTATTTATTGAGCGCTTACTATGTGCAGAGCACTGTACTAAGCGCTTGGAATGGACAAATCGGTAACAGATAGAGTCAGTCCCTGCCCTTTGACGGGCTTACAGTCTAATCACCTCTAGACTATAAGCTCGTTATGGGCAGGGAAAGTGTCTGCTTATTGTTGTGCCGTACTTTCCCGAGCGCTTAGTACAGTGCTTTGCACACAGTAAGCGCTCAATAAATATGACAGTCAGCTGTGTGACTGTGGGCAAGTCACTTCAGTTCTCTGGCCCTCATCTGGAAAATGGGGATGAAGCCTGTGAGCCTCACATGGGACAACCTGATCACCCTGTATCTCCCCCAGCGCTTAGAACAGTGCTCTGCACATAGTAAGCGCTTAACAAATGCCAACATTATTATTAGAGAAGCAGCGTGGCTCAGTGGAAAGAGCCGGGCTTGGGACTCAGAGGTCATGGGTTCTAATCCCGACTCTGCCGCTTGTCAGCTGGGTGACTTTGGGCAAGTCACTTCTCTGTGCCTCAGTTATCTCATCTGTCAAATGGGGATTGTGTCTGTGAGCCCCAGGTGGGATAACCTGATCACCTTGGATCTCCCCAGCGCTTAGAACAGTGCTTTGCACATAGTAAGCGCTTGGAGGTCATGGGTTCAAATCCCAGCTCCGCCTCATGTCAGCTGTGTGACTTTGGGCAAGTCGCTTCACTTCTCTGTGCCTCAGTTACCTCATCTGTCAAATGGGGTTTAAGACTGTGAGCCCCACGGGGGACCACCTGATGACCTTGTATCCTCCCCAGCGCTTAGAACAGTGCTTTGCATATAGTAAGCGCTTAACAAATGCCATCATTATTATGATGATGATGATGATGATAGGCGAGGCCGCCGGGGGGCGTGGCCGGTTGGAGGACTAACGGTATTGGGGCGTGGCCTGATGGGGCGTGGCCTACAGGAGGGAGGTGATAGGCCGAGGCCTGCTGGGGGCGTGGCCTGATGGGGCGTGGCCTACAGGAGGGAGGTGATAGGCCGAGGCCTGCTGGGGGCGTGGCTTGTCGGATGACTGACGGCGTGGGGGCGTGGCCTACCGGAGGACCCTGATAGGCGGGCCCTGCGGGGGGCGTGGCCTGCTGGAGGACTGACCGTGTTGGGGGCGTGGCCGGATGGGGGCGAGGCCTACAGGAGGGAGGTGATAGGCCGAGCCCGAAGGGGGCGTGGCTTGCTGGATGACAGCCGGCACGGGGGCGTGGTCTATTGGGGGCGTGGCCCACAGGAGGGCGAGGATGGGCCAAGTCTGAAGGGGGCGTGGCTTGCGGGAGGACCGAGTTACGGGGCGTGGTCTATTGGGGGCGTGGCCGGCCGGAGGGCCCCGATAGGCGGTCCCGAGGGGCGTGGCCTACAGGAGGGCGGTGATAGGCCAAGCCTGAAGGGGGCGTGGTTTGCGGTCGGTCCGACGACCATGGGGGCGGGGCCTGTCGGGGGCGGGGCCCACAGGAGGGCGATGATAGGCCGAGGCCGGCTGGGGGCGTGGCCTGCGGGAGGACCGCCGGCGTGGGGGCGTGGCCTGCCGGAGGGCCCCGATAGGCGGGTCTCGCGGGGTGGGGGGGCGTGGCCTGCTGGGGGCGTGGCCCCACCGGGGAGGGGGCCGCGCGCAGGCGCGCTCGTGCGGATCCTCGCGCTCCGGCGGCGCTTGCAGCGCTGGCTCCGGCTCCCGGTGCGCATCGTCCGGACCCCGGCCGGTGCTGGCGGCCGACGGAGAGAGGAGAGACGGAGCCGAAGCCCGGGGACGGCCCCTCCCTAAGGGTCAGTGCGGGGCCGGGGCTTGCGGGGGCCCACCAAGCCGGGGGGGGGGGGAGGGGCTGGGGGTCCGTCCGGGCACCCGCCCACCCCCCTGCCTGCAAAGGGCTTCCTCGCACCTTTGGACCCTCGAGCCCGAAGCTTTGGGCATCCGTGCATCTCAGGGTGGGCGCCCCTGTCATCCATGCGGTAGTATTTATTGAGCGCTCACTATGTGCAGAGCACTGGACTAGGCGCCAGCACCGGAGTGTGAAATCTGTGGGACCCCCCCCCCCCTTCCAGGCCCCGGGCGACAGGGAGGAGGGCAGCCAATTCCTCCTCCACCAGTGAGCCCCTTTGGGGCCGGGATTGTCTCTCTTTATTTCCTGCCTTGTGCTTTCCCCAGCGCTTAGTGCAGTGCAAGCCCTCAATCAGTAAGATGGACGCGGGAGGGGGCAAGCTCTGATCCTCACCCAAGCCGGCAGAATCCCCCCCCCCGCGCCCCCCGCCTTGGCCCTCCCTTGCCGCGACCTTTGACCCCTGCTTGGCTTTTTCCCTCTTAAAAGAGAAAAAGGAAAATTGGGGAATTTCCAGGACCTAGGCCTCTCCCCCAGGTCCACCGTAGGCCTCTGTGTGTGTGCACGCAGGCGTGGGCACCTTGCGGGCAGCGGTGTGCACGTGCATCTGTGGGTGGGTGCACACGTCTGCACCCGAGGTCCGCAGGGCCTCAGCAGGCCGCACCGGGTCACCCCCCCCTCCCCCAAACCTTTTCCACCCAAATCCTGCCCAGGGGAGGTGGGGAGAGATGGACTTGGATCATTTCCCTTCCCCCCCCCCCACCCCCTGCCCTTAATGCATCCACCTTAGAGAGGTGGGGGAGAGGTCCAGGTTCTAATCAGGGTCGGGGGGCTCCCCAGCTCGGAGCAGAGGGGCATCAGGATTGGCCTGGTCTTTGAGGTGACGCTTTTCGGGGGGCGCAGGGACCGGGGAAAGGCCGGTCCAGCCACTTTGAGCCCCGCAAGGTCAAGCCCAGATCCGGCCTTGACCTTGACTCCGACCCAGTGGTGCCAACCTGAGGACGCTGAGGTCACGAGGGGTCCGTGGACCTGCCCTGTGCCAGCCCCCGGAACTGACGGGCGTGGACTTAATGTTGGTATTAAGCGTTTTACTATGTGCAGAGCGCTGTTCTAAGCGCCGGGAGAGATACGGGATAATTCGGTTGTCCCACGCGAGGCTCCTCATCCCCATTTTACAGAGGAGGTAACTGAGGCACGGAGAAATGAAGTGACTTGCCCACAGTCACACAGCTGACAAGTGGCAGAGCCGGGATTCGAACCCGTGACCCCTGACTCCCAAGCCGGGGCTCTTTCCGCCGAGCCGCGCTGTCTGAACCGCTGTTGCGCTGGGCCCCCCTTTGCCCAGCTTTCAGGACCTGAAATAATAATACGAATAATAATAATAGCGTTAAGGGTCCAGGCATGGGGTAGATAGCAGTGAGGTCATTCCAAGCCAGGCATGGGAGAAGCGAGTGCGAGGTAGAGTTAGGTTAGCCGGAGGGGAGCGGAGAGAGTGAAACTGGAGGGAGTAGTAGGTGGTGGCTGATCTGGAAGATGGGGAGCCTGGTGGTCAGCCTCAAAGCCAAGTGTTTTTTTGTTGGATGCTTGAGGGACCCAGCCAGCCGTGGAGAGGTTTGAGAAAGGATGGGGTCCGAGCCACCTTCCAGGAAAATAACCCGCGCGGCAGCATTTTGTACATTAAAGGGCCGGCGAGGGGAGGGTGGAGGCAGGGAGTCCAGTGAGGAGGCCGTTGGTGCAGCTGCAGGGTAACTAGACTTTGGACCGGGTTTTGGGGAGGATCCCGTCTGCACGGTCGGGCATCTTTCTCGGGCCAGCACGGACTCACCAACGGTGCTCTGAATCCCCAGTCCACGGAGCACCTGTGTTTTCCAGCAGCTATCGCTCTAACTGCCCGTGTCTCCCGACTCCGCATTCTTAGGCTATAGGCTGAAGCGGGGTCATCGTCCCCGTTCTACAGAGGAGGAAATTGAGGTCTCAGCGGTGGAGGTGCGGGGACTGGAACGTGGGTTTCCCTAGTCCCAGATTTGGGCACGTTCCCTCAGACGCGGGTGTCCCCGTTGCTCTGTTTCTGCCAGGAGAAGCTGGCCTCGGGTGTGGCAAAGGGGATGCCGGGAGAGGGGCCCTCAGCGAGCTGAGACCCAGGCCTGGGCTGATCCCGGAGCTAGCGGGAATGACACGGAGGACATTGGCACCTTGGACGGGAGCCCCCGTCCTCCGACCAGGCCGGGGGGGGAGCCGCGGCAACCCGCTTAGGGTCCTCTAGTTGGGAATGACCCAGTGGCCCCGGGGCCTGGACTGTGAGCTAATAATAATAATAATAATGTTGGTATTTGTTAAGCGCTTACTATGTGCAGAGCACTGTTCTAAGCGCTGGGGTAGATACAGGGTCATCAGGTGGTCCCACGTGAGGCTCACAGTGAGCTGGCCCTTGGGAGGCCAGGGCCGCCTTCGAGCCAGCCGGCCCGGCATCGTGTGCCGGGGCACGGACCGGACGAGGGGACCGGGCACAATTTAGCTAGAGTCCGGTGTAACTGAAACTCCTCAGTGCCGTCTGGGCTGAGTCCCACGGGGAGGCCGGGTCCAAAGGGGCGGGGAGGGGACCGGGGCTCTGTTCCCTGGGGAGTTTTTGTCCGGGGTCAGGCCAGTGGACATAGGCTGGGGCAGAGCAGGAGGGCACCACCCTCTCCTGGGTCCCCGTCGTGCTGGGTAGGCAGGGTGGACTCGGTGGGCTGTTGAGACTACAGGTCCCGGCAGCCTCAGGCCCGGCAGGACCCCCCGGATGGGGAGAGGGAGATCCGATTGCCTTGAGGATCCTGGGCCAGGGAAGGGAGGGAAGCCGGTGCTGAGGGGGGGGGGGCGTCGAGCCCAACTCAGTCGTTCGTATTGATCTAGTGCTTACTGTGTGCAGAGCACTGTACTAAGTGCTTGGGAGTACAATATAACCATACAGGAGACACGTGCTTCCGCGGAGACAGTTGGGGGAACGGCCACCGTGGGCAACTCAGTGCTCAGACACCACTGCCGCTCCCCGGGTCGCCCACCTGTTCGTTGGCGGATCGTCTTATCTCCATCCGGTGGGGCTGGGGGCGATGATGATGGCATTTGTTAAGCGCTCACTCTGTGCCAAGCCCTGTTCTAAGCGCAGGCCCCTGGCACGGCTGGAGGGACGCGGTACAGTCCGGATGTGGGACACTCACGTTCAAACCCTGATTCTCCCTGTCCTTTTCCGGGCCTGGAACGGAGGTCGGAGGGAAGACCTGGCTGCCCTTGTAGGGTCGTGGGGGTCGTGGGACTTGGGGGTGGGCCTGGACTGAGTATGGCTTAGTGGCTACAGCTCAGACCTGGGAGTCAGAAAGTCAGGGCTTCTAATTCTGGCTCCGCCACCTGTCCGCTTGTGTGACCTTGGGCAAGTCACTTCACTTCTCTGGGCCTCAGTTACCTCATCTGGAAAATGGGGATTGAGACTGGTGAGCCTCACATGGGACAGGAACTGTGTCCAACCCGATTTGCTTGTAACCCATCCCAGAGTTTAGCACAGTGCCTGGCATACAGTAAGTGCTGAACAAATTCCACAGTGATTATTATTATTATTATTATTATTATTAAGGAAGGGCTGAGCCTGGCTTGTGCCAGTGGCTGGGCCTACATCTGGAAGTCTGTGTGCCTGCCACCCCCCAACCCCACCCCTCTGGAGCTCAGTTCCACCCTAGGCCCAAGAGCGGGTCACCTGCCCTGCCCCAGGGGCCCTTCATTCAATCAATCAGTCATTCAATAAGTGGTATGTATTGAGCTCTTAGGTTCAGAGCACTGTACTAAGCGCTTCATTCATTCAATCGTATTTATTGAGCGCTTCCTGTGTGCACGGCACTATACTGGGAGTATACAATATAACAGGATTGCTAGGCATCTTCCCCGCCGCAGAGAGCTTCCCGGCTGCGGGGGTCAGGAATCAAGGCCGGGACACCCCCTCGCCCACCCCGCCCGCCCGGTCCTTTGGAGGGGAAGGTGGGCGGGGGCACAACCTGAGCCCGGGTGAGCGGTTTCAATGGAAACAAAGCTTCGGGGCCTCGGCCTCCCCATCCACGCAACGGGGGTGCGGCACTGGGCCGAGGTGGGCCGGAATGGGGGGCGAGGGGAGGGAGGGGGTCGCCTTGATAGCTGCTTGGGGACCTTGTTGCCTTGGCAACCCCACGTGCAGGGCTGGCGCAGGCCCACGTGGTGCCGCTCCGAGGGGAGCGGGGGAGCCGTTCCAGCCCTTCAGGGATGTGCGGGAGTCTCTCCCCACGCCCCTTCCTCCCTGGCCCAGGTCAGACGACCCCCACCTCCCCCGGGGAGGACCCCCACACCCTGTCCCTCCCCTCCCCCGGCAGGGAGGGACACCGGAAACCCCGGCCTGAGCTGCAGGGCCGGACCTCCCCCTGGACCCCTGCCAGCACTGGGCAGATAAGAGGGGAGGGAAAAGGGGGAGGGGGCAGCGGCTGGACCCCTTGGAGCCGCCCCGCCCCCAGCACGGGACCCCGGCCAGTCCAGGCGTCCGAGGGACAGGAGTGAAGGTCAGGGGTCCCCAACCTCCCCGAGGCCAGTCCTGGCAGGAGGGTGTCTTCCACCCCACCCCCTTACACACATACACCGGGAAGGGGACGGGGGCGGGCCGGGGCAGGACCCTCTCAATTGAGCCCTAGGTCCCTGGGGTGGGGGCGGCCCCCGGGTGGATTATCCACGAATTTCCATTCTCCGGCCTCTCCGCGCAGGGTCAGCCACAGCGGCCGGAGGTTGGGCAGCCCAGGGTCTCTCCGGGTTGGGCTTGACCCCGATTCCCGGGGACGAGCGGGGCTGACCGTCCCGTCCCCCCGTCCCCCGGACCCACCCGAGTCCCGCCCCTCGGCCCAACCCGTGCCCGTGCGGACAGTTGGGGTGCCTGCCCGGGCCGTGGTGTCCGGAGCCTTCCGGCCAGCCCGCGGAGCTAATCGGCTCTGTCCCCGGGCCTTTCGGTCACCGGGGATCGGCTGAGCGTCTGGTGGGGGTCAGCCTGCCCTTGGTCCGTCCGGCTTCGGGCCGGAGGCAGGGGGTCAGACTGAGTGACCTTGTGGGGGTGGGGGTGGCCGGTGGCCGGGGGAAAGGTTTGGGAAGGAGTCGGGAGGTGGCCGCTCCAATCGCCCCTTCCCTCTTGTCTCCCCCGTCCAGCCTGGCGGCGACTCTGTGTGTCCATGTGTCCGTGTGTCCGTCCGTGTCCCCGAGCCTGAGGAAGGGAAAGGAGTTGAGGTCGAGGGTCCGAGAACTTTCATCCCGACGGGGCGACTCCTCCCTCCCCAGCGTTTCCATGGAAACAACTTCGGCCTCGGGTTTATCTGGAGGGCAAAGGCCGGATTAAAGAGCTTGGGGCAGGACGGTGCGGGACGGCCCGGACCCGGGAGAGACGCTGCTCCCCAGAGGCGGGAGGTAAAGGGCGGTGGAAGCCCTTTGCGGGGCCGGGACGCACGACCGTGTGACTGTGACTGTGAAAGTGACTGCTGCATCCATCTCCGTGTCCCCCGCCACCCCCGGTCGCCCCCGGTCACGGGGCGATGGTGATCCCGTCAGCCTCGGAGGAGCGGGGGACCAGAAGCGGCTGGGCCGGGCCGATCCGGGGGTCTGCAGGGGGATTTATTGAGCGCTTTAGTGTGCTTGGAGCGGAGCGCTTGGGAGAGCCCAGGGGAGGCTGCCCTCGAGATTCTTGGCCATCTAGCAGGAAGGTGGACACGCTTAAGTAAAGTACAGATGGGAGCAGTGACGGCTAAGGTCTACAGATTAGTGCTGAGGAAGCTTAAAGGGCGGGCAGCGGCCCAGGGGACGCGTCTGTGGGTCCTGCTGTATTTCCCCCAGAGGCCTGGCAGCGTGTGTATGTGTGTGTTTTCCTTGCCGTCTCCCCCGTAGGACCGGCGGGACAGGGCGGGGGCTGCTCCGGAGCCTTATCGGGGCGGCACCAGGAGCCGAGAGGCCGAGGGGCCGGGCCGTCCGGCCGGGCCGAGCTCGGCCCTTATCGACCCCGTCAGTCTCGGTGAATGGGAATTTCTCCAGTGACTTCCCCCTCCCTCCCCCCATCCCACCGTCCGTAACCGCCGACCCACCGGGGCAGCCGCACCCCTAGCGCACACCGCTGGGTTCTGCTCTCCACCAGATGGTGGTTGCTAGTCGGTGGTCACCGCTGCTGGGGTTGGGCCACCTCCCCCACCGACTCAAGGCCACCTGCTCCCTCCCTAGGGATCCCCCTGCCCCCTCCTCCACCGTCCCTCTGCTTGGTTTTAATTATAATAATTATGGTATTTGTTAAGCACTTACTACGGGCCAGGCACCGTTCTGAGCGCTGGGGTGGATACAAGACATTCAAGTTGGACACGGTCCCCGTCCTACTTAGGGCTCGCGTTCTTAAACCCCACTGTACGTGAGGGAACTGAGGCACACGGAGAAGTGAAGCAGCGTGGCTCAGTGGAGAGAGCCTGGGCTTCGGAGTCAGAGGTCATGAGTTCGACTCCCGGCTCTGCCACTTGTCAGCTGTGTGACTTTGGGCAAGTCACTTCACTTCTCTGGGCCTCAGTGACCTCATCTGTAAAATGGGGATTAACTGTGAGTCTCACGTGGGACAACCCGATTACCCTGTGTCTCCCCCAGCGCTTAGAACAGTGCTCTGCACATAGTAAGTGCTTAACAAATACCAACGTTATTAAGTGAAGTGACTTGGATAAGGTCCCACAGCAGACAAGTGGCAGAGCCGGGATTAGAACCCATGACTTTCTGACTCCCAGGTCCGTGCTCGAGCTACGGTCTCCCCGGAACAGAAGGCAGGGGTGGCCCGGGCAGGACCACACAGCCTTACCTACCCCAGCCTGTGCTTAGATCCCTGCCCCATGGCTGTCATGCCTCTCAGGGCAACCTCCCCGCCCCCTCTTGCAACCGTGAAACGGGTTGGACCGCCCAGCCCCTCCCTAAACCCCAGACCAGGGTCCTTTGGAGACCCTCCCCCCAACCCTGGAGCAGGGAAGGCCGTCCTAGTGGGCGGGCAATCAGATCAACCCCTTTCTTTCCTGAGGGGATGCTGTGTGGGGCTCCTGGGAAGGGCCACAGACCTGCCTGTCACTGATCCCTCCTTCCTAATTCAGGTAGGCTTCCTGGAAGAGGAGGTGGTGGCCCCTGCGGGGAGAGGGGCTGAAGGAGCTGGCTTTGCAGAGATTCCGTAGCTGGGACTGTGTGGCTGTGGGTTGTGTTTGTGTGTGCTCCTGTGTGCGCTAAGGTTGTGAATACTTATCTGAGATTTTGTGTTTTTCTGGGGCGGGTGTGTGTTTGTATAGACACGTGTGCACTGTTTCCTGTCTGATTCAGTGTGGCCGAGCTGGCTGCCGCGGCTGGGTGACTAACTCTAACCCCCCTCCTCCGCGGGGCTGGCGGGATGGGGTGGGGAGGCGGCCTATAAACTCCCCGCGAGGGAGGGCCCCGGCCTCCCTCTTCCCCTGCCCTCGCCCAGCCATAGACGTTGGGGGCGAGTGAAGCACGCGTGTGTGCATGTGTCTGCGGGCCTGCGTCTGGGGTGTGTCTGTGGGTGGCTGGCTGGGTTGTGATTCTGTGTCTCCAAAGGCGTTGTCTACACGCTCCAGACCGGAGACTTTGTCGCCCGGGGTGGCGTGTGTCTTGTCCGTGTGTGTGCGCGCGCACATATGTGCGTATTTAAGGGTGGTGTCGACCTCAAGGAGCAGTTCTGTGGTCCAAGCTGAGCGGTGGCTCCCCGCCTGCCCCACACACCCTTGCCCTCCGGGGTTACCGGTGACGAACCCGTCAGCTGCTGCCCAGTGACTTGTGACCCCATCCCCCGACCCCACCGCCACCCTTGCCCGGATGAGCCCTGGGCTTTCCCGGAGGGATGGGACAGGCAGGTGGGTGGGTGGGCCCACAGGATCCTCCTGAAGCCAGAGGTGGGGCCTGAGCTGGGGTCTGGGGCTGGGGTGGGTGCGGAGGAGTTGGGGATGGGCCCGGTGTAAGCAAGTGTGAGCACATGGGTATCAATCCATTGTATTTTTTGAGTGCTTAATGTGTGCAGAGCACTGCACTGAGTGCTTGGGAAAGTGGAGTGTAACAGTCGGTACACAAGTTCCCTGCCCACACGGCTCTTTCGGTCTTGGGACCGCCAAGCTGTGGGGTCTGTCCGTCTGGTGACCGAGCGGCCTTCCTCCCGCCCCGTGTTCTTAGGGCTGCCCGGGAGGCCGTGAAGATCCCGCCCTCGCTGGTGGAAAACCGCCCCTTCCCCCGCCGGCTGGAACGGAGCCTCAGCTTGGACAGGCCGACCCCAGGTGAGGATTTGCTCCCCCGGCAGATTTCGGGGGACCCCTTTCACCCCTCTCAGGTGCCCACGCTCTGCAGGCAGAGCCGACGGGGCAGAGTCACCCTGAGGTGCTGAGGATTGGGCAGAAGTGACCCGTGCAAATAGCTTGCGAACACCGTACTCCCCTTGGGTGGTATGTCGGGCCGGGATGGGGTCGGGGTGGGGGGCACCCATTCCGGGGGCCCTCCTCCCCCGCTGCCCCTCCCTGCCCGCACGCAGGGCGCCGGAGCCGATGGGGCAGTGACGCTGGCGCGGCGACCCGGGCGGGAGCATGGTCAAGCACCAGCCCCTCCAGTACTACGAGCCGCAGCTCTGCCTGTCCTGTCTGACCGGGATCTACGGCTGCCGCTGGAAACGCTACCAGAGGTCCCACGACGACACCACCGCGGTAGGGTCTGCCCGGCTCGTCTGCCTGCCCTGCCCGCCGGTGGCACGGGCCTAGAGCATCCTCCTGGGGAGGGCCTCGGGGGCCCGGGGGAGGGGTTGGGGGGCCTTAGAGAGTGGCCAAAGAGCCAGCGAGGGGAGGGGTGTGGTCGGTGGAAAAAAGTCTTCCCGTTTTACCATCCTCCTTGGAAGCCTTGATCCGAGTCCAGCCTCCGTCTTGGGCTCTTGACAGCATTGGTTGTCCGGGACCCTTGACTCCAGACCCCCGACCCCAGCGGGCTGCGGGAGTGTCCGTTGCTCTGGCCCCGGAGCGGAGGAGACCGGGAGGCTGGAAATTGGCCAGTGGCTTTTTCAACATCTTTTTAACCTCTCTCGATTTGGAGGTGGCCCTCTCCCCGGGCAGCCCCCTCCCCCAGTTCACTGGGCCTGGCTGGAAGGGGCTGGGGAGGAGGAGCCGGTGCCGGGTCGGCGAAACTGGGCCGCTGAGGCTGCAGTTGCTGCCGTCGCCGCTTTCTACGTCAAATATTTGATGGTGGGGAGGTGGGATGGGATAAGGTATTACTCTCCCAGGAGTGGTGGCAGGTGGGTGTGTTTGGAGGGGGCGACGTTTGGGTGTATGTGTGTGTGTGTGTTTTGAGGGGGAGACTGCCTGCCTCCACTGGGGCAGGTAACGTGCTTTAAGTCTGTCAAGCGCCCAGTACAGCACACTGTACGCAGGATATGTCGAGTGCATCCAGTTGATAGATTTGAGTGCACAATGCATAATCATAGCAACAGTACTGTGTATGTACCACACACGGCTACTCGGCTCTTCATTCCTCCTCCCCGCCCAGCCTCCTGCTCGCTCCTGGCGGTTCGTCCTGGAAGCGGGGAGGGGAGCAAAAGGATCTGAGGGTGCAGGGGGCCACGAGCGCGGGGAGGATGGTGGCAGATATTGGCAGGCGGGAGATCCAGCCCAGACTCCAGCATTCCGGCCGACCTGCCGTGTGCCTCGGGGACAGCCTCTGTCCCTCTCTGGGCCACATCCGGAGACGGCTTCCGTCCCTCCGGAGAATTGGAGCCACCAGCTTGTTGCTAGGGGAGCTTAGAGGGTTGAGGGGGCTGTAGCGGAGGCGGCCGAGTGTCCAGCCTGGCTCTCACAGCCCTCCTTCTTCTCTCTGCAGTGGGAGCGTCTGTGGTTCCTCCTCCTCCTCCTCACCTTCTTCCTCACCCTCACCTGGTTCTACCTTTGGTGGGGAATCCACAACGACTACAATGAATTCAACTGGTGAGTTGGGGGAGGGGGCTGGGCCTGCGTCAGGGGAGCAAGGGGACACACACCCACCCTCAAGGGCTGCTAAAACACAGTAGACACAGACACACGTGCACACGCATGCACGCGTATCCGCTGCGCTGGCAGGAGGGCAGGCAGAGGAGGAGATTTGGCCTCTACCCTCAAGGGCTGTCGGTCTGATGCGGAGACAGGACACGGATACACACGCACCTAGACAGACACGTAAACATAAACACGCACGGGCTGAGGCTGGGGCTGGGACCGGGTCCCGTCCTGCAGGTTCCTCTACAACCGCGTGGGATCCTGGAGTGACTGGTCCATCCCCATTCTGGCCACAACGGCCGTCGGCTTCACCTACGTCACAGCCCTGCTGGTGCGTCCTGCTCGGGGCACGGGCGGGTGGGGGCCGGGCTGGGGCCGGGCGGGTTGCACGGTCACCCCGTCTGCTTCTCGTTCCCCAGATCCTGGCCCTCTGCCACGTCGCCGTGGGACAGCAGATGAACCTGTACTGGCTGCACAAGGTACCCACCCCCTGTCTGGCCCCCAGCCCTGCCCCTAGCCCGGCCCCATGTCCAACCTTTGGTAGTCGGAGCCTTTTATTCCCCCTGAGCACATTGCATCCGTGGGCCCATTTCACCCTCAGAGGCAGGGAGAGGCAGGGGCTATTTTTCCCCATTGTGCAGATGAGGAGATCGAGGCCCAGAGAGGTTCCGTGTCTTGCCCAAGGTTACGCAGCAGGCCCGGGGAGGAGAACTTGGGTTTTCTGACTCCCTGTCCCGCCTCCATCCACAACCCCGGGGCGTCCAGAGCTTGTCGCCGAGCTGAGTCTGCCCTCTGCCCGGGCGCCGGCTCAGTGTCCCCTGGCACAGCATCGGTGGTGCCTCCCCGCACCCAGCCAGGCTGGTCTGCGGTCGCCACGGCAACGGAAGCTGCTTAAGGCGTCATGTGGGGATCCAGGCTCGGGCCCCGGGCAAAGCCCTGAGTGTGGTCCCCTCCACTCCCCATAAATTAATCACCGTAGAATGTATTTATTGCTTACTACGTGCTAGGGTTGTAGAGGTGCAAGATAATTAAATTAGACACGGAAACCCTGACCCACACCAGTCTCCCAGTCTTTCTTATCCCCATTTTCCAGATGAGGAAACTGAGGCCCAGAGAAATGAAGTAACATGTTCAAAGTGACACAGCAGGCCAGGGGCCGAGCTGGGGTTGGAACCCAGCCCTCTGTACTCCCGGACCCAGGTTTCTTCCGAGCTGGGCATGGATGATTCTCCAGCTGTGGCAAAAGAGACAGATGCTCAGGCTGGGGGGACTGGGCATCCAAAAATCCCTCCTCCTTTCCCCAAGTCTGATCCAAATCCTTCTTGCTGCAGTCCGAACCCCACCCACTCACCTCACCCTACCGGCCGCTGGAGGCAGGGGGCTGATTGGGGGGTGAGGGCCCCCAGGCCAGGTGGAGTGAGTCCTGTCTCACGCCTGTTGGGGGGCGGTTCTGGAGCTTGTTCGTGTCTGATGCCTGAGGACACGGGGGCTACGGGCTAGGGTGCCGTTGGGGTGCCAATCTCCAGGATGTTTAGTCGTCCATGCTTTTATTCTAACTTTCCTACTGCTTTGCCTCGTGACTGCGGGCGTACTACCTCTCTCTGATTCTGGGAAATGGAAAAATCCTTAAGCCCTGTGTCGTCCCTTCCCCCCCGCTACTCTCCCGGTTTCAGGTTGGGCTGGTGGGGATCCTGGCGGGCGCCGTCGTGGCCCTGGCGTCCGTGGCCCAGCTCTGGCATGACGAATGGGCAGTGCTGGCCATCTCTCTGCAGGTGGGTGGGCCTGAAGGGGGTCTCGTCTGGGGGTGCCGACCTGGGCAGTCCGTAATCCTGGGTCTTGGTCGGGGGGGAGCTGGGCACTTGTTCCTGAGTAAGTGGCCAGGATCGTTGGGAAGGTCAGGATGTCCCTGTCCTTGGATAACTGGTCGGGGAGGGAGGCTGTGGAGGTGGGACATGGGGGTCCTGGTCCCTGGATAACTGGCTGGCTGGGGTGTTGGGGAAGTAATCTGTCTGGGTTCTTGGGTAACTGGGTGTGGTCGGGGGCCAGGGAGGCGGTGGGGGGGTGGGGTGTCCCCTCCCGTCCTGGATAACGGGCCGCGATGTCCCCAGGCCACTGCTCCGTTCCTGCACATTGGGGCCGTCGTCACGGTGACCTTGCTGTCCTGGCTGGTGGCTGGCCAGTTTGCCCGGACAGAGAAAGTCTGTGAGTGACCAGCCCTGTCCCATAGCCCCCCATCTCTGGCCCCAGGGCTTTAGGGGGACTGCGGTCGCTTCCACCTCAGGGACAGCCTCATGGGATCCTCTGAGCCCTGCTCCCTCTCCCTTCTCCTTCCTTCCTTTGGGGGTCCCTCCTGAACCTTCCTGAGGGAGGCTCTCCTTCCCCAGTTCCTGTGGGCTGGGCTGGACGCCCCCTCCCGCCCCCGTCCCATTCAGACCACGCTCCCCCTCTTCCCACCACCCCTCAATGGGCCTGGCTCTGACCCAACAGGCTGGGCTGGGTTCTGCCCTGTGTTTAGCGTCTCAGGTGGTGATCTTTACTGGCTACTTCGCTGTGGTTTTGGCACTGTACCTGGTGCCCCTGACCATCTCATCCCCCTGCATCATGGACAAGAAGGACCTGGCCCCCAAACCCGCCATCTTTGGCCACCGGGGGGCGCCCATGGTGAGAGCCATTCCTGCCTCCGTTTCCCCCCACTCGGTGCTGCTACCAAGGGGGCTCAGCCATCCTTCCCCGCGGGATCTGGGCCCTGCGGCCCCGGGCTCACCGTCGGCCCACAATCTGAGCGGCCTCCACGGGTCACGGGGGCCGGGACTCGGTTCCTTTCCGCTGCTGGAGGAGGGGGGCCGGACCGCTCGCTCTCCGCCACCACCGGCTGAGAGGCGCCACTTCTGACTGCCGCCCCTGGGCTCCCCTCCAGTCCCTGCCCCCAGCACGGGTTCCCAGCGCAGCCCGCGCCAGCGGCTCCCTCTGCCTCTCCCGGGCGAGTGGGGAACAGAGGGATTCTTGCCCTTTCCCCCTTCCTGATCTCACCTCTGTCCCTCCCGCCCGCTGGCCGTCCGTCCATCCGTACGCAGCTGGCCCCCGAGAACACACTGATGGCTTTCCGCCAGGCCGCCGAGCAGCAGCTGTCCGGGTTTCAGACTGACGTCGTCATCAGGCAAGGCGGCCGCGCTCCGGTCCTTGGGGCTCCGTGGTCTTTGGCTCCCATCTTTCCCGGAACCTCGCTCTCTGGCTCTTCTCTAATCCTAGAGCACCTTGTAGTGAGAAGCACGCGTGTATACACACACGCATGCACACCCTCGCTTGAGTGCACTCCAGCCAGTGGCTTTTCTCTCTGCTCGCTAAGAGTTCCTGGAGGGGCAGGTTTGGGGGCACTGCTCTGGCCCATCCTCAGGTGGCCCACTGGAGCGCGGGGGGCAACGGGAGGCAGTTGGGCACCGTGTCCTAGGGTGGGGGGCATGGCAGCACCCCATGGTGTGTGTGTAGGGGTGTGTGTTCCCGGTCAGGGAGGATGGGGTGTGAGACGGTGGCGCTCAACCTCACAGCCACGACGGGGTCCCATTCCTGCTGCACGATGCGACGCTGAGACGCACAACCGACGTGGCCGAGCGCAACCCCGAGCTCGCACACCTGCCGGCCTCCATGCTCAACTGGACTGACCTGGAGCAGCTCAATGCAGGGCGCTGGTTCCTGGAGGTGGGGAGGGGAGAGGCGGGGGCTGTGGGGTTGAGGGGGGAGGGTGCCGGGCACACGGGGATGGAGGAGGGGAATTAGGGGTTCCCATCCCTTCAACCGAGGGCTTCTGAGTCCACCGTCGCCACCCCCCAGGCCTGGGCCTCGGTCTGCCCCTCCGTAGAGCAGGGAAAGTTTCGCCGGCACCCGCCGCTTCCTCCGTGACCTCCCCTGGGCCGGGCTCTTTCAGACCGACCCGTTCTGGACGGCGAGCCAACTGTCCGGCCCGGAGCGCAGGGAGGCAGGGAACCAGTCGTTGTGCAAGTTAGCTGACCTGCTGCAGCTGCTGGGCCCCCGGGCTAACCTGACGCTGCTCCTGAGCCTGCAGCGCCTGCCGCGCGACCACCCGTACCGCGCCTCTGCCGCCAACCGCACGCTGGACGCCATCCTCGGCTCCCCTGTACCGCAGAGCGCCGTGAGTGGTGGGGCTGTGCGGCTGCTCCCTGGATCTGCAGGTTGTGGGGTCACGGAGTGCTCCCGGGGTCTGGGGTCCACCGGAGGAAAACTGTTGAATGTCCTTACCGAGTCCCAGGGCTCAGCTGAGGCTGATGCTGCACTGGAGAGGGCCGACGAGGCCCCAGGGGCCTCCAGGGGATGCCAGCCACACACGGGCGTGCACTCCTAGAGGCAGGTGGCTGCTCATCCCAGCCCTAAAACACAGCCCCCCTCCTACCCCCCTCTAGAAAGTCTTTCCTGTTGTCTAATTGAAGGCCCCCACCACCTTTTTCTGTCCGGCAGGTGATGTGGCTGCCCCAGAGCCACCGGCAGCTGGTGAAGGAAGTGGCACCAGGCATCCAGCTGGCAGCGGGCACTAAGGAGGATGCGGCCAGGTTGAGGCGAGAGGGCATCCAGAGGGTTAACCTGCGCTACACTCAGGTCTCCAGCCAAGACATCAGGTACACCCTGCCCTGCCTTGCCTGCCCGCTTGGTTGTCCCCTGCCGTCCTCTCTATCCTTTCCTCAATCCTCCCTGCCCTCCTCTCCTCTGTTCCCCCCCAACCCAAACACTGCTTCCTACCCAGAGCCCAACCCCCACCCTCTCACTCCTGGGCCCAGCAGGGCTCTGGGGGGAGTTATCAGGTTTGAGGTAGGATACTTCATTCCATGGCCCAGATCCAGTTTCTGGGCTGAAAGGGGACAGCGTTGGGATTTTCAAAAGCAGGAACAGGTTGGACAGGGCAAACCAGAAATTGCTGTTCCCCAAATGTCTCCACCCCCCACGGTAAGGGGTACCCGCTGGAAATGGAGGGTGGCAGCTTCACACCAACCCTGGGAAATACTTCTTCCCCCAGCGGGATGAGCACAGGGAATCTATTCCTTAAGGGAGCCGTGCAACCAGGATCACCGGCCGGGCCAGGTGGATTTGGACAGATCTGTGGACAGACATCCCCGCTGGGTCCCAGGGGGAATGTCAAGGAGGGAGAGGGGAGAGTCAGGAGTGTAGGATGGTCTGTGCTGGATCACGGGGGGAGAGTCGGGGATGGAGAGGAGAGTCAGGAGAGTTGGATGGTCCATTCTGGTTCACTGGCGAGAGGGATGGAGAGGGGAAGAGTCAGGAGGGTTGGATGGTCCGGGTATTGGATGGTCCATCTCTAACCATGTTCAGGAGGACAACAAGGACGTGTCCCTCCCAGTTTTCTGGTGCCACTGCTAGAGTCTGAGTTATGGGATGGATGGGCCATGGGGCAGATGGGGCAGGGGAAGGCTCCTGCCCTACATATAAGCCACTGCCTGGTAAGGGGGGCAGGACATGAGGGAAGGGTCTCGAATTAGAAAAACCCATGTTTCTGTTCTTTCTGGTCCATTCTGGTCCTAGCACCTAGTCCAATGCCAGATGGGGCAGGGAAGTGCATCATCTGGGCTTTATCAATCAGTGGTATTTATTAAATGCTTGCTATGTGCAGAGCACTGTACTAAGCGCTTGGGAGAGTCCAGTGCAGCTGAGTTGGTAGACACATTCTCTGCCCACCAAGAGGTTATAGTCTAAAGGGGGTGACAGACCATATAAATTATGGGTATGTACCCAGGTGCTGAAGGTGGGGTGAATATCAAATAATACTTATGATGGTATTTGTTAAGCACTTACTATGTGCCAAGCACTGTTCTAAGCACTGAGGTAGATACAAGGTCATCGGGTTGTCCCACGTTGGGCTCACAGTCTTAATCCCTATTTTACCGATGAGGTAACTGAGGCACTGAGAAGTTAAGTGACCTGCCCAGAGTCATACTGCTGACAAGTGGGGGAGCCGGGATTAGAACCCATGACCATTGACTCCCAAGTCCGTGCTCTTTCCACTAAGGCACGCTGCTTCTCAGATTCTTAAAGGATACAGATCCAAGTGCATAAGTGATGCAGCTGGGAGAGGGAGATGGGGAAATGAGGTCTTAGGGAAGGGCTCTTGGAGGAGATGTGATATTTTTATTAAGGCTTTAAAGGCGGGGAAAGTGAGGGTCTGTCGGATCCGAAGTGGGAGGGAGTTCCAGACCAGAGGCAGGGCTTGAGTGAGGGGTCGGTGGCGAGATAGTGGGATCGAGGTACAGTGAGTAGGCTGGTGTTAGAAGAGCGAAGTGCGGGCTGAGTTGCAGTTGGAATTCAGGGAGGTGAGGTGGGAGGGGGCAAGGTGATGGAGTGTTTTAAAGCTAGCAGTTTCTGTTCAATGTGCTGAGAAGCAGTGTTCCCTAATGGTTAGAGCACAGGCCTGGGAGTCAGAAGGACCTGGGTCCTACTCCTGGCTCCTCCACTTGTCTGCTGTGTGACCTTAAGTATGGCTAGTCATTTAACTCCTCTCTGCCTGTTACCTCATCTGTAAAATGGGGATTAAGACTGAGTCCTATGTGGGAAAGGGATTTCGTCCAACCTGATTAACTTGTGTCTAATCCAGCACTTAGTACCGGTGCCTGACACATGGTAAGCACTTAACAAATACCATTTTAAAAAAAAGGTGCAGAGGTGAATGGGCAACCCCTGGAGATTCTTGACCAGTGGGGAAACATGGACTGAAGGGATTTGTAGAAAAATAACCTGGGCAGCAGAGTGAAGTATGAACTGGAATGGGGAGAGACGGGAGGCAGGGAGGTCAGCGAGGAGGCTGATGTGATAGTTAAGGCGGGATAGGATAAGTGCTCGGATCAGCACGGTAGCAGGTTGGAAGGAGAGGAAAGGGTGGATTTTAGAGATGTCGGCAAGGTCGAACTGATGGGATTTAGGGACGGATCGAATCTGTGGGTTGAATGAGAGAAACGAGTTGAGGAGAGGGCAACCCAGGCACAAGCACCCTGTTCATCTGCTGTCTGCGGCCTCATGGGACACTCACATCCCAAATGAATATTAAACCCAAGACCTCTAGCCCGACCTCTTGGTTTAAAGTTGTCTCCAGCTTTAGGGGCGTGGGCTGGGCGGGGACCCCTGATAACCCGTGTCCGGCAGCTTTGGTTGCTGCTGCTCACTGTACCCTGTGTCTTGTGTTTAGACTGTCCCCTTGCCCCCGAGGTCTGTTGTTCTTCCCTCCCTGTTAGATGGTGAATTCCCAATTCCGGGCCTGACCCCGTGCCTAACATGGCCCAGTGCCCGCCGCTTGGCTTGCAGACTGCAGGAACAGTCACCCTTGCAAATGCAGGATGGAGCGGGGTTCGGGGGCAACTCCGAACGGGGCCCAGGGAGGGGGAGGCGCCCTCTGCTCGCGGATGGGTAATCCGAGTCCTGGAGAGGGTCAGCAGAACAAGGATTCAGGGGCGCCGAGTCCCAGCCATTGTTCTCCCTGGGCTGTCATGGCCTCTGGACCCTCGCCACGACGCCCGCCCAGCTTGTGCCCCGTTCCCAGGGAGTACCGGGCCCAGAACGTGTCGGTCGGCCTGTTCACCGTCAATGAACCGTGGCTCTTCTCCCTCCTGTGGTGCGCTGGGGTCCAGTCCGTCACGTCCGACAACACCCTCGCCCTCTCCAACGTGCCTTCCCCCGGCTGGATCCTGGTGAGGGCGGCCGCGAGGGCCTGGCGGGTCGGTGGGCCGAGCGGGGGACCGGGGCCTCTCTCCCCTCAGGAGCCGGTGACTCTAGCTGGGAACGGAGTCCCTTGGGGGCTGGGGGAGACCAGCATCTTGGAGTCTCTCAACCCCCAAGGTTGGGTCGGGCTCTTTTGGTCCAGGCTGGGCTGAGGCGAGGCAAAGATCTCCGCGTACCTGGGCCAGGGCAGAGCGGCAGCCCAACTCCCCGTTTCTGACGGGCGTCCGCCACGGCCCGAATCCGACCCATTAGTCGCCATTTGGGGAGTTAGCTGCTGTCAGCCCTCGGTTCTTCCAGATGCGGGGGGACACCTGTGGGGAGTGGGGGGATCCGTGGTTGCAAGACTACCCACTCTCTATCCTGCTCCCAGTCTGCCCTGGGGCTCCTTTATGGCATCAAAATCCCTTCTAGCCAAGTAATGCACAGGCAGGGAGGGGCAACAGGATGAGACAGGGGTTTCTCTGGGCCCAACCCAAAGATCTGTCCCGGAGGAGAGCCCCCCCCGACATGCAAGCATACATGCGTGCGTGTACACACCCACACCCACACCCACACACACACTCTCCCCCCCGTCTCACACATTCATGCATGAAGCCACAGGCTGGCCCCCTCAGCCTGAGGAACTCTAGCATGTCAGGCCGGCCCTTCTTAGATTCCACTCGGCTCCCCCGCACCCTCTGAAAACCCCAGCGCCATCCATCCATCCCACAGCGGCCAGAGCTGCCCACGCTGCCCTGGGGTCACGCTGCCCTGGGGTGGCTGACCGAAGATCTAAATGGTGGCCAAATACATGGGCAGGCACTCCCACTTGTGCACACACACGGCCAGGCTCCCCCTCTTATGCACACATGTGGACGTGTTCCTTGGCACACGTGGATACCCTCCTCGTCTTGTGCACACACACTGGCATCTCCCCATCTCATGCACACTCAGGTTCCCTCCCCTCTAATCTCCCCCACCTGAGTGCGTACGCCATGGACTCCACATGCCTCTTGCTTCTTTAGCGTCACCCGGACGCCACGGTAACGATTCCGTCAGCAGTGGGAGGCTCAGCTGCTGCGTGGGCGTTTTGGAGGCCAGAGTCGGGCCGGGAGGGGCCGGGGGGTCAGGAGGCTCATTCCGGGGAGGGACGCCTCTCCCGGAAGCCTCTCCCCCTGCCGAACCTGAGTGCCCTGGCTTCCTTCCAGCCCCCAGACGAGTACTTTCTCATCTGGCTCACCTGTGACCTCATCTCCTTCGCTGTCATCGTGGGCGTGTTTGTGCTGCAGAAGTGAGTGACCTGGTCCCCTTGCCCTCCCCTCCCCTTCCCAAAGTGCCCTGCGCGGTCCCGGGAGGCTGCGGGATTCCGGGGGAGTGGGGAGGAGGTCGGAGGTCTTGGGGTTTCAGCCGGGCGGTGCCGCCCTGCCCCAGCCTCTGCATCCGCTCCACTTTGTGCCCGACAAGAGGCAAGAGACCCAGAGTCTAGCCCTGCCCCTGCCCTGCTGGGTGACCTTGGGCAAGTTACTTTACCTCTCTGGGCAATGGGAAGCTACTCGATGGCTCCTCGTGGTGGTGGTGCGAGGGTGCACTGTGCCAACCGGTGTGAGGATGCCCAGCGCTCACGGATGTGAAGGCACACAGTGCTCACTGGTGTGAGAGCACTGTGGGAAACAGTCCAGGGCTGGACAGGTCCAGGGATTGGGAGTCAAAGGTCATACCCAGAGAGATTTTCTTTTTCCACTTCTGTCTTCCCACCCCCTCCCCCCCGGAGGCTTCAACACTGGGGCAGGAGAGCTCATCCTGCCAGCCTGCCCTAGGCCCTGGACCCCCAAACCGACAGAGGGGTTGGACGGTCCTGGCTGGGGGGCAGGGCTGGCTCCGGGAGCACATGGACCAGGGAGCCAGAGGCTGATCTTGCCGGGGGGGGGGGGGCCTGGGGCCCTCCCCTTCCCACCGTGGCCCCGGCGGGACGTGCCGGCGTGTCCGTCCGTCTGGGCGGCCGGGTCCGGGAGGTGCGACGTGGTGGCTGGCGGGGTTCAGGGTCGGAGCCAGCTGTCGCTTCTCCCACCCCCGCCGCCCCCCGCCCTCCCCGCCGGTCCGCCCCCTCGGCCTCACCGCCTCGGCCCGCTCCCGGCCGGCCTCGGGCTCTGGGCCTCGGGCTCTGATCGTGTGCGTGTCCTCCCTCTCTTTCTGCTGCATTTGGCATCTCACAGCTATCACTTAATCAGGTAACCGGGGGCTCCCCGCTCCGCTGACCCCTGCCGCCTCCGCCTCCCCCGCCCCGGGGCTGCCTCCCCCGCCCCTCTCCCCCCCGGCTCATCTTCCCATCTCCTGCCCCTTTTCTGTCTGTGCTCCGGGGTCTGTGCAGAACGGGGACGTGGGCCTTTCTCTGCCCCGCCTCCTCTGCCCGAAGCCATTGAGTGGGAGACCTCAGAGGGGTAGAGGGTAGGGGGACCAGAATCTGTGACAGGACTCCACTCGCCTGTCCCTCCTCAGCCACCCCGTTCCGACCACCACGTGGGATTGAAGGCCAGGCTAGGCCCGGCCCCGGGACCCCCCGAGGCTGAGATGCCCCGCGATTCCCTGACTTCGGGGATCTTGGGGGTTCGTCCCTCATCCCGTCCTCCGCACTCCGAGCTTTGAGCCTCACGAGACGGTGGATCGTCGTGGTCTTGGCTAGACTTGGGGGTCTCTCCGGGTTTCTCCCCCGCCGCGGCTGGCCGGCGGTGCGGCTCCCTCTCTCTGGCTCTGTCTGTCTGTCTTGTCTGTCTGCCGCTCTCCTTGGAGCACCCCTGGAGGCCGGGGCCCGTGCCCGTCCCAGCGCCTCCTCGCCCACCCGCGGAGCCCTGAGCACGGGGTACAGAAACCGCTCGGGATCAGTCGGGGAAGGTCTTCCCTGGCTCCCCACGGTCCCCACGTGCTCCTGCCGGTGGGGAGGGCCGAGGGCAGCCACCCTCCAGAGGCCATTTTGTCCCTGCCCTTGCCTCACCTGGGACCAGATATCCCAGGAAGAGGAGGGGCCCCCTCACCAACGAGGCGTTGTCCGCAGTCTATCCTACATCCCTCCTGCTGCAGTGGCAACCGGTTTCCTCTTGTTGCTGGGAGGGATGTGGTTTAGGTGCCGGCAGCCCATCCTGCTGCAGTAGAGGGCTCCCGAAGCTTGACTGATTGCCTGTGGCTGGGGGCGGGCGTGGGTGGGCGTGAGCTGAGATGGGGGAAGCGTGCAGACACAGGTGGGTGTGGATGGGGGAGGGGGAGGTGTGGACGCAGGCGGTGACACCCGTCAGCCGCGGTGGGGAAGAGTCGCTCGGTCGGCCCCAGCTGCCCGTGACACGGAGGGAAGGGGCCCGGCAGCCCGGGAGGGCCCCTCGGGCCCCTGCCCCCTGGCAGAGGGTGAATCCTGCGTGTCTGGCTTCTGCTCTCCGTGGGCGGGGTGGGGCCGCTGCCCTTCGGGCCCCAGGCCTGGGAGGTTTGTCGCCGGGCCCCCGCGGGAGGCTGACCCCCAGCCCCCGGCCCGTGTTTCCTGCAGGTGGAGGTGGGGCAGCGCCCGCGCCTACAATCCCGAGCAGATCATGCTCAGTGCCGCCGTGCGTCGCTCCAGCCGTGATGTCAAGATCATGAAAGAGAAACTCATCTTCTCAGGTAGCGGGGACGCCCGGCTCCCCGCCGGCGCCCGGTCTCCAGCCCCCTTCCTTTAACAGTATTGAGCGCTTACTATGTGCAGAGCACTGTACTAAGCCCCAGGCGGTGGGACCCCCTTGCGGGGAGGAGGGTGGTCCCAGACCCCCCGCTGCCCTCACCCCTCCCTCCGGGGCTGCCCCATCCCTTGGTGACACCACCGCCTCCCACCCCTCCATCCTCCCCCAGAGATCAACGACAGTGTGGAGAGCGCCGATGAGTTGGGCTTAGCCTGCGGCCGCGACGGCTACTCGAACCGCGCGGTCACCCCCGTGCAGCTGCGCCGCGGAGCCGGGACACCCAGGGATCAGTGACGTGCTCCCCCTCGCCCCAGAGCCCCCATCTCCGCCCCCCACCTCCAGTCCCGACCGAGTGAGCGAGTCCTGTCGGGCAGGCCCCCAGGGCTGACCGCCCCACCCCTCTGACCTGCGGGAGAGTGGGCGGGGAAGGGCATGTATCCCCACGAGTCCCGGGCACCACCGCCCTGCCCCCATGCGGAGATGCAGGGGTGCCCCGAGGGGCCCACGTCGAAATGCACCCAGAGGGCGGGGGCTCCGGTCCCGCTCCCCAATGTAAATACTCAAGCACAAGGAGGACCAGGAGAGGAAATAACTTATTTAATGATGGGAGCCTGTTCTCCGCCCCCGCCCCAGCCACAGACGGCCGGGCCAAGGATGGGGAGGGACCCGGGACCCTCCCCGTTCTGCTCCTCCCCTACCTTCCCGGACACAACACCCCCCCCCAACCCTACCCGGGATGCAGTCGGACTTCGATGCCACCCACCGTCCCACCCCCCTCCCCGTGGGGATTTTATTTATTTATTTGGTTCCGGAGCCCCAGGAGTCTGAGGAGGGTTGGGGGTGCTGGACTGGCCCCGTGGTACCCAGGGTCTGGCGGGGGGGTGGAGAGGAGGAGGGGGGCAGGGCTGGTCCAAGAGTTCCTCTCGCCACAGATGGGGCAGCCGCCCCATTGTATGACCGGAACCCCCCCGCCCCCCTTCACCCCCTGTGAAATAAACTTTCAATATCTCTGAGCTGCCCGCCTGCTGCCCTGTTTTCTGCACGGTGTCCCCCTTCTGTTTGAATCCCCAGGGGTGATTTGGTCCAGCCTCCTGTGGATGATCTTTTGGGTGGAGCCTCGCCTCCCCCATCTGAGGATAGGCACCAACTCTTCTAGCCTTGGTACCTCCACCCACGCCAAGGCTCCCGGGCCCGAATGCCAAAACAGAGGCTGGGCACGGGGGGAAGGGTCCTGCAGGCAGGGTTCATGGGTGTCGTCCCATCCAATACCCTGTTTCCAGATAAGTGAGATCCCTTGGGCTCTGGTCTGGGCGAGGGGGATGTTGGTCTGGGGCCCCGGCCTGGTTAGATTCATCACCCTGGAAGCAGAGCCCCCAGCCCCTCGCTCAGTCTTACGGCCAGAGCGGGAGGTGACCCTGCTCCTGACTAGCGGATGGCTTCGTGCGGAGTTTCAGGCTGCAGTCGGATGGTCCTCTTTTTTTTTTTTTTAATACTTAAGCACTTACTGTGTACTTACGCTAGACTGTAAACTTGTTGTGGTTAGGAAATGTGTCTATCAACTCTGTTGAACTGTACTCTCCCAAGGACTTAGTACAGTGCTCTGCACACAGTAAGTGCTCATTAAAGGAAGCAGCATGGTGTAGTGGATAGAGCACGGGGCCTGGCAGTCAGAAGGTCATGGGTTCTGCTACCGGCTCTGTCACTTGTCTGCTGTGTGACCTTGGGCAAGTCACTTCACTTCTCTGGCCCACGGTTACCTCATCTGTAAAATGGGGATTAATATTGTGAGCCCCATGTGGGACAGGCGCTATGTCCCATATGATTATCTTGCATTTAACTATGGTATTTGTCGAGCGCGTAACTGTGTGCCAGGTACTGTACTAAGTGCTGGGGTAGATACAAGCAAATCGGGTTGCATTTACTCCAGTGCTTAATACAGTGCCTAGCACATGGTAGGTGCTTAGCAAATACCATCATTATCATTATTATTAAATACCAATGATGGTGATGTGCCGGGAACTGTAGTAAACTCCGGAGTAGATACCAGCTAATCAGGTTGGGCAGAGTCCATGCCCCGCATGCGCTAAGTCTTAATCCCCATTTTATAGATGAGGGAATGGAGGCACAGAAAAGTGAAGTGACTTGCCCAGGGTCACTCAAACAAGTGCCAGAGTCAGCATTAGAACTCAAGTCCTCTGACTCTGAGGAGCGGGCTCTTTTACTAATTAGGCCGTGCTGCGTCTCGGTTCCCCGTGGAAGATCGCCCTAAGGCCTCGGACAGGGCCGGTGGAGGGGAGGAAAGGACCCCCCCAATCTGCGCCTGCACCCCAGGGCTCCTGCCACATACCCAGGTGTGGTTGGCGCCGTGCGTCCCACCCCCCCACGTGCCCCGGTGCCTCAGGCCCCACCTTCCACATGTCCCTCGGGCTGGGCCGCTGGCTGGATTGGGGAGTGGGGTTGGGCGTCGGGGGCGGCCTCTGCATTTCTGAGCCGATGGCGGGCGGCGCAGGAACACCCGGCCAACGATGCCTGCAGACCGGCAGGCAAGCGGGCCCTCCCTCCGCCTCTCAATGCTGAATCCTTCTTCCGTGTCCACCCACCCGGCGGCTGCAGGTAAGAGCCCCGTTCGCCGTTTGTTCTGGGGGAAGAGGGAGAGATACGGGAGCGGGAGGCCTCGTGGTGGCCTGTCTACTTGTTTCGTTTGGCTGTCTGTCTCCCCCTCGTAGGCAGTGAGTCCGATGTTGGGTAGGGATTCTCTCTATCTGTTGGAATTGTACATTCCAAGTGCTTAGTACAGTGCTCTGCACTCAATATATACGATTGAATGAATGGGAACCCCCGGGACTCCGGTCCGGGCCGAGTGCTGGGTCGGTGAGTCCATTGTATTTATTGAGCACTTACTGTATGTAGAGCACTATACTAGGCGCTTGGGAGAGTACAATAGAACTGAATAACATGTTCCCTGCCCACAACGAGCTTTCAGTCTGGGAATGGAGACACTGTTATAAATTATAGATAGGGACATAGGTGCTGTGGGGATGGGGCGGTGGATGAATTAAGGGAGCAAGTCAAGTCTGAGTGGAAAGGAGTGGGAAAAGAGGAAAGGAGGGCTTAGGGAGGTCGTCTTGGAGATGTGCCTTTCATTCATTCAATCATATTTATTGAGCGCTTACTGGGTGCAGAGCATTGTGCAGCGCAGAGCACTTTAGTGATTGAAATGGGGGAGAGTAATTGTCGGATACGAGGAGGGAGGACGTTCGAGGTTGGAGGCAGGATGAGGGTGAGGGTTCGGGTTCGGCGGCCTGATAGACAGTGAGAAGATTGGCATTAGAGGAGCGAAGTGTGCGGGCTGGGACAGGAGATGAGATGAGGTAGGAGGGGGCAAGGTGAATGCTTTAAAGCCGATGGTAAGGAGTTTATTTCTGATGTGGTTACAGTCTAGACAGTGATATAAATAAATTATGGAAACGTGAGTCTGCCAAGAGGGAGAGATCAGTGCGGGAGATGTAGATTTGGGAATCATCCACGTAACGAGGGTAGTCGAAGCTGAGAGCGAATGAGTCCTCCGAGGGAGTGGGTGTGGATGGAGAAGGTAGAAAGGGACCCTGAAGTGAGCCGTGTGGGAGGCTGAGGAGCTCGCAAAAGACTGAGATAGAACTGAGACACCAGAGATAGAATCAGGAGAGGATGCGAGGACAGTGTCAGTGACGCCAAAATCGGATGTTCCCAAGCGCTTAGATCGGAGGTCCGCACGCAGCAAGCGCTCAATCAATACGATTGATTGAAAGAATGAAGTAAGCGCTCAATCAATACAACTGAATGAATGCGTTTCCAGAAAGGGCTGGTCGACAGGGTCAGAGGCAGCTGAGAGGCCAAGGATTAGGATGGAGAAGAGGGCAGATGGCGGGGTGACACCGCCTGCCTGCGATGCTTCTTTAGACGGTGAGCCCATCACTGGGCCGGGGTTGTCTCTATCTGTGGCGAGTGTACATTCCAAGCGCTTGGCACAGTGCTCTGCACATAGTCAGTGCTCGATAAATACGATTGAATCCTCGCTCTGCCCATTAGGTAGGGGGCAGGTGGAGCCGCTCCCATCGCCTCCCTGACAGGTGGGGCAGGTCGGGGGGATGGTGGGGGGGGGGACACAAAGGCCCGCAGAGATCCAGGTAACCGAGCACACTCAGGGAGTTCTGTCTGTCTTGAGAACCAGACAGTATTTGTCAAGCACTTACTAAGTGCCGGGGTACGTGCAAATTAATCAGGTTGAACAGTCCCTGCCTTCCCTTTAGATTGTAAAATCCTCGAGCAGAGCTCCTGTTCAACTTAATTGTGGCATTTGCCCAAATGTCTATTTCGCACCAATCATTGCGCCGAATTAACGGGCAGGACCTGGGGGTAATGTTAACTGTGGTCCTTGTTTAGTGGGTGAAATTTTTAATGGTTCTTATTTTTACTGTAGTCATTCAGTTGTATTTACTGTACCTTTACTGTGTGCAGGGCACTGTACTTTGGCACTTGGGAAAATACCATACGATAATAAAGTGATATTCCTTGCCCACAACTAGCTTACAGGCTAGAGGTGGGGAGACAGACATCAATAAATAAAATTTCAGATAATTACATAAGTGCTGTGGGGCTTGGAAGAGCAAAGGGAGCAAGTCAGGGCCAACCGGGAGTGGGAGAGGAAGAAAAGTGAGTAGTATATACCAGACACTGTACTAAATGCACAAGATTTAGTGAAGTTCGCCCTGTTGCTTTAGGCAGCAAGGGCATATGGCATTTTGGGTGATGCATCTCTGATTTCTAAAGGGTTTTGGGCAACAATCACAGTATCCACTACTTTCCATGCGATTGAGGTCGGTTGGTGGTGCTCTGGGACTGAGGAGCCTCTGAAGGGACCTCTAACTGTGGGAACTGCTCAAGGTGCAGGCTGAGCCCTTCTGTTCTCCTAACCCCACTCCCTTGGGGAATTTATTTACTCCCATGGCTTCAACTATCATTGCTTTCAATGGTTGAGTTCTTTAGTATAGTTTGCTGCCTCTAGGACACCCAAACCTGCCCTACTCAGCATGGACAAGTACCCCAGAGTATGCTCTGCTCTTTGGATCATTTTTCAGGTTCAACCCACCACTCCACTCTTCAAAAATCTCCAATGTCAAGTGCTTAGTGTATGGAGACCACAGTGCTCACACTAATACACAGGTAGGCTTAGACATGCAAGAATTGAGCACAGGACTGGGAACCTAGAAACATGGAGCAAGTTACTCTGACTTAACTACCTAGTCTGTGAAATGGGGCTCTCAGGACCCTGTGGTAAGGGAGTCAAGACAGTGGTGTGGGGGGGGGGGGGTTCATGAACTTTGACATGGGGTGGCATTGGGCATAGGATAAAATAAAATGGTGCTTAGTGGAAGAGAGTCCAACAGGTAAGGAGGAATATGATGGCCTAAAATTAGACTGGTGCCTAATCTTTTGCCAAATCCTGCTTCTGTTTCTACACAGCTGTTAGACTTGGGGGGGTGTCCATGGATGGAGGCCACAACAGCAAGGTGAGGCTGGTTGGCAGGGGGCCCATGTCTTTCACCCCTAAAAGAGCTATGGGCCGGCCTGTGCAGCGATTCACGTTCAAGGCAAGTGGGACCAGTAGCATTCTTCAGTCCACGGACATAAGGACCAACCATTTTAACGCCTCCTTTCACACCCCTTCTCTGCCCTGGGACACTGTACTCCCTCCAACTTGTTCCCCTTGGTTTGGGACTGGCTGATTTGATTAAAATGTCAATTTCAGACCTGTCTCTCCAGGGAAGAGAAGCTTGAGGGGGGCAGGGAAAAGCTATTCCTCCCCTCCAAACTCAGGTGAATGCTGTTGGGCACTGTACTGCCTGGGGCCCCTCGTCTCCCTCCAAACCCCAACCCGAACCGTCCACAAAAACAGCAGCCCCCTCCTTGGTATTTTAGGGTTTTATTAACTGGCAAGTTGGAGCATCCAGGTCCACAGCGGGGGTCCGGTCCTGAAAGCAAGAAGAGGCAGGTTAGAAGCAGGGTCTCTCAGAGAGCGGCTCCCGCCCTCTCCCCATCCCACCCCTGTGGGTCCAGGACAGAGAACATACCGTCCATCAGGCAGTGGGGACGGGCTGGGGTAGGGGCGGCTGTTCGGGCTTGGCCCCCTTCTGCTCGGAGACGGGCGTTGTGGGCAGCACCTCCTCCTTGGGCTCGACGATGCTGACGTGGTCAGGCAGTGGCTTCTTGGGCCCGATCTTGCCACTGGGGTCCCAGGGGAGCATGATCTTCACCTTGATGCCCAGCACGCCTGTGGGAGGGAGGGCTGGTGTGAGCCTCTGAGCCAGCCTTCTGCCATCCTTTCCACCCCAACTCTGGTAGTGGCCGACTCGGCCCTTCTCAGACAAATGCCTCAGAATCCACCATGGCATGGGTTCTGGCACCACAACCTCCCCACCCGGCGCCACAGAACGTGGCCCTGGGCGAGGGGGGCAGAGCACGCAGGACCCTCTCTGACTCGTCATCGTCTCATCACCGAAGGGCACGGGGCCGGCCCCCTCCCCATCCCCCAGACCTCGGCCCCCAGGCCCGCTCACCCTGCCGCAGGAGCACGTGGCGCACGGCTGTGTCCACGTAGTAGTTGACCGGGTCGCCGCTGTGGATCATCAGCCCGTCCACAAACTTCATGGACTTGGCCCTCTGGCCCCGCAGTTTGCCGGACACGACCACCTCACAGCCTTTGGCCCCGCTCTCCATGATAAAGCGCAGGACGCCGTAGCACGCTCTGCACGAGACGGGGGAGAGAAATGCACCGCACATCAGCCCCGCCCCCACCTCCCAGGGTCCGTGAGACGGCTCCGCTCCTCCTCAGACAAATGCCTCAAGATCCATCAGCGCGGGACCCCCGGCCGAGACGCCCCCGTGCCCAGCCCCGCAGAACGCGGGCCTGGGCGACGGGGGGAGCACCGGCCTTGCGGGGTCCGGTCAGCCTCGTCATCGTCTCATCACGGAAGGGAAGAGGGAGGGGAGGGGTGTGGGCGCGCCCCTTACCTGCGCACAGCCAGGCCCCCCAGGAGCTTGTAGCGCAGGGACTCGGCCTGGGCGATGGCGCACAGCCCGCGCGTGGCCACCTTCTCCGCATATAGCTGCAGGGGCAAGGACGGAAGCACAGGGTTAGTCAGGGGGAGAGGGGTGGCACCGACCACCTGTCTGCCACGATCAGACTTTCAGCTCCCTCCTCAAACCCCCGGCCGCGTACTTTACTAACAAAATTTAAACCATCAGGCACCATCTCCCTAAATTCTCCCGTTCCTCTTCATTCCTCCCCAGCAGGATCTCCAGCTTCTCCTCAAAATCTACCCTTCACCTGCACCTCCGGCCCATTTAATCAAAACATTCCTTTCATCCCTCTCTAACCGCCATTACTTCCATCGTTTTCCTACACGAACGTTCAGTCCATATCTATCCCCACTTCGGGGGAACCGCCGGGGGTTGCCTATCTACCCCACCCCCAAAGTACTTATGAACATTTATTCTGTCTTCCCCTTTTAGACTGTAAGCCCCTTGTGTACAAGAAAGTCGACCAACTCCGCTGTATTGTACTGAGTACTACATGCTTAATACCGCTGGACTGATGGATTCAAATGGAAAGTCTCCCTTGGCCTTATGTCACAGCACAGCCCAATCACTCCTTTCTTTCGATTCTCACCTGAGCACTGTGCCTAACCCTGGTCCCATCCCTCCCCTCAGCTCCTCTGATCCACATCACATGCTTGCCTCACTCCATCAGGCGGTTGTCCTTCGGAGGTCAGGGACCCTCGTCTTTTATTTCTGCCACCCTCTTCTCCTAAGGGCCTAGCACGATGCCGTGAGCTCGAATCTCCTACTGACCCCGACGAAAGCAACCCCATCGTGCCACTCACCTCTACGCTGCCCTCCGGGAAGCCGAACCTCTTCTGGACGACTGCCGTGAGCTCCCGGATGCGGCGACCCTTCTCGCCCAACACATTCTGCGTCCTGTGATCAGTCAATCCACCAGTCAAAGGTTAGCAGACACAAATACTAAAATACAGAGGAAGGAAGGCTACAGGGTCCGTAAAAGGGTCGATTAGATAGGTACCCAAGTGCTACAGGGCCAGCTGGGTTCAGAATAATAATAATATAAACGGTATTTGTTAAGCACTGTTCCAGGTGCTGGGGTAGATACAAGGTAATCACGTGGGGCTGACAGTCTTAATCCCCATTTTACAGATAAGGCAACTGAGGCACAGAGGAGTGACTTGCCCAAAGTCACAGAGCCGATAGGCTGGCGGAGCGGGGATTAGAGTCCACGACCTCTGACTCCCAAACCCACGCTTTTTCCATTAAGCCACGCTGCTTCTCCGCAGTAGAATTTGATCGGCGAAGGGCTCCCGGAGAATGATCTCAGAAAGAACCAAAAGTAGGCTGGGAGGTCCGAAAGGGGTTAAGGGGGGGGGGGGATCAGCAAGAGCTAGGCCAGTCCCCAAACCCTCACCAGCCACGGTCTCGAGCGTGGGGAGAGAGAGAACCCCACCCAGCATCTTAAAGGGGGACCAGGGTGGTACCTACCTGGTGGCCAGGATGATGATCTCGGTCCTGGTTGGGGTGACGCGGACTTCGACTCCCGAGTAGCCGTCTTCGGCCAGCTCCCGGGTGAGGAACTCATTCAGTTCGGCCTTGAAGATGCCATCGGCCACGAACTACGGAAAACCAACCCCCGCCCCGGGACGCTGTGTTAGCGTACGCGACGCCCAGCTCCACGCCAGTCAAACTCCAGAGCGGCAAGGACTCGGGCACTCCATCCCGTGAAAAAGACGGCCTCGATGTGCTCCAGAGACACGGGCCCGATTACCCCTCCATCACAGACCTGGGAGGCAGAGACTGTCCTGCCCATTTCGCAGACGGTAAGTTTGAGCCTCCCAGGCCCCTCTCCCCCCACCCCTGGCAACACCGGGCCACGCTACTCCCACATGCTACTTAGTAGTAATAACAACAATAATGTTGATATTTAAGTGCTTACTATGTGCAGAGCACTGTTCTAAGCACTGGGGTAGATACAGGGTAATCAGGTTGTCCCACGTGAGGCTCAGTCTTAATCCCCATTTTATAGATGAGGTCACCAAGGCACAGAAGTGACTTGCCCAGTCTCACCGCCGACAAGCGGATCAGCCGGAATTCGAACTCATGACCTCTGACTCCCAAGCCCGGGCTCTTTCTACTGAGCCACGCTGCTTCTCTACTGATGAACCGCCTCCTCCTGCTCTTAAAACTCGGTCCAGCTCCTCCTCCTCATTAATTCATTTGTATTTATTAATTAATGGTTATCATCATAATGGCATTACTGTGTGCCAGGCTCTGTTTTAAGCGCCAGGGTGGAAACAAGCAAATCGGGTCTGACACAGCCCCTACCCCAGAGGGCCCAGTCTTAGCCCCCCATTCTACAGATGAGCTGAGACAGGTAAGTGAAATGACTTTCCCAAGGCCACACAGCAAATGGCGTCAGGATTAGAACCCAGGTCCCCCCGACTGCTAGGCCCGTAGAGAAGCAGTGTGGCTCAGTGGAAAGAGCCTGGGCTTGGGAGTCCGAAAATCATGGGTTCTAATCCCATCTCTGCCACTTTTCAGCTGTGTGACTTTGGGCAATAATAATAATGATGCTAAGAGCTTACTATGTGCAGAGCACTGTTCTAAGCGCTGGGGCAGATACAAGGTGATCAGGTTGTCCCACATGGGGCTCACAGTCTTCACCCCCATTTTACAGATGAGGTTACCGAGGCACAGAAAAGTTGAGTGACTTGCCGAGTCACACAGCTGACAAGTGGTGGAGCCGGGATTAATAATAATAATGTTGGTATTTGTTAAGCGCTTACTATATGCAGAGCACTGTTCTAAGCGCTGGGGTAGGCACAGGGTCATCAGGTTGTCCCACGTGCGGCTCCCAGTCTTCACCCCCATTTTACAGATGAGGTCACGGAGGCCCAGCGAAGTGAAGTGACTTGCCCCATCACCCAGCTGCCAAATGGCAGAGCGGGGATTCGAACCCATGACCTCCGACTCCCAAGCCCGGGCTCTTTCCACTGGGCCACGCTGCTTCTCAAGTCCCTTCTCAGTGACCTCATCCGTAAAATGGGATGAAGGCTGTGAGCCCCACGTGGGACCAACTCATCACCTAGTATTCATCCAATAGTATTTATCGAGCGCTTACTATGTGCAGAGCACTGTGTCCTCACCCTGCGCTCAGAACAGTGCTCTGCACATAGTAAGCGCTTAACAAATACTATCCCGATCGCTTACTATGTGCGGTGCACTGTGCCCACCCTGCGCTCAGAATGATGCTTTGCATAGAGTAAGAGCTTAACAAGTACTATTACTGTTACGAGTGCTTACTATGTGCGGTGCACTGTGCCCACCCTGCGCTCAAAATGGTGCTTTGCATAGAGTAGGAGCTTAACAAGTACTATCCCGAGCGCTTACTATGTGCAGAGCACTGGGCCCACCCTGCGCTCACAATGGTGCTTTGCATAGAGTAAAAGTTTAATAAGAACTATCACGAGCTTGTACTCTGTGCAGAGCACTGGGCCCACCCTGAGCTCAGAATGGTGCTTTGCACAGAGTAAGAGCTTAATAAGTACTATCACGAGCTCTTACTCTGTGCAGAGCACTGGGCCCACCCTGCGCTCACAATGGTGCTTTGCATAGAGTAAAAGTTTAATAAGTACTATCCCGAGCTCGTACTCTGTGCAGAGCACTGGGCCCACCCTGCGCTCACAATGGTGCTTTGCATAGAGTAAAAGTTTAATAAGTACTATCCCGAGCTCGTACTCTGTGCAGAGCACTGGGCCCACCCTGAGCTCAGAATGGTGCTTTGCACAGAGTAAGAGCTTAATAAGTACTATCACGAGCTCTTACTCTGTGCAGAGCACTGGGCCCACCCTGCGCTCACAATGGTGCTTTGCATAGAGTAAAAGTTTAATAAGTACTATCCCGAGCTCGTACTCTGTGCAGAGCACTGGGCCCACCCTGAGCTCAGAATGGTGCTTTGCACAGAGTAAGAGCTTAATAAGTACTATCACGAGCTCTTACTCTGTGCAGAGCACTGGGCCCACCCTGCGCTCACAATGGTGCTTTGCATAGAGTAAAAGTTTAATAAGTACTATCCCGAGCTCGTACTCTGTGCAGAGCACTGGGCCCACCCTGAGCTCAGAATGGTGCTTTGCACAAAGAGCTTAATAAGTACTATCCCGAGCTCTTACTCTGTGCAGAGCACTGGGCCCACCCTGCGCTCACAATGGTGCTTTGCACAGAGTAAAAGTTTAATAAGTACTATCCCGAGCTCGTACTCTGTGCAGAGCACTGGGCCCACCCTGCGCTCAGAATGGTGCTTTGCACAAAGAGCTTAATAAGTACTATTACGAGCGCTTACTAGGTGCAGAGCACTGTGCCCACCCTGCGCTCACAATGGTGCTTTGCATAGAGTAAAAGTTTAATAAGTACTATCACGAGCTCGTACTTTGTGCAGAGCACTGTGCCCACCCTGAGCTCAGAACGGTGCTTTGCACAAAGAGCTTAATAAGTACTATCACGAGCTCTTACTCTGTGCAGAGCACTGGGCCCACCCTGCGCTCACAATGGTGCTTTGCATAGAGTAAAAGTTTAATAAGTACTATCCCGAGCTCGTACTCTGTGCAGAGCACTGTGCCCACCCTGAGCTCAGAATGGTGCTTTGCACAGAGTAAGAGCTTAATAAGTACTATCACGAGCTCTTACTCTGTGCAGAGCACTGGGCCCACCCTGCGCTCACAATGGTGCTTTGCATAGAGTAAAAGTTTAATAAGTACTATCCCGAGCTCGTACTCTGTGCAGAGCACTGGGCCCACCCTGAGCTCAGAATGGTGCTTTGCACAGAGTAAGAGCTTAATAAGTACTATCACGAGCTCTTACTCTGTGCAGAGCACTGGGCCCACCCTGCGCTCACAATGGTGCTTTGCATAGAGTAAAAGTTTAATAAGTACTATCCCGAGCTCGTACTCTGTGCAGAGCACTGGGCCCACCCTGAGCTCAGAATGGTGCTTTGCACAGAGTAAGAGCTTAATAAGTACTATCACGAGCTCTTACTCTGTGCAGAGCACTGGGCCCACCCTGCGCTCACAATGGTGCTTTGCATAGAGTAAAAGTTTAATAAGTACTATCCCGAGCTCGTACTCTGTGCAGAGCACTGGGCCCACCCTGAGCTCAGAATGGTGCTTTGCACAGAGTAAGAGCTTAATAAGTACTATCACGAGCTCTTACTCTGTGCAGAGCACTGGGCCCACCCTGAGCTCAGAATGGTGCTTTGCACAGAGTAAAAGTTTAATAAGTACTATCACGAGCTCGTACTCTGTGCAGAGCACTGTGCCCACCCTGAGCTCAGAATGGTGCTTTGCACAAAGGGCTTAATAAGTACTATTACGAGCGCTTACTAGGTGCAGAGCACTGTGCCCACCCTGCGCTCAGAATGGTGCTTTGCACAGAGTACGAGCTTAACTATTATTATTAGTATTCGATCCACTGGGCCCCTTCGCTCACTGGGTGCGGAGCGCTGTGCTAAGCGTTTAGGAGAGTGCCCGGGGCGGTGGAGGTTGTCAGGTCCCCCGTGCACAGCGAGCTGACCGTCTCCAGGCCCCCCCGCGCCCGGCCTCCAGGTGGGATGGCAGCAGCGCCATGTTGATGGCGGCGGGAAGGGGGGGGAGACTCGATCCGCCTCCATCCGCCGCCTCCCGCCAGCCCTCGGCGCCCGCCGGCCGGCCCCGCCGATAGAGGGGCGTCCCCCCTTTCCGGAGCCCCCCACGGCGCCCCGCCGCCGCGCCTCACCTTCCTCTTCTTGGAGATGGGAACGGCCATCTCCCGGCCGGCGATGGCCGCCCGCTCCGCGCTGCCAGGGAAAAGGGAGGGAGCCGCGCCGCCGGAAGTGCAGATAAAGGGCGCCCCCCTGCGGCCGCCCGGAGGGACTTCCGGCCGCGGGGCCTCTCGGAAAATGTAGTCCCGGGGGGGGGGGGGAAATGAGGCTGCAGACACAGGGCCCAGAAGCATCATCATAACAATGTTGGCAGTTGTTAAACGCTTACTCTATGCAGAGCCCTGTTCTCAGAGCTGGAATAATAATAATGTTGGTGTTGGTGAAGCGCTTACTAGGTGCACAGCACTGTTCCCAGAGCTGGAATAATAATAATGTTGGTGTTAAGCACTTACTAGGTGCACAGCACTGTTCTCAGAGCTGGAATAATAATAATGTTGGTGTTTGTTAATAATAATAATGTTGGTATTTGTTAAGCGCTTACTAGGTGCAGAGCACTGTTCTAAGCGCTGGGGGAGACACAGGGGAATCAGGTTGTCCCACGTGGGGCTCACAGTCTTAATCCCCATTTAAGTGCTTACTAGGTGCACAGCACTGTTCTAAGCGCTGGAATAATAATAATGTTGGTGTTTGTGAAGCGCTTACTAGGTGCACAGCACTGTTCTCAGAGCTGGAATAATAATAATGTTGGTGTTAAGCACTTACTAGGTGCACAGCACTGTTCTCAGAGCTGGAATAATAATAATGTTGGTGTTGGTTAAGCGCTTACTAGGTGCACAGCACTGTTCTCAGAGCTGGAATAATAATAATGTTGGTGTTTGTTAAGCGCTTACTCTGTGCAGAGCCCTGTTCTCAGAGCTGGAATAATAATAATGTTGGTGTTTGTGAAGCGCTTACTAGGTGCACAGCACTGTTCTCAGAGCTGGAATAATAATAATGTTGGTGTTTGTTAAGCGCTTACTAGGTGCACAGCAATGTTCTAAGCGCTGGAATAATAATAATGTTGGTGTTTGTTAAGCGCTTACTCTGTGCAGAGCCCTGTTCTCAGAGCTGGAATAATAATAATGTTGGTGTTAAGCGCTTACTAGGTGCACAGCACTGTTCTCAGAGCTGGAATAATAATAATGTTGGTGTTAAGCACTTACTAGGTGCAGAGCACTGTTCCCAGAGCTGGAATAATAATAATGTTGGTGTTTGTGAAGTGCTTACTAGGTGCACAGCACTGTTCTCAGAGCTGGAATAATAATAATGTTGGTGTTTGTTAAGCGCTTACTAGGTGCAGAGCACTGTTCTCAGAGCTGGAATAATAATAATGTTGGTGTTAAGCACTTACTAGGTGCAGAGCACTGTTCTCAGAGCTGGAATAATAATAATGTTGGTGTTGGTTAAGTGCTTACTAGGTGCACAGCACTGTTCTCAGAGCTGGAATAATAATAATGTTGGTGTTTGTTAAGCGCTTACTAGGTGCAGAGCACTGTTCTCAGAGCTGGAATAATAATAATGTTGGTGTTAAGCACTTACTAGGTGCAGAGCACTGTTCTCAGAGCTGGAATAATAATAATGTTGGTGTTGGTTAAGTGCTTACTAGGTGCACAGCACTGTTCTCAGAGCTGGAATAATAATAATGTTGGTGTTTGTTAAGCGCTTACTAGGTGCAGAGCACTGTTCTCAGAGCTGGAATAATAATAATGTTGGTGTTAAGCACTTACTAGGTGCAGAGCACTGTTCTCAGAGCTGGAATAATAATAATGTTGGTGTTGGTTAAGTGCTTACTAGGTGCACAGCACTGTTCTCAGAGCTGGAATAATAATAATGTTGGTGTTTGTTAAGCGCTTACTAGGTGCAGAGCACTGTTCTCAGAGCTGGAATAATAATAATGTTGGTGTTAAGCACTTACTAGGTGCAGAGCACTGTTCTCAGAGCTGGAATAATAATAATGTTGGTGTTTGTGAAGCGCTTACTAGGTGCACAGCACTGTTCTCAGAGCTTGAATAATAATAATAATAATGTTGGTGTTTGTGAAGCGCTTACTAGGTGCAGAGCACTGTTATAAGCGCTGGAATAATAATAATAATGTTGGTATTTGTTAAGCGCTTACTAGGTGCAGAGCAATGTTCTAAGTGCTGGAGTAATAATGTTGGTATTTGTTAAGCGCCTACTATATGCAGAGCACCGTATTAAGCACTGGAATAATAATGTTGGTATTTGTTAAGTGCCTACTATATGCAGAGCACTGTTCTAAGCGCTGGAATAATAATGTTGGTGTTTGTTAAGTGCTTACTATGTGCAGAGCACTGTTCTAAGTGCTGGAATACTAATAATGTTGATGTTAAGCGCTTACTAAGTGCAGAGCGCTGGAATAATAATAATGTTGTTGTTTGTTAAGCGCTTACTAGGTGCAGAGCACTGTTCTCAGAGCTGGAATAATAATAATGTAGGTGTTTGTGAAGCGCTTACTAGGTGCACAGCACTGTTCTCAGAGCTGGAATAATAATAATAATGTTGGTGTTTGTGAAGCGCTTACTAGGTGCACAGCACTGTTCTCAGAGCTGGAATAACAATAATAATAATAATAATGTTGGTGTTTGTGAAGCGCTTACTATGTGCAGAGCACTGTTCTAAGCGCTGGAATAATAATAATGTTGGTATTTGTTAAGCGCTTACTATGTGCAGAGCACTGTTCTAAGTGCTGGAGTAATAATGTTGGTATTTGTTAAGCGCTTACTAGGTGCAGAGCACTGTATTAAGCGCTGTAATAATAATGTTGGTATTTAAGCGCCTCCTATGTGCAGAGCACTGTTCTCAGCGGTGGGGTAATAATAATGTTTGTATTTGTTAAGCGCTTACTATGTGCAGAGAACTGTTCTAAGCGCTGTAATAATAATAATAATGTTGGTATTTGTAAAGCCCTTACTATGGGCCGAGCACTGTTCTCAGAGCTGGAATAATAATGTTGGTATTTGTTAAGCACTTACTATGTGCAGAGCACTGTTATAAGAGCTGGAATAATAATATTGGTATTTGTTAAGCACCTATTATGTGCAGAGCACTGTATTAAACGCTGGAATAATAATGTTGGTATTTAAGCGCCTACTATGTGCCAAGCACTGTTCTCAGCGGTGGGGTGGTAATAATGTTGGTATTTATTAAGCACCTACTATGTGCTGAGCACTGTTCTAAGCGCTGGAATAATAATGTTGGTATTTGTTAAGCGCCTACTATGGGATTCGAACTCATGACCTCTGACTCCAAAGCCCGTGCTCTTTCCACTGAGCCACGCTGCTTCACTATGCGCTGGGCCAGATGCAAGGTAATGGGGTTGGACACAGTCCCTGTCCCACCTGGGGCTCACAGTCTCAATCCCCATTTTACAGATGTCAGAGGTCATGGGTTTGAATTCCGGCTCTGCCACTTGTCAGCTGTGTGACTTTGGGCAAGTCACTTCCCTTCTCTGGGCCTCAGTTACCTCATCTGTAAAATGGGGATTAAGACTGAGCCTCACGTGGGACAACCTGATGACCCTGTATCTACCCCAGCTCTTTGAACAGTGCTCTGCATACAGTAAGCATTTAACAAATACCACAATAATTATTATTAATAACTAACCCCACCCTAGCAGGGACTGCGTTGAGAAAAACGCTAGGCCGGAGCTTATTCACGAGTTTCTCGATTGAGCACGCGCAGTCCCTGCGCCATGCAAGGCGCCCCATTGCCCGTCCACTGCCCGTCCAACTTGTCTAACGCCCCCGGGTCCCGGGAGGGAAGGGGAAGGGGCCGGGGTGACTGAGAAAAAGCCGCGTCTTAATTCCGCGTTTTTATTATTCAACATTTTATACATAATAAATACAAACTTTTTACAGCCAGTGGGAAGAAAGCTCTCGCTTGCGAGGCCTGCAAGGCCTTCCCCCACTCCTCCCTCCCACCCCCCACCCCCAGCACTGACGCTGTACACGGGGAATACAACGGCCCCGCTCAAAGAAGGCGTTTAGAGAAGGCAGATTTTTACAACTTTTTCTTAAATAAGATTAGCAGCTCTGGGGGAGACGCAGGGTTTCCACAACGCTCCAAGTTAGGAGAGGCTGCTCAGGCCGAGAGCTGCAGCACGAAGCTCTGAACGTTTTTGCCAACTTTTGAAATCTTTAAAAAGAAACGAACAAACAAAAAACAACCACCCTTTTTTTAAACTTAAGAATAAGTTTGATAAACACATAAAAGACCTCAAATAGATCAACAGGACGAGAAGCTCGAACCAAAACCCCTGGAAAGGGCCGGCCCCGTCCGGCGCCTCTAGCACCCCCTCCCCCCGAAAAGCTCTCCCCTCCGACACCGGGCCGGAGGGACCACCCGATCCGACTGCGTCCCCGGGGCCAGAAGAGTCCAGACGGGCTGACGAGCTCCTTCTGGAAAACCTGGGTGAGTTTCTAACCCCTCCAGATGGACGGGGGTGTATCCACTTGCGACCCCTTGTTAATTAACTAATTAACAACCTCCGGGTTGGGCGAATGGCCCGACGGTCCGATGTGTTTGTGCACGAGGACGTGACCCAACGCGGGTGGGCACAGGGGAACGGCCGGCCGGCGCTTCGGACCCACGTCGGCAACTCTTGGCGATGTGCTCTGATCTGGAAGCTCCCGGCCTGTTGGTCCTGTTCACCAACCGCTGCTTCCTCCTGGGACGGAGACTGTGTGTCTCTCTGCCTGTGTTGGTCTTCGATGCCCGAGAAATGAAGACGTTCCAATGTTCCCGGACGCTCCTCGCTCCCGGGAAGCTGGGGTGGGTGAACCTCGCGGCCTTCCACCCTTTCTCCCAGACGAGGGCAGAGGGGTGGCGCGTCAGCAGTGCCTGGCGATTCGGGTGGACTGAAGCGTGGGGCCGAGCTGGGGCCCTCCCCAGCGCAGAAACGCAAAGAGCCCAAGTGAAGGGTCCCTTGAAGCCGGGGCAAAAGGGCCACTACCCTGGACGATCACTGCGCCGAACTAGCCCCCCTGCAAGCAGCAGGCTGGGAAAGGATGGAGCTTGGCCGCCGCAGACACGCGGCCTCCCTGCCGTCCCTTGCTTGTTCCGGGCCCTGGGTCCCCGCGGCCTTCAGCGGGCCACCGACATCTGCTTGGAAGGACCCCCTAACGTTGGCCCTGGTCAGTCACAGACGCGCCTCGTCCTTCTGCGACGGGCACTGGAGGAGCGGTACGCCTGTTCTCTCGTCGTGATTTTCCTCATCTGCTTCCTGCCGGGCAGCCGAGAGGGCCGGCCCTCCTGGTATGCGGACACCGCTGCGGCCTCGCCCGGAGGCCCACCTGGGCACCGGGAGACCCCAGGCCACACCCCCTTGGCCCCAGGATAACATACGGACAGGTCACCTCCCTACGGGGGGAGCCCGCCCATGAGTGCTGGGAAAGTTGGGGACCCAGCCGTAGCTGCCCCCGCCCTGGCCGAGCCACGCGGAGGAGGGAGTTGGGGGAACGGAGGAGGGAATGGACAGGAGCTGCCGGGAAGCCCTCAGGTCCGTGATTGTGGGGAAGGGTCCGAGCTGCCCCTTTTCCGGTTCAGTGGCTGGAGTCATCTGCATGCAAAGGGGCGAGAGCCTCGCCGGCCTGGCCCGCATCCAGTCTGCCCCTGGTCCGCCTCTGACCCGCAGGGGAGCCTCTGGGCCCGGCTGGCCCGGCGTCACACCAGGGTGATTTCCACGTCCTCCATCTTCTCCGTGGGCCGGCGGTGGCTCTGGGTGGGCGGGGGGGGAGCCGCTCGCACCTGGAGGGAAATGCGCACACCGGTCCGTGAGAGGGAGCTCCCGGGACAAGCCCCCCACCCCGGTCCGGAGCCCGACGGCCTCTCCTCCCCCACCGGCCCCAAGGACTCACCGGCCGCAGCTTGCCGTACGAGGCTTCGGGCGCGGGGCGCGGAGGCTGGGGAAACGCGGGCGAGTCGGAACCGAGGCTGTTCTCTGTGGGAAGAGGTGCGGGGGCTCGGTGAGAGAATGGGGGACCAAGCCGAGGGCATCCCCCGCCCCCCGAGAAGGTGAGTTCCCAGGCGGGCCGCCGGGTGAGGACACCTTACCGTTCACCGACGGCGAGCTGGGAAAGCCCGGGGAAGTTCGCCGGTCGGGGCTGGGGTAGGGGCTGCTCGGCGGCTGGTCGTACAGGGGCAGCGGAGCCAGCGAGGTCTGGGCCTTGGAAGAGGGAGAGCCCTGTGGGGGCGAGAGACGGGGTTAGGGTCAGGAGGGGGGGTCAGCGGGGCTACGGGCACCCCCTCGTCACCGCCTGACTGGGGTTGGACTAAGCAGGCCTCCCTCGGGAGCCGGTCTGTCGCCGGACTCCCTCAGCGGGGTCCGGGGCAGGAGACGACATTTCTCGGTCATGTGATTCCGGAGCGGTCATAAGAGAAGATGGCTAGGTGTGGCACCCCGGGTCCCCTCCCTTCCCGGCCGGCAGACCACCGCTCTCCCCGTCCTCAGGGCTCTCTTGAAATCCCATCTCCTCTGGCAGCCTTCCCCGACACTCTCCCAAGCACCTAGTCTCAGTTAATAAATGCCATTGACAGATTCATTGATTGAGTGATTGACATAATGGGAGCTGTTGTCCCTGAAGGGGTGTCAGGCACCGTTTTGCTCTGGCCATGGGTGAGGCACTCCCCGCTCCCCCACCCCCAACATACCCATCATTTCTTAATCAGTGGAATTTACTGCTTTCTCCCCCTAGTGCCCCGGCCCACTACCAGGGATTGATTGATTGATTCCCCTTCACCAATCCAATCAAGGTCCCTGCCACACTGGCCTTATGAGGGACGAGCTGCATCTTGTGGATTGATTTATTGCCCGTCCTCCGGCCTCATCTCCTCCGGCCTCATCTGCATGTGATTATCTGACCGAACACCCCATTCTACTAATGCTGAATCCACTGCTAGGGACCATTTGGATATCTGTATGTCCCCAGCTAGAGTGGAAGCTCCCAGTGGGCTAGGACTGGGGCCCGTGCTCCGGTGGTGCTTCCGAAAGACTCGGGATAGCGAGTGCTCTGGCCTCGGGGGCATCCAGCACAGCGTCCTGCCCTCAGGAGGCACTCGGTAAACATGGTTCCCTGCTTCCAATCTGGCTCCCGGCCCGCTGACGCTCGGGTCCCAGGTTAAACCAGTACGCCGAAACTCTCAGCGAGTCACCCTTCTCTCTCATCCCATCAATCTGTAAGCTCCCCATCCCATTCCCGGGAGGCCAAAGACAGATCCCGCAGCACCGGGGTTTGAGGTGGAAACGCTGTCCCTCTCACCTCCCCCGGCCCCGTCACCAGATCCGCCGCCCCCCTCGGTCGGTCCCCACCTGCACTTCCCCGCTCCACAGGGAGCCGCCGTTGGGGGACGCGTTCAACTCCTCCACCAGCACCGACGGGAAAACGCCCACTCGCCCGTTGAACTCGCCCTCCCAGAAGCCGTCGTCATCTTGGTTCTCCTTGTTGACGATGCGGATGATGGCCCCCTCGGGGAAGGTCAGCTCGTCCCCCGTCTGGCCCTCGTAGTCGTACAGCGCTTTCACGAAGCACACTGTGGGGCGGGGAGCAGCGCGGGTCAGAGCCGTCACGTACGGAGCCACGAGCCCACCCGCCCGCACAGAAACCTGCCCGGGAGGAGGTGTGGGAGGGAGAAGGGGGAGACGACACACACGAGACGAGGTCACCCGCCTGGCCTCTGCTCCCGCTCCCACCGCCGCCGGCCACCCGGCCTCCGTTTGCCCCCTCGCTGTCGCTTCCGCTGCTGCTCGCCCCGCTGTGGCTTCCACTCACTCCACGACCGCTCCAACTGCCCGCACCACCCCCCTCCTGCTTCCATCTCCTCCATCACCACTAATGCTGTTCTTCCCTGCAGAACCAGAACCAACTGGCCCAGGCGGCGTGGACTGGGCAGTGGCGTGGCATGACTGGACCCCGAGGGGTTCGCTGGCTCTAGGACTCCACATAACGGCCAAGCCCCCCTTCCGCTCCGGGTGGAGTTCTGCGCTCCCAACCACGGGCCCCTCCCGGGGGTGTCCCACGGCCCCGGCCCTCAGCTATTTACCGGCGGAGTCCCCGTTCAGGCTTCCGGACCCGAGGTCGGCTTCGGGGGAGCTGCCGGAGGCGTGGGAGCGCCCATCCAGGACCGCCAGGGACTGCAGCATGCTCAGAAGGCTGCTGGACGTGGGGAACTGCAGGTACTTCTCGGGCACGTAGCCCACCTGTCCCGCCTGGTTCCGCGCCTGGCGGGAGAGACGGCACCGCATGGAGGCCCGCTGTGGGGTCCCGCCACCAAGCCCCTCCGACCCCAGCAGCAAGGGCAGGAGAGTAAAGGCTGTGTACCTTTACCCAGTCTTCCATATCTCCATCTTCAATCACCTCCAGCACCTCCTGCTCCCCAATGGTCAGCTCATCTGGCTGAGAAGCCTGCAGCGGAGGACGGGCGTGGACACAATGGAGAATGTTAGCGAGGCGGAGGCGGCGGGGCTCCGGGCGGGACCAGGCCGGAGGCCGGAGTGGTCAGAGCCGGACCAGGAAGCCCGCCGCTGCGGCTGCCGCAACGACAGGGGATGAAGATGGCGATGGGGTCGATGGTGAGGTGGAGGCGGCCTGGGGAGCGGGGCCCCCCCGAGGCCCGGCACTCCCGGGAGCTGGACTCGGGACAGCTCTGCCCCAGACACGCCGGGTGACCGCGGGCAAGCCACCCGACCTCTCTGGGCCTGAGCTTCCCCACGCGTGCCCCGGAGAGGGCCGGGCTCCCTCGGCTGCAGGGGATGCTGGGATGAGTGAGGCGCAAGCCATGGGGCCGACGGGCAGGCAGGCAGGAGGCGGAGGGTGGTGGGTGCTGATGAGAGCGAGAGCCGTGGAGGGAGAAGCCGTAGAAATGTGCAGGAGAACCACGCGTGTGCGCCTGAAGCGGGGTCGCGTGGCTACTGTGCCGTGGAGGGTGTTGGTGATACTGGGGGTGTCTTCCCAATGGCGGGTAAGGCCCCGTAGGTTGGAGTGCTGACCCCGGCTCAGGCTGCTGGGGGCGGAGGTAGATGGAAGCGTCCCCTTGGCCGGGAGGGTATCCCGGCTGGGCACAGCGGGTCCCCTCGGAGTCCCAGCCTTCGCTCTCGGGGGCCTCCTCCCTGGCCCCGTGCCAGAGGAAAGGGAGAAGGGCGCTCTCCCTGGAGGGCAAGGCGCGCACCCTCATCTGGCAGCTCCCAGAGCCCGACTAGGGCTCAGACCCATGGCCTCACTCCCGATCCCCCGTCACGAGCATCCTAGTCCAACAGCCTCATCTGCGGGGCTCTCGGCAGCTTTACGGACAGGAAAACCCACCCAACTCTGGCCTGGGTCTCCCCTACCCGTTCCCTCACCCCCCCGCCGGCCTGGGATGCCACCTGGGATGATGTGGGCTCGGGCCACCGCCGAACCCCTCTGTAGGCCATGGTGAGGAGTCGGTCTGAATCGGTCCCTGCCGGCCGCCACCTCGCCCCTTGAGCTCCACTGGGGATGGGAGGAGTCAAAGGTGGGAGGGATGTGCCAAGGACAGCCTCTGGTACCTCCGGCCCCGTCCCCTCCGCCCAGCAAGGCAGCTAATCCCTTCCTGCCCGCGGTGCAGCCCGGCAGCCGGGACCTCGACACGTCTAGGTCAGCCCCGCCGGCTGAACCCGATGTTTACATTAGATGTTGGGCATGGTGGCCGAGGGCAAGGCCTCCTGGGTCCAGCCAGCTCCCACATGCTCTTTTTGGAGGCAGGAAGGTTGGTAGAGGCTCTCTGGGGCTCAGCACTTTCCGGGGTGTGTGTAGCGGCTGGTTTTACTCACTGCCCAGCCAGGCTCCTTCCCCAGCTTTGGTAGGCGGTCACTCTTCCCGGGCCCAACTTATCCCGGAGCCAAACTCGTCCATTATGGATCTGGGGTCCTCACCCACACTAAAAGCTCTGGCACGAAGACGGGGCCTGGGCAGGGGGTGGGGCCCGAGTATGAAGGTGGGATCTGGATACCGAATTAGGGCTTGGGGGGCGGGGGGAGGGGAGGGGAAAGGTGGTCAGTATGAGAAACCCAGAACCTGCTTCTCTCTCAGCCTTCTTCCTCCTGACCGATGGCCATTTTACTAGTCTGTGGCATCACCATTAGAGCTAGGAGGGTGGACTGGGATGGGGAGGCAGGATGGGAAGGGGCAGGAGGAGGTGGGGTAGGATACAGTGGGGAAGGCCAGGAGGAGGGTAGGGCGGGGTGGGCCAGGAAGGGGCAGGGTTATTGCTATTTGTTAGCCCCTCTGGTAGCAATCGATAAATCCTTTTTATTGAGCGTTTACTCTGGGCAGAGCACTGTACTAAGGGCTTGGGAGAGGGCGGTTCAACAGAATTAGCAGATATGTTTCCTTCCCATAGTGAGTTTACAGCCTAGAGAGAGGTGTGAAGGGCTGAGGTGGGAGGTCCCAGATGAAGGGAGGACTGGGGAAGATCTATGAATTTGGGGGGCCCGGGGCCTGGAACAATCAGAAAGCAGCTGAGGAAGAGGTGAACGTGGGGGTCAACTGGCAGAATGTGTTATGTGGCCTGACTTGGGTGACACTGGAGCGACCGCTGAACTGAACTTGCATTCTCACCGGGAAATAGCCACTCAGGAAGCGGCCTTCGGGGGTGAAGGGACCCATCAGAACCAAGAAGATAGGAGTAAAGGGACCACAGAGATGACAGACAAACGCCAGGCAGGTGCCGGACAGGTGGGCGTCAGTACCAACCTGGTAGGAGTATAGCACTTTGCAGGTGAGCGGGTAGTTTCTCAGGGTGCCCGAGGGGCTGGAACTGCTGTCGTCAAACACATCCATGCTGTCCTCCAACTCGTCCCCCTCGTCCCTTTCCGCGTCCGCGTTTAACTGGCAAAAATCAAAAGTCACCTGCCTTATTTACTGCTCTCCGGAGACGGTTTACCTCCGCGGGCAGCCTGTGGTGGATCCAGCTCGCCGCCACCAGTCCCCGTGGGTGGTCTGTTGAGCGGCATCCACGCTGCCCCGTCTCCAGGCGGGGAAACAGCGCTGGACTGATACTCGGCCACGGACTGGGGATTCTCTCTGTCTGATCTGGTTTTTACTGTCTCAGAGGACTGCTTGGCTTCTCACAGGAGGCCGAGAATAGCAGCACTGATAGCAGATGGGCTGGAAGAGCTTTGAACTCCTGGCCCAGCTCTACGCCCTGGCCGTATTGTCCTGTTCTGCCCTGGCCCCAGGCCCGGCCCCAAGCCCAGTCTTGGCCCCAGTCCTAGCCCTGAGCTCCCTTTGGTCCCCTGGGAGGCAAATAGTATTTGCAGGCCTGGAACGCTGGTGCGCGTTCCCTTCTCCTCCTCGATCAAACCACTGCTCCACCCAGCCACTTTCTCCTTCTTCATGACCTCCTCTTTGCATTTTGTTTCTCCTCAGCCTTCTGACCCTTTCCCTGGCCCCGACTCGCGGATCCTGCCCTTTGATGCCTTCCCTGCCCGGGGAGGACGCTTCATCTGAACTCCACCCTCCCTGCCCCTCATCATCGATAGCATTTCCTCCTGCCTCCGTGCCTTTCGGTCCCCGGCTGCCCTCCGGCTCCAATCCCACCCATTCTAAAGCTCCCTGCTCCGGCTGCCCCTCACCAAGAACTCCCATCCCCCAAAATATCCGTGTCCTTGCCCCCGGGGGCACCCGGTCAGCCCAAGAAGGGCCCAGGACGCTCCGGCCCACTTGTCGGGAGGGGCTCCCGGCCCTGGCCATTCCCTGCTCTCTGGTTCCGAGAAGGGATTGTCCTGGGCTCCCGGGAGCAAACTCAGCTGCGGCTCGCCTACGTTTTTGCCGTCTGGTTAGGAGAGCGGGTGAGTGGGCACTAATGCTTTGATATTGGCAGAGAGCTCAAAATCAACTTGCATTTAGGAAGTTCCCACAGAAGTCAGAAGCCAACTATGACACACACGCCCACCCCGTGATTTATTCTGAATTGTGCCAACACGGTTCCACCGGAAACGCGCCAGGCTATTTGCAGAAAATGCCGAGTAGTCCAGGAATGTTCTTTTTCGGGCAGGGAGGCTGTGGTCACACAGAGCTCCCTGGTAGGAACCACCATCGACGACCATCTCCTAACCAGGCACAGTCATATCAGGTGCCACTTGCCAGTCCTGGCTCATCTCTCCTCCTCCTCCCCGTTGGCAGCGGTCACCCCACCCCACAGCTGGTCTCGCTGTCTCTGCGCCCACACGTGCCCCGACGGAGGGCTCCTGCGCCCCGTGTCCCCACCTCCGGCACCCTAAAAGCCTCAATTCACCCCGACGGGGCTTTCTGGATAGTGCTTAGAACAGTGCTTGGCACAGAGTAAGTGCTTAACAAATACCATCATTATTATTATTATTATTATTATTATCCTCCGGATCTCAACAGAGCTAACCCCAGAGAAAGGGAGGAGGTGACGGGTTCTCCCGGGTCTTCCCCTCCCTGGGAGGGCAGGTGCAGAGAGCAGAGGCGGGGGAGCGTACCGTACCGTACCGTGTGCAGGGAGCCGTTCTTGGTTCCGGACGGCAGATTGGCCCAGCGCTCGTTCTCCAGCTCCTCCGTCACCTGATTCATGGCACTCTTCAGCCAGGCATCCACAGAGACGCCGATCTGCTTCAGCAGGCCCAACCGCGCCTCCGCTTTGAGCTTGACCACCTGGGGAACCGACGCGGGGGAAACTGTCAGGCCCCGCTGGTGGCGGCCTCCCCACCGCCACTCGCTCACGCCTCGGGGGCTCCTCGGGGGTGTCTCAGGCCGCAAGGGGGCCGGCTGGTCTCCTCGGGGCTGTCCCACCCCCAAAGAAATCTCCCAAGAGAAAAGTTGAAAGGTCAGCAGCACCGTCCTCCTTCTTGCATCGCCCACCGCCACCCCCAGCCGTGAGTGGCCCTGGGGTTTGATACTGATGCTTCCTTTGCTTCTAGGGATCCGGTTGCCCTGGACCCCTTCTTGGCCAACCCAAGCAACGTTGCCTCCAGCCTCTCTCCGCTGCCCTCTCCGGACCGGCCCTGAGCAGCCAGGGCTAGGGACCCAAAGTTGGCCGCCAGCTGAGGTCCTGTTAAGATGCTTCTTCTAGGCTTCCCCACCTCAGCTTGGCGCAAAGCTTCTGCCCATCTCCCAGCACCAGACTGAATCCATGCCGGGAGGATCCCTGCCTGCCTTACTCAGAAGGTGTGGCTGGCCAGGAGCCCTTGGGTTTTGCTCTGGGGTCAAGGTGACCCCCGGAACAGCATCCATCAATGCTACGAGGGTCAGCGTGTCGGCCCATTTTCACGTTGGCTGTTTCTTCAAACGTTCATCTTCCCAACAGGTTCTAGAGGGCCATCCCGGGTTTACTACTTCAACAGTGGCAATTACAAAGGGTAAGGGTCTGGCTTTTCCTCTCCCCTACCCGGGTGGGCACTGTGGGACCTGCAGCCTTTCCTTCAGGGGGGTTTATTGTGTTCCGACTACAGGCAGAGCACTGAATTGAGTAAGGTCTATGTGCAGAGCACTGAATTAATAATAATAATGTTGGTATTTGTTAAGCGCTTACTATGTGCAGAGCACTGTTCTAAGTGTGGGGTAGATACAGGGTAATCAGTTTGTCCCACATGAGGCTTACAGTCTTAATCCCCATTTTACAGATGAGGTAACTGAAGCTCAGAGAAGTTAAGTGACTTGCCCACAGTCACCCAGCTGACAAGTGGCAGGGCCGGGATTCGAACCCATGACCTCTGACTCCCAAGCCCGGGCTCTTTCCACTGAGCTACGCTGCTTCTCTAGTTGGACACTATGTGGAGAGCACTGTAATGGGCGTCTTCTGTGTACAGAGTGCTGGACTGAGGGCTTATTACAGGCAGAGCTCTAAACTGAGCAGCTCTGTGTGCAGACCACTAGACTTAATCCTTACTGGTGGAGAGTGCCGTACTGGTCACCTAATGTGTGAAGAGCACTCTACTGAGCAACTACTATGGAGTACAGCGCTCAGTCTTTACTAGGTAGAGCATTTTCCCGGGCACCTGTTATCTGAGGGGCACTGTACCGACAAACTGGGTGCATAGTCCTGTACTAGAGATTTTGGACCGTACAGAAGAAGTAGGAGATTGGATCCCTGCCTTCCAGACACATACAATCAGTGATATTTATTGAGCAATAATTTTGTGCAGTGCACTGCACTCTTAAAGGGTAACCAAGAAGCAGTTGCTTGGACCTCTTGTTAGGGGGGCCTGCTCTGTTGGCTGCTGACACACAATCCCCTTGAGCTGAAGAGAATCCCTCGTTATGGATGGAGAAAAATTAGAGAACAAGGCCCCCTCGGTTTCACTAGTCAGGACACTTGAATTCTTCAGCTGTGGCCTAGGGAACCCAAACAAGCCTCCACCTACCTCGGCCTTACGGATACTTTCTCTGGTCTCATCGATTTTCTGCTCCAGTTCTGCCCGGTTCTGCTCCGGCACAGTGATACCATGGCACTCCAGCTCATCCAACGTCTGGCACAGGAGAAACACGATGCACCATGGAACTGTTTGTGGGGAGGACTGGCACCTCTGACACCCCGGACACGGCTCACACGACACTCGCTAAAATCCCTTTTGCCTAGAGAAGACCCGGCTCAAGTCTCTCGGCCTCTGAGAACAGCAGGTGGGGAAGGAGCCACAGGGCCGCACCGCAGGGAAATCTAGTCCCTTTCTCTGCCTACGCTCAGCTCAACCCAGGCCCCTGGCAGAGCGGTCCAACCCACTCAAAGTTCTGGTATCTTCGCTGCAGGATATAGGCTGCCCAGTTGCGGCCTCCCCGCCCTAAAGGTCCCTCTGGCTGGGCCTCGCTCAACCCGTGTGGGCTGCTGCAGCCCCCGAACCAATACCTGGCCTGGTTGGACCAACTCCAGCCTGCTGCCCGGGACCCGGAGGCATCACTCCCACCCCCTGGCCTGGTCCCAGAAGCGCTCCCGGGCTCTGGCTGCAGAGATGAAGGAGCGGCTGGGGCTCTGGTTTTGGGTCTCAGAAAGCACATGGGCGGATGGCAGAACACCCCCCCGGCCCGGGCCAGGATCCCCAGTGAACTCTGGCCCTCTCATTCCCTGCCTTGGGATGAGGACAGTGTGCTGCCTGGCCGGGCTCCCAGCCTACCCGTTGGCTGTGCACAATGTTCTTGTGCTCCCGGGCGATGCGGGTGGCCCACTTGCGGGCCTCCTTGTTCAGGCTGTGCTCCTCTGTGGTCCCCGTCTCAGATTCCAGCTGTCGGCTCTGAAACACGGGAGAGGGAAGAGCAGGAAGGCAGGTGAGGAGGGAGCGGGCGGAGTCGGGGAGGGAAGCTCCCCAGGACAGTTCACCACTAGCTGGCTCCTGAAGACCCTCCCAGCTCAGCCTCGTATCCCACCCCTGGGAGGCCAGTGCTGACGCCTGTGGCCCCCCCCCTCCACCCCACTCAACTCTGAGTCCAGTCAACCCCTGCCCCACCGGGCAGGAGGGCCTCAGCAGCCCCCTAAAACCTGTTGGGAAGATGAGTGTTTGAGGAAACAACCAACAAGCTCAAGCAGAAGGTTCTCTCAGCCCCGCTCAAGTCCTTGAATTTCAAGACTGACAAGAACCATCCAATCCCAATCGCATGCCTAGAACTGGCCTGGGACTGCCCGAATCCCCACTACGCCAATCTAATCACTTATCCTAACCCATCCAGACTACTGCATCTGTCTCCTCAATGACCTCCCTGCCTCCTGTCTCTCCCCACTTCAGTCCAGAGCTCACTCTGCTGCCCGGATCTTTTTTTTTTCTTTTTTAGGTTCAGTCCACGTTTCCCAACGCCTCAAAAACCTTCAGAGATTGCTCATCGACCTCCACATCAAACAGAAACTCCTTACCATCAGCTTTAAAGCATTCAATCACCTTGCCCCCCTCGTATCTTATCTCACTGATTTTCTACTACAACCCAGCATGCTCACTGGAATCTTTTAAAGCCAACCTACTCACTGTACCACAGTCTCACCTCTCTCGCCACTGACCCTCTCACCCACATCCTGCCTCTGGCCTGGAACTCCCTCCCATTTCATATCTGACAGACCATCACTCTCTCCACCTTCAAAGCCACAATGAAATCACATCTACAAGAGGCCTTCCTTACCTAAACCCTCATTTCCTCTTCTCCCATTCTTTTCTGCATTTCCCTTGCACACTTTATTCACCCATTATTACCTATCAATAATGTATTTTAATGTCTGTTTCCCCCCTAGACTGTAAGCTTCTTGTGGACAGGGAATATGTCCATCGACTCTGTGGTAGTGTCTTCTCCCTTCTCTTAGTACAGAAAAGTCAGGAATCATCCCCTGCTTTTTCACTAGAACACAACTGGTGACACATGCAGCCATCATCGGTGAATTGAGCCCCAGACTGCTGGCCACCATCTTCATCCAAGTCCAAGACCGCAGGCCTCCTGCTCGGCCACCTTTGTGGAGCTTCATCCCCAGTGGCGACTGCCTCTTTCTCTGACTTTAGCCCAGTCACACAAACTTATTTCCTTGAAACCTTTCCCTTCAATCTCGTAATTCATTTGTCCAACCTTGGCTGGTCTTGGGAAAAATCTGTGAGCCTCACGTGGGGCATTCTGATTACCTTGTATCTACCCCAGCACTTAGAACAGTGCTCGGCATATAGTAAGCGCTTAACCAATACCATAATCATTATTATTATTAGAAGCAGCATGGCTCAATGGAAAGAGCACAGGCTTGGGAGTCAGAGGTTATGAGTTCTAATCCCGATCTGCCACTTGTCAGCTGTGTGACTTTGGGCAAGCCACTTAACTTCTCTGTGACTTAGTTACCTCATCTGTAAAATGGGGATTAGGCCTGTGAGTCCCACGCGGGACAACCTGATTACCTTGTATCCCCCTCAGCGTTTAGAACAGTGCTTGGCACATAGTAAGCGCTTAACAAGTACCATGATGATTATTATTATTGTTATTTCTTTATGCTTGATTCCTCCCTTCCTGCTTTGAGCCCTCACAGGTGGTCCAGGGGTTTGGACCAAACAAATGATTCTGTGGTTGGCAGCCTAGGCTTTTCCCATCCCTGGGCAAATGGCAAGCGCCAAGAGAGGCAGGGGTGCCAGACCCCAGGCCGCAGGCCCAATGTTAGCAGGTGAAGAAAGGACTGGCGCCCCGTTCCATCTCCTTGCTCAGGACCAGGCACCTCATTCCATCTCCCCCACCCAGGGCCGAGCACCCCATCCCATCCCTCTCAGCTAGGACCGGGTGCCCCATTCCATTTCTCCTGGCCCCCCCACCCCACCTCAAACAAGGGGCTCATCTGAAGCAAGAGCCAGGAGCCTAGCCTGACGGCAGGGGCGGAACATAGGGCCAAGGCCTGCCCCCAGTCCCCATTCAGTAGAATTCAAGGAGGAGGCAACCTGCCACATCCGCTGAGAACAAACATTTTCCCTTTTCCCAGCAAAGACAGAGCGAAGCCATGTTTCGAAAGTCAGCACTTTCCATTTCCGCCTCCTCCCCGGCTTAGAAATGCCCCAGTGACCCCAGGAAGCCCAGCTCCAAGGCCTCGGGCCTCGGAGTGAATTCCCTGCACAGACCACCACCCGCCTCTCTCCCCATTCCCCTCCTCCTCCTCCGAGGGGGGGAACACTAATCGCAACCACCCCTCCCAAAACAACATAGCAGAACTCACCAAGTTTTCTACATACAGATGCCTGAAACACCCTCGTTATCGAAAACCCAAGGGTCAGGGGCAAGCATTCAAGGAGGGCAGGCTGACCACCGAGCCCGACCTCTGACCTGACTCGATCACAGCCAGGCACGCTCTAAGGCCGGGGCTCCATTGACGAGGCCCCTGGGACAGAAAAACAGGAAAGAGCTCTCTGTCTGAAATGGAATGTCAGCGCTTTGCTGCTGCGGCCTGGCATCTCCTGTGGCCTGGGGCCCAGGCAGCCCAAGCGAGGCGGGGAAGAAAGAGTGGGTTTTCCAACCAGAGAGGCGAAAGCTGGTCTGGTGCTCGGCCCCTTTTCCCTCCGCCTGTCTTTTCCTTCTGATGAGTTTCCCCAGGTCAGGAGGTGGGGCGGCGCCTCTGGGCTGCTCCCCAATAGACGATCACCTCGCCTTCCTGGAGGCTCCCCCAAACTGGCCCAGCCCGGCATCGACTCACCTCTCAGAGCCCCCCCTCTATTGGCCAGACCATGCCGCCTCCTGGGTATCATGCCCCTGCCCTGCCCCGAACGTACACACACCCCCGGAGACAACAGCTAGACCCCGATGCCTGGAGGAAGAGACCAAGTACCCAGATGGGTATGAAAGACCCAGCCCCAAAGAACCCAGTTTGGCCAGGCATCAAACTGGGATGCGCACAGCCAGACTGGTGGGTGGACCAGGCCCTGACTTCCCAAGCCAGTCAAAAGGGAAGGGGTGACTGTATCTTCCTTTGCTCTATACAAAGTAGATGCCTTCTGTACATAGTAGGTGCCCAGTAGGGCCCTCTGTACATTGCAAGTGATCAACAAATCCGAGTGATCAAGAAAGAAAAACTTTCTTGTTTTACAGGTGAATCTATCCGCAATATGCCCCTCTGTCATGGTCAATCTCATTCCGGTCTGTGGACGGGGCTCAGGTCTGTCCCCCTCCACTCTGGCCCCAGGCTGTTCCACGCAAGGCAGAGAATAAGACTTGGTCCTGCAGAAAGTCTGGAGAGGCAGGACTCCCAGTTTGACTTTGGGAGAAGTCTTCAACGCTATTTATAGCAATACCCTGCCTTGGGCCAGAATGAAAGCAGGCGAATGACCCAGCATCCAACCTGGGATCCTGGCCGGCACGAATGCCCAGGCTGAAGACCGCCGCCATGGGGGCGGAGGGACGGTTTGGCTTAGGCAGAGTCGGGAGGAGGAGTGAGATGAGACTGGAGCCAGGCGGAAGGGAGCCATGAGCCTTGGAGGCCAGGGGCATTGCCTCGAGCCGGCCACGACGTCAAGGTCCGCGGTTGGGGAGGAGGCCGGACACTCCCCAGGACTGGAGGTTCTCAGGGTGTCTGAGACCGGGGCCTCTGGAATCCAGGGCTGTCGGGACGGTGCCAGGACGTTTGGAGAGCTAACCTTCTCCAGAGATGCAGCTTAAACATGGCCACGGCAGAAGTCTACTACTGTGGGGCTGGAGGCCATGAGGTATGGGCCTGGAAACAGGATAGGGGAGGGACTGGAGGACTGAGGAGTGGCTCCTGACCTCCAATGGGCAAAAATCCAGACTAAGAAGATGCCCTGCTTCTGGCAGAATTCCTGCAGGCCAGTGAGCCCGCACTGCAGGCCTGACTAAAGGGCACTTTAAACATGGAGAGAGGACTGCAAGTGGCAAGGGGAAGCCCTGGGACCACAGAGGCTGCACCCACACCACAGAAGGCACCACGGGCCTGGATCGCCCAGAGGCCACACCCAGGCCCCACAGACAACGGATGAAGAGTCCTGAGGTCTTCCCAATGTAAAGGCCGCGGTGCAAGCGCTGGACAATCACCGAAAATTCACAGACTGACTTAGATACAGACGTGAAATTCCAGCTACCCAGTCCTTAACTGTCAGAAACAGGGACCCACTGAGGCTTGAGGCAGCCACCCAGAGCAAAGAGACACTCAGCATCTCTGGAGCCAATTCAACCATCATCAGCCACAGAGAGATGCCTCCTTGGGCCGGCCCCACAGCCCATCCTGCCCAGGACCCCGTCTCCCCACAGGGGCACCAGGAGGAATCATGCGCTGTTGCCCACTAGACACCAACCCTCATGGCTAGAGTTGGACCATCCAACCCCTCGACTCTCCCCACAGTGACCCCGGCATGGATGCTCATTTATGGATCTGTCCAGTCCCCTCTGGGCCTGCTGGGGTTTCTGGCTGCCCGGCTCCCTTTGGGCACTGGTCTTCTAGGCCCACATCGCCCTGAGTGAAGAGGGTGCTTCCTAGTGCCTGCACTTTCCATCTCTCTGCACGACAGGGCATTGGGATGAGGAAAATTTGATGATCCATAATTCTGGGTTTGCCCTGCCCTTCACCCTTCCTGATGTTGCTGGCTTGAATTTTTTCCCCTCTGATCAGTCTTTTTGGACAGGAGAGCCCTGCCTCCTGGGGGGGGCTGCTCCATCTCCCCCAGCCCCGTCATCAGCCAGAGTGTGGAAGAGAAGGCCAGCTGGATCCCCCATCTGGGTTGCAGCCCAGGCTTCAGGAAAGGTGGCCAAATTCAGAATGTCACCTTTCCTGCCGGGGTTGGAGGGCCCTGCCTTCAGAGCGCCCCCCCCCCGTTCCCGCCTGTGTTTGCCGTCCCAGGCTGTCACCCTTCCTGCCGGGATCGGGGGATACAATGCTAAGAAACAAGCTGCCTTGGGAGCCCCCCAAAACCTGGCTGACTGACCAGACCTAAACACAGGAGATTGACCTGGCTCAGAGAACAAGCGTGGTGCACTGCCGGCATCCACTGATTGCTGCCTTTGGTCCCTTTCATTCAACAACCCAGCCGTTCCACAGCATGGTTCCTGCTCGGTTCTAGGCATGCAGGATAGGGGCGAGAGAAGGGAAACCCAAGGGATTCGCTCCCACTTGGGATTGGACAGAGGCACAGCAGGACAGCAGGACAGAGGGAAAGTGAGATACAGGAACAGAAGGGTAGAGGGTTAGCGGGACAGAGGGTCTCCGTGTTCTGCTGTCATTCAAGCACCTGCATGACCGTGGCCACGACTTGGCCCCGTCTGCATGCAACACGCCCGGCCCCACAGAGACTTCCCAGTACCTCTGCCAGAGTGACCCTCAGAGCCCGGACAGGGGAGGGCTCAATGTCCACCAGCTGAACGGCAGTCACACTCTGAGCGACAAGGACGGCACAGGGACAGAAAACACAGCAGAGAGTTAGAAGCGCAGGACCGGCGGGCAGAGTTAGGGGAGATTCAGCACGAGGGCCCAAGGAGGGTCAGGATTAGCAATCTGGCTTGAGGAGAGTTAGAGAGAAGCGATGTGACTGAGTCTTTCCTGAAGCTTTGAGAAAGCCGAGCTCACCCTCTGTCGGGGCCACACAAACCACTCTCCAAGAGCCCCAAATGCAGAACGGGAGTGGATCTCTCTTCCCTCCACCACCCCATGGAACCCATGGATCCCCGGGCCAATCCTTTTTCTACCCCCAACCAGAGGTGCTTCTCTAGAATCCGGAAAGTCACACAGGTAAGCAGGGCCTTCCCCCAGAGGTGCTCTGTAGAGGGTGAGGTGAACAGTGGAAACTTGGGCCACCTGTTCTTCGGGCAATGGATCTTCAGCTCCACAAGAGCTCTGGTAGCACCTGGGGATTCCCGGGAATCCTCTTCAGCAAACAGGCTGGCGTTCTAACTACTTCCCCAAACTTCCAAGTTACCTCCCTGAAAGGAACAGCCTTCCACCTGGGACTCTACTCCCCTCTCACGTTGCCCTAAGAATGTCAGGAGCTCACCCGAGAATGGAAAACATTTTAGGACCATGCTGGGGGGCTCCCAAGAGAAGTCGGGGGGGGGGGCAGCAGCTTGCAGAGAGGACAAATGGTGGGCTAGCTCCCGTAGCAGGCAGGGTGGTGGGCTCCCTCTCAGGGAGGGGAATGAGGAGCTGCTGCAGACCTCCCCTCAACAGCTCTGGGGGAAAGCTAGGGCCGGGGCCAGCAGAGTGTGAGTCGGGGACTAGTTCAGGCCCCAGACCCTAGTGGAGCTGGAACAAGCTGGGAAGTTGCCAACCCAGGCCGGCACCTGCCTGTTCCCCAGTGATCGATCGGGGGCCCAGGCCCATGCCGGGGAAAAGGAGGGAACCGGGGTGTTCCCTTACTGGGTCGCTGTCGCTCGGCTGGAACTGGAAGGGCTGCGGCTTGTGGAACGCAGCGTTCTCCTGAAGGAAGAGCTGGAGGCTGTGGTCCCGCACCACCTGGGGAGAGAACACAGAGCCTCTCGTACCACACTCTCTTTCAAAACGGGCAATCAGACGCGCACCCAGAGGGTTAAACTTTCTTGGCTTGATTTTGGAACAGGGCACGCGATCCTCTATCCAAAAACCTCTCTGAAAGGAATGGGCTTCAGGACCTATTTCGGCCACTAGTTGGGTTGATTCAGGTGGAATCACTTTCGCTCGCTATGTGGCTCTCTTTGCCCAGAAACCCAGCTCTGGCGTCCAGCCAACCACTCCGGCATGCACTGCGAGCCCCGGAGGCTCAGCTCCCAGCCGGCAGCGATCGGGAACGGAGAGGTAGACGTTCTAGGTGATGATGCTGCTTCGTTTGGCCCCTGGTCCGGTGGATGACCCGCCAAAGCAGCTCCAGGCTGGGCTTCGGCTCTCAGCCTCCCAGCCACCACCCCCTCAATTCAGTTCCCCCATGGCCCTAAACGCCCAGGACTAGCCCCAGCTCTGCCCCAGGCCAGGCTGCACCCCAAGAGTGTTTCTGGGTCCCGGAGGTGGGGAAGGGGAGCCTCTCAGTGAGCCAGGGAGGAGCCCCTCACTGCAGGCTCTCTTCAGAAATGAGGAAACAAGGAAGCCCCTTGTGGCAGAGGTTTGGGAGAGGCATAATTTCCTTTCTCTTCTGGACACAGAAATCCCCACATGATGTACAAAAAGAAAGGAAAGCGGGAAATGGTGCCATGGGCTGAGAATACAGGAAAAGGGAATTGCTTGTTCAAGGAAACTCCAAGGAGCTGGAAACAGGGTCTGGGCCCGCTAGCTCAGGGTGAAGGAACAGCCGTCGGGGGTGGAAGGAAGCAGTGGCACAAAGCATGAGCTGGAGCCCGGTGTGGAGGGGAGAGGAAGAATGAGATTTCTTGCTAATTTAATGTACACATCTATAAATTATATTATAAATTATGTATTTATTTTAATCACTGTCTCCCCCTCTAGACCCTGAGGTCACTGTGGGCAGGGAACGTTTCTGCCAACTCTATTGTACTGTACTCTCCCAAGTGCTTAGTACAATGCTCTGTACATAGAAAGCACTCAGTAAATACTATTGATGATGAAAACAAAGCTCTTCAATTAATAATACATGAGCTGGGCACTTATTGGAAGTTTGGCTAGCACTGACCTGGGAATTTTTATCTTTTAATAATGGTATTTGTTAAGCGCTTACTACGTACCAGGCACTGTACTAAGGCCTGGGATAGATACAAGATAATCAAGTTGGACGTAGTCCGTGTTCCACAAGAGGCTCACAGTCTTAACCCCCGTTTACAGATGAGTTAACTGAGGCACAGAGAAGTTAAGTGGCTTGCCTGTATTCATGCAGCAGAACTGAAGCTTTGAGAATCCCCAAAGCTCATGTGGTCACGGCTCACATATCCTGTGGGAGCCCAGAGTGAGAGGTGGCAGGCAGCTTTGCCTGACTCCCAGTTGGGCAGTCCTGGGGCATCTCTGTGGCGAACCCTGAAATGCCTCCGCAAGGTTCCAAGCATCCCGGAATTGGCCTGGCTCCCCACCACCCCAACCCCCACATTGGGGCTAGGGCTGGGAGATGGGACACACAACTTACTGGGCAACCGCTGGGCTAAGACTTACACGGCTTGATGTCTCCAATAGGAACTGGAAGGTGCTCTGTACGGCTTGGCACGTCTCTAGCTCAGTCCTGCTGAACGCCATTAAATAGTCTTTGAGGTGATCCGATACATTCCCATCAAGAGCCTGTGCAGAGGAGAAGAAAGGTGAGGGCGAAGTCACTACTTCCCAGCCTTTGGGGAAAAGGCCCCAGGCCCCAAGCTCCAGGATCGACCGAGTGGCCAGAAGCCGTGGCAGGTAGTGATGCCGGTGCTTCTGGACGTGGGCACCAGGCGGTAGCCACGGTACGGCGGCCAGGGCCGCTGGGAGCACTGGCTGGGTGGTCACTTAGGTCAGGCCTTCAGGATGGCTGGCTGATGTGAGACTTGGCTACAGGGGGCTTGCCTGGGGAGGTGTTCTTTATGGCGAGGAAAACATCTTGCAAGTAGGCAGCGAAGAGAAGGAGCATGGCTCAGTGGAAAGAGCATGGGCTTAGGAGTCAGGGGTCAGGGGTTCTAATCCCGGCTCCACCACCTGTCAGCTGTGTGACTTTGGGCAAGTCACTTAACTTCTCGGTGCCTCAGTTAACTCATCTGTAAAATGGGGATTGACTGTGAGCCTTGGTGCTTGGCACATAGTAAGCGCTTAACAAATACCAACATTATTATTATTATTATTAAGTAAGGGCCTCAGACACTCTTCCTGAGGCCTGAGGGTAAACTGGGAACCCACCCACCCCTATGGAAACCCCCAGGGTGATACGTCCTCCAGGAATAGGAGTTCAGTACCGGGCGTCCAATTCTGTGTGCGTGGTACCCAGAACTCCGTGTGGGCTGCCTTTCCACCCCCTCACAATCCCTAGGAAAACCCACTGGCTCTGGAGGGGACCAGATCCCGGGATGGGGTCAAAGGCATTAGGAGGTGGTGGTTAGGCTTTGAGGGGGAGTTGGGGGGGGTCAGAGACTCCAGGAGTCAGACTCCAAAGGGCTGATTCAATTCAACGAACTTGCACTGGGCTGACCCTGAAAATAATAGCCTGTTCCGACACGTGGTCGCGAATATTTGGAAATCCCTACATGTGGGAAGAGCAGGGAACTGTCCCGTCACCTGCACAGAAGGGGCGAGATACCTGGCCAGCAGTGGGGTAGTTGCCCGGGAGACGGAGTGTGGCAAGGATAACATACTGTAAAAGGGTCCGGGGAGGGAGTGAGGGAGGGAGGAGGGAGCCATCTCTCTGCCCACTGGGCCACCTCCAGGCACAATACAGTCACCGAGAAAAGTCCTGCTCAACATTTCTTTCCCAGCTCTATGGGGCCCAGACAGGCGCTTCCTGGTTTTGTCCTGAGTTTCACAGCTCAGACACCCAGTCCTGAAAACCTTGACTCTTTTACACAGGCAGACTAAAGGGCAACAACGTTTTCTAATTTAACTTCTTCTGGGCCAAAGGTACAAGAGTCTGTAGGTGATTCAGTCCCCGGCCAGGGTTCTAAGGCAAGTCAAGAATTGGCTTTGGAACTCTAACTTTCAAGGCACTTTCCACCTCCACCCCAAACACAGCAAGATTTAATGAAGAAAAATGCACCCGGAGTGGCTCGGTGGCAGACAGGGTCAAATTGGCATCCTGGGCCCAGCATTTGGGCATGTCCACTTGTCTGGCCCGGTCTCATCCTCTCCTTGAGAGAGGTGAGATCTCTCCTTGGTAGGGAGGCAGAGATAAGACCAGAAGCTTCAGCTTGCACCTGCTACTAACACCACCACAGTGACAGCTCCTTTCCCACCTAACACCCAGGCAGCTTGGCTGGGGTGAAAGCAGCTGGGAAAATCTGACGGACTTTTCCTCCAACCAAAACTGAATTCATGCTCAGAGCTTTAGGGTAACCCTTGTGAGCATTCTGCGGTACTGTACACTCCTAAGCACTTAGTACAAGGCTCTGTACATAGTAAGTGCTCAATAAATACCAGGTTGATTAGTTCACTAATCATTTAAATGTCCCAACTGAGCGAAAGTGAAAGAATGTGACCTCGGAAAGAGAGCAGAGAAAGCTACGGACCAGCCTGGGACAGAAAAGTCACGGACAGAGAGGAAACGTGGGAAACTGAACACAAAACCTTTAAAATCAGTAAGATGGGGGCTCTGGGCTTAAAACTGATAGAACTCTAAGAGCTGAAGCCCTAGTTCGACTATAGGTCAGATCCCAGAAGATAACGAGATGGCCCACTTGGAGGGTGGAGCAGGAAAGGTGGGCGATTTGCTGTAGCGAGACCCGAGGAAAAGGAAGAATTTGCCAGTGGGCACTGAATTTGTCTCAAGTTAGCAGTGAGATGGTCACCTGCCGCTTGTGGGAAAGTTTCCTCCCCACTGACCCCCATCCATCACTTGTCAACCTGAGCACCTGGCAGGTGTTCTCAGCGCCGAGCTAAACCAATGGACTCAAGCATTTTCTCCTGGAATCTGTAGGCACCACCCCTGGAGCCAAGGAATGATGCAGGCTCAGCGGGAAGCTGGTCAGTTCACAAGCCAACCTTCTTCTGCTCTTTGCCCAGACTCTTGCCCAGAGCAGAATCCACACAAAAGATCCAACGTATCTGTGGGCATAGCTACCCTTGTACAACTAACCCTGCTAGCGATCAAGCCTGGGGACCCTCTCAGTGTCTCAACTAAGGCAGGATTTTGTCAGTTGCTGGGTTTGCAAGCTGGTTTTCCCTTCTAGTCTAAACTGTGTCTCTGCTGGTACTAGAGATAAAAGTCCCGCAGAGAACTCTGAGCCGACTTGCACCCATCCACGTCCTGCTCTCAATAGTTCCAGGCCGAAGTGGGGCCTGGAGACGGTGAGAGAAAAGGTGTGACAGCAAGGTGGGGGGGGGGGGTGCAGAGAATCCCTTCCCTCCACAAAAGAGACTGCATTTGGGCGAGGACAGAGGGTGAGATGGGGAGGCAAAAGAAAAGACAGGAAATGACAAGGAAAGCTGGGCGAAAAGGGCAGGGAAGGATGGGGGCGGCGAGGGAAGGTCTGCACCCACCCCTTGGTCGGGCCATCGGGGTCCAGGGTTTTCTGGAAGCCTGGCCCGTAGAAACCCCCCAGCACCAAAACACCCAATTGGAATGTTGGGGGAGGATCTGGAAAAGCCCCTAATTTCCCAAAATGCCTGAGCATCACAGTGTCTCTTGGCTCTGGGCCCTTAGGACTGCAAGGTTTTCTCTTCCCCCTTCAAAAATTAATCATTTTTAGTCTCCATAGCAGAGCAGTTTGAAATTCACTTTTCCTACAAGAAATCTTGGACCTCGGTCTCTCGGCCCTAGGCTCAGCGGATCTGTCCAGCGAGCTAGCCACCGGGGGTGGGGGTCTGAGTCCTTGCCAGAACCAGTGCATCCTGAGGGGAGACCAGGCTACCCGGGTATGGTGTCTCACCCCAGTGGGGTCCGATGTAGGTCTCCGATCCCCAACCCCTGGCAGAAGGAACCCCGAGCAGAGGTGGCGGCACTACCTTCATGATGTTCAACAGATCCGTTTGATAGTAGCGGTCCTGGTGCGCGTTGGCGGCAGCCAAGGTGAGAAGGTAGTCGTTTCTGGCGTGGGTGGCCTTTGAGTTACACTCTGACCTCCGGGCTTTCAACTGTGGCACCAAGGAAACTTGCCATCAGGGCCGGCTGGGGGACCCACCCTGTCCAGGGGCTCCCAAAAGCGACCAGGAGTCAGGGTACTTGGAAGTGGCTCCAACTGTCTCTGTCCCCTCCCCCTCCTCTTTATTTTCCCAAGTGTCTAGCCCAGGTCTGAGCCCCCCAATGACAGAATGGCATCTCGATGGCCTCCGGAAGACGAGCCGACTGCGCGCCCACCGGAGGACACCGAGTAAACCGTTCCAGCAGCCCGGCTCCGGCTCATCTTTGCCTCTGCTCTTTCGCTCCTGCCCTGTGTCCGAGGAAGCAGAATGGGGAGGTTCGGACAGGACGATGTGGGCTCAGGGCTGTCCGGCCTGCCTGCCCCGACCCCGGAAGAGTGCTTGGAGGAGATGGACATGGTAATCCCCTCGGAGCCGGCTCTGGTATTCTGGGTCAAGTCCCTCCCTCAAGCCAGGGCAAACTCTGACTCGAATTGGCCTCCCAGATCACCTGGCATCAAAGAGAGAGGAGATCAACTGAGGTTCTCCCTGCAGCATTCATGGCCCAGTGATCCCCATCAATGAAGCCGTGCTGGGTTTAGAGAGGTCCTACGTTACATTCCAGGCCCAAGCTTTAGGGAGGCCAGAGCACAGTGTCCACCCAATCCCACCGGTGCCAGGGCTGTCTGGATAGCGGATATTCAGGGGATGGAACCAAACAGGCTGCCTTCCTGTGGCTGGCCTGGCTTGGTGTCATCCAGCTCCCCGAACCCCCTCGCTCCGATCGAGCAGTTGGCCAGCCAGCCAACTGACCGACGGCCGGATAATCGATTCTAGCCGACCACGACCTCAGGGAAAAAATGAACTTGGCACCAACTTGCAGCTCTGCCTGTAAGGCACCAGATGCCTGACACCCCGCACGAAGCCGAAGCAAAGCTTCTCCCCTCTCGGGGACGGGGGTTGGAACCCAACAGATGCTGCCTCTGGGCCCGAGGAAACAGGCAGAGCCACAGCTCAGGGGCAGATGCGCCAGCCACCGAGCCCCTTTAGGTCTTTGGAACCTGTTCTCAGATGCTCACCTTTACACTCGCCTTCTGTAAGCTTATTCTTGACTGGAAAAGACTAAGTTTGGATCTGAAATGAAGCAAAAAACCAAGCTATCAGCAACCTCGGCACCTAGAGAATCAGATCAACAGCATCGATCGAAGCCTTCAAGAAACTGCCCTCCTCCTCCTCTTCCAGGAGGCCTTCCCCGCCTCCCTGAACCTGCCACACTACCTGTCCAGGCACCCTCAGCGCACGGACACCCACCCACCACCAAGGTCAGCCCAGGCACGCACTTTGCCTCGATGTCGGCTTTTTCCCGCACCGCGTGAGCCATCTGTTCTGTCTCCAAGTACTTTTTTTTGCCTTTTGCTAAATCTTTCACTGTCTCCTGCAGTTCTGTTTGAATCTTTGTCAACTGGTCCACACACTGCAAAACAAAACAAATGCAACAAGGAATTGCCATCAGTGATTTCCACAGCCCATTTGCAGGAAAATTAGCTTTTGGCAAATCGGTGCCTCCAGGTTTGGCCACCTAGAAGCACAACCCTAAGTTTTTGGAGTCAGAGGTATGTACTGAGTGCCGACAAAATACTACTACTAATGATATTACCTTGGTTTTTGTAGGGCACTTTTATTCCCAAAGCACTCTCACATTACTTATTTTTGTCCTCACAACAACCTTGTGAGGTAGGCAGAATGGCAGGAATCATTAGCCCCATTTTGCAGATGAGCAAACTGAGATACAGAAAAGTTAAGTGACTTGTCCAAAGTCACACAGCCAGCAGGTGGCAGAACTCACACTCGAACCCGGGTCTTCCAGCTTCCGGACCAGTACTCTGCGACTACACCCTGCTGCCTCCCGCATGGGCATTCTTGGTCCCAGCTCCCATGGGAGCTCCAGGGTCGATCTCGGGCTTGGCTGGGTGAAGGGTGGCACCAGACCCACCTGGACCGACCAGGCCTCAGGCGTCGGCCCCCGACGCCAGCCAGGAAGGGATCTCTGGCCCCACAGGCGAAAGACCTCCAAAAGGCACACCACACATGTACATACATACACATATATGCACTCTAACCCAGACTGCACACACTGACGCACACCCAGACTGCTCACTCAAAACTGGAAGGTATCTGAGCAAGCCACGGTGCAATGCTCTCACTTCCCACAAGGACTGAGAGGTTCAAAATGAGTTGCAAACTTTGACTTCCCCCCCAGGAATGGCCAACTGGACTCAGGCCGGGGAGCAGCCAGAGGGCCCGAGGCAGAAGGGGCTTCCCAATCCAGCCCAAACTGCAAACGAAACCTGGACTTCCCCTCACAGCCCACGGCTGGGGAGCCCCGAGGGCCAGGTGGGCGGGCGGCCTCCGGACCTCGCCGCCACATCAGCCCACTTCCGGACCCCGGCTGCCACCCGACCATAGCTGGCCTGGGCATCTAGGCAAGGGAATTTTTGGGGAAAGAGAAAGGTTCGGCCTAGATGGTTCTCGTAGGACTGGCTGAGAGAATTATTCAGATGGGACCGGGGACCTCCCAAAGCACTTCTCACTGCCCAGGATCTGGTCTGACCTTTGGAGAAAACAAGAAAAAGTTTGCTTGGAAGAAAAAGCGAAACACTCAAGCCCCTCACACATCGGAACACAAAGTTGGAGCTCATCCCTTGGACTCGAACCTATGGACCCTCATGGGGCAGTCACTGTGCCTTCTGACAGTAACGGAAACCAGACGCAACTGTGCAGAACTGCATGGGACGATGGCACACAAGGGACGGCAGTCAGCGCGCTCTCTGGCAGTGACGGAACCTGTCCTCACCCCCTCAAACCCAGCTGCCTTCTCCTGAGCCCTAAATGGCTAAGGGAGGATGAGCGATTCCTGGAGGAATAGGCATGAGGATGGCTGCTCTTGGGCACGGGGCCCCCCACTCCCCACTGGGCTTGGAACCCAATAGCCATGGATGGACCCAGCCCCGTACATTGCCTTTTGGCACCCAAGACCCAGTGCCCCTCTCAGCCACTGAGCCAAATGGATGGTCAGGAAATGGGCCTCTAGAGTCCAGGCCCCCCTGTACCACCAAAAGGGAAGTTCACTGACAGCTCTGCCGACAACCCTCCTCCAGCCCAGGACCCCTGCCTCCGTTATGCTCCCAGGGCAGCCCCATGTTGCTCCTGCAAGGCCCCGCCTAGTAATGTTTGGCCCAGAGGGGACGAGAGCCCGGAAGTCAGGCAACAGTAGGTGAGCCGGGCCGGCTTCTACCCCGACTGCATCCATCTGGGGAGATGACTAAAATTCATTGGAAAAAATCCCACCACCATCCTCTCGGTCCTTGAACTCTGCTCCTCACGGCCTTCCCGCCCTCATATTCAGTCAGCTGTTGATCCTGGTGGTTGCTCTTCCGTGACATCTCCGGGACCAGCTCCTTCCTCTCCACTCAAATGGTCACTCACTGATCAAAGCTCTGATAGGATCACCATTAGACTACTGTTCTGAAGCCACCCCCTCCCTGGCCTCCCTGCCTCCATCTTCTCCCGGCTCCATCCATCCTACCCGCTGCTGCCGGGATCATCTCCTGGAGGGGCTGCTCAGCCCACAGCCCTCCACGCCTCCACCTCCTCCGATGCCCCCCCATCTCCCTCCACATCAGATAGCGGCTCCGAGCCCTGGTTTCCAGGCTTTCCTCCAGCACACGTGTTCTGGCTTTCTTTTCACCTGGTCCTCTCCAGCTCACTCTTCACATCTCCCAAGCTCACCTTCAAACTGAATCTCACTCTCAACTCTCACATCTCCACTCTTTTACTCCGGCTTCTCCCCTAGCCTGGAACTCTACCACACAAGTCCTCCAGCACACAGCTCTCCCCACTTTTCTAGCCCTCCTAAACCTCCACCTCTTCCAAGAACCCAGCCTAACATGCCAAGTTCTATCAATCCCCACAGCCTCTCTCAGTATCTGTAAACTTTAACCCTCTCCCCAGCACTCACGTACATACAGAGGGCTTTATTGATTCAGACATTTTCCTTATCGATTTATCTCTACATTCAGTTATGTGTTCAGCTGTGTGGTCACGGTGAGTTTGTAGTTTCACGCATTATCCTTGTTCTTCCTCCAGCTTTCACTGTCTGTCAGGTATTTTTATCTGTCTTTCCCATAAAGCTGTAAGTTCTCCGAGGGCAAGAAATGTGTGTCTTGCTGCTGTTGTGCTCCCCCATGCACTTAATGCAAGTGGTTAGCACTCAGTAAATACCAATAACTGATAGATTGATTTTTAATACACTGTGCAAATGTCCTTTGGTTTGACTCTTCACCTGGGACACAGAAGCATCAATTTACAGACCTTTGCATTTAGGCTGAGGCAAAGCCCATGCCTGGAGGAGTACACGGAGGAAGGGCAGGGCTGATGGGAGGATGGAGGCCAGAGCTGGTGGAAGGCCGGGATGGCAGAGGCCTCATTCCCTGCCCTTCCCCTCCACCTCCAAGGCAAGTGGCCCCAGGCTCCTTTCTGAGCCCACTCAGGCTCGGCTGCCCCGCTCACCAGGGATATCCCCGGTCACATCCCCCGTCACCGGCTTGGCATCGGGCAGCTAGACGCCACGGAAAGGGTAAGCAGGAAAGCAGAGGTGCCGAGCCCCTACCCGTTTCAGCTGCTGTTCCTTCAAGCTCCTGACTGCACGGGCTGGCTCAGAGATCAGGTTTTTATAGTTGTCACAGATGTTGATCCGGGACTGGGCCACCTGCACTGTGCCCTCGAGAAAGGCCTTCCACACCGGGTACATGCTCCTGTGGGGAAATGAGAGCCATGGGCATGAGAAAAGGGGTGAGGGTGGGTAGCGGGGGGAGTCCTGTCCCTCACCCTACTTAGGGAGCCAGAGCCCCCAGTCACGGAGTCCTGGCTGGGGCTGAGGGTTTTGGTAGCTGAGGGTTTGGGCCTTCAGGGAAACACCTTTCAGGACTTCACTGCTTGAACCCTGGACCCTGAAGAGGCTGCCCCTTCTCTCCCCTCCCCTTCCACCCACCTGCCCGCCTCGTGAGGAAAGGCACTCTCTGGTCTCTTCGGAACACAGGCCCCGCTGTGTCCTTAGGCCAGGCCCCCTACCCCACAACCCAGGGACTGAGGGGGCCAGGCGGGATGAATTCTACTTGGAAACACAGACAACTCTTCTTCCTTCCTATGGCCAGACAATTCTCTTTTCCACAAAGCCTCCCACCAAATCCACCAGACCACAGCTGTCCCAAACCCGGGTGCATGAGGGAGGCCCCCACCAATGACCTCATTCTTGTGTCACCCAGCTCATTTAATAGAGCGGGCTATTTAGGACCAGAAAGTGGTCCACTGATTTCCACTTCTATCACCTGTGCAGGCCCACTGCAGGACCTTAAACAAACAAAACCAAGTCGTTCGGCCCACGTATTTTGATGTGAGGCTTAAATTAATTTCCATGAAGGAAAGAGGTTCTCGTCACTGGACTGGGCCCCTTGGAAACTACCTGGAATCGCTTCTCTCTTCAGCTTTGGTTCCGGGCCAGTCCTTCTTCAGGTACTGGCTGGCCAGCTTCTGGATCCCCTGCAGAAGAAGGGAGGAAAGTGAGGAATAAGCAAGTGTTGCTTTACGGAGGGAGCTTGTCTCCTTCTAGTGGATCTCAGCACCCTCAGAACCTGGGTGGGATCCCTCAAATGCCTCTCTAGACTATAAACTCCTTGCGGGCAGAGACCGTGACTACCAACTCGTTTGGATGCTCCATTCCCAAGCACTAGTTCAGTGTCGGGTCCACAGTAAGGACTCAATAAATACCACGGATTGACTGAAGCCAGAGATGGGCAGGCTCAGCCCTGGCATTTGGGGCAGAAGGAGAAGATGGAGTTTCAGGAGTTTCTATAAGCCCGGCCCTTCTACACTACTTCCTTTCTTTTCCCCTTTTCCAGAGAATGGGGGAGCAGGAGGGTGAGAGGGAAGGATGAACGGGGGGAGGACAGAATGATGGGAGGGAGGGGAAGAGGGGCGGCCTGACTTGGCTAGATGAAACAATCGCTCGTTCCCACTCTACCAGCCACCCTGCCAGAGGGAGTCCCAATCTGGACGTGGGGAAACCTGACAAGAGATCCGACATGTCTGAGTTTCCTCCCCGGCCCCCAGGGAGTGGCCGTTGCTGAAGCCGTCCTCTCCAGCTGATTCTCTCTTCCTTCGCCACCCTCTCCACAATCATCGGCTTCCCTTCAATGCCACTGGCTGTTCATGTGCGGCCACACAAAGAGGCCGCTGTGCAGGGCCGCCGGGGAAATGCCCTGCTGGCTTAACCTTTGGCCCAGTGACCAGGACCAGTGTCTTGAGGCCAGTGAACAGGACCTGGTGCCCTGAGGCCAGTGATTGATGTCAGTGAGCAGGGCCAGCGTCCTGAGGCCCTGACCCTCTCCTTGCCCTGCCTTTGCCTTGCGCTGGAGGGAAAGCCAGGAATAAGGGTTTTCAGTGGGTAATAATAATATTTAATTACATCTGGGATATTTGTTACGGGCTCACTCCATACCAAGTACTAGGCTAAGTGCCACAATATATACAGATTAATCAGGTTGGATACCGTCGCCTTTCCACACGAGGCTCAGCCTAAGGAAGAAGGAGACAACATATCTGATCCCCATTTTACGGAGGAAGACAGGAGGCACAGAGAAGTTGTTAAGTGCTTTGCCCAGGGTCACAGAGCAGATAAGTGGCAGAGCTGGAAAGAGAAGCCAGATTTCTCGACTCCCAGACCCCTGCTCTTTCCACACCGGTGGTTTCTCGCCAACTCCCTAGACGTCCTTTGGCCCCTCAGTCATGGGACCGTGTTTCCCATCCACTAGGTGAGATCCTCAGTCGGGTCCCCCAGGGTCCCCCTCGGAGAGGCGGGGCTAGGGTCAGCTGTGCTCTCTGCTGCTCCACTCACTCACTTCCCCTCAGCACTGGAGGACCCCAAGAGCCTCCAGGAGCAAGGAGAGGGAAGCGACTGGATAATAATAATAATAATTGCGGTATTGGTTAAGCACTTACTGTGCGCCAAGCACTCTACTACGTGCTGGGGGTGTATACAAGCAAAGCTGGTTGGACACAGTCCCTGTCCCACATGGGGCTCAAGGGCTCATTCCCCATTTTCCAGATGAGGTAACTGAGTCCCAGAGACTCTAAGTGACTTGTCCAAGGTCACAGAGCAGACAAGTGGGGGAGACAGGATTAGAACCCACGACCTTCTGACTCCCAAACTCCCGCTCTATCCCCTACACCATGCCGTTTCACTGGACGCGGTGTTCTGTTAGGCCCATGGCACCCCGGGGCGAAACAGCCCCCTGGGAACATCCAGCTCACAATGACTGGCTTCTCGTCTCCCGCAGCTCGCCCAGAACACAGGAAAAGCTGCCTTTCGGTGAAAGGGCCCAACGCGAGCATCCTCTGCTTCTCGCCAAATTCCTGCTCCTTTGAGCTCAGGGAAGGCACGGGCTGCTCGGGGCGGAGGCGGGGATCCTGTCCCGAACAAGGACCGCGTTTATTATGTGATACAGAGGCTGATGTGAGCCCAAACTTTCAAGTTGCCTAAATAAAGGGCCCAGTTCCCAGCGGGAGGCTCAGGGCCAAATCCCTCCAACTGAGTAGTTGAAATGCCAGTCCTTTCCAGGTTTGCTCAGCTGCCTCTGGCGGCAAAAGGCGGCTTTTCTGCCACAGGCTGCAGGCCCCAGCGGCATTTCCGTTCCTCGCGTGGCCCGTCTGACCGCGCCCAGGCCCTGCCGCGAACCTTAGGCTACCATTTCTGCACTTCTGCTTTCCTTCACCTGCAGCTGTAAATTGATGCCTTATAATTGAGAAATCGGGATGAGAGACGTTTTGACCATTTTTCTTCCTTGCAGAATTACTGCAAGCAATTTAGATATGAATGATTCATTGGTCTCCTTGAACTATTTCCTAGAATTCCATTTTTCCAACAAGGAAACCCCAGTCCTATTGCTTCCGCTTGGTGAGACCTCATCGTCTTAAACTCTTTCTCCTTTTCTGGTTAAATGAATTCCCACTTTGGACTTACAGTTGACCGTGACCTGAGATAGATGGGCCGCTGTAATTGTGGCTTAACATGATTCTTAGCATGACTCCCAATTACTAAAATGGTAACCAGGGGCCTCTCCTACATCTCCACTGAAAAGCTCTGTTTTTTCGCTACCTTGTCAAAGCCATTATTCTGGGAAAATTTCAGCAGAGTTTTTAAAAGCGAGTGGATCCTTGCTCAAACTCCGGCAATCCCAACCTGTGCCGACCCCGAGGATGGCCACCGCGGCAATCCCGGCCCCTGCCGACTCCAAAAATGGCCACCATAGTGATCCTGACCCATGACGACCCCAGGGACAGCCATCACAGTAACAGTCACCAAGGCAGTCCCAACCTGTGCCGACCCTCGACCACTGTTTCCTTTTCCTTTTCTGTGGGGACGGGAGGAGGAAGAGCGAGGTGGGGAGGTAGAGGGTTGGCTTGTGCTGTACGGGGCCAGGCCAGGGACAACGCTGGCCCTCTGATAAGAGTGGGAGACTTTTCGGCTGACTTTGGTGTTTACTCGAGGAGGAGGCAGTAAAAGGACCAGGGAGGGTCAGAGGTGCTGGGAGACCAGGGGACCACTAGGTCAGCAAGATTGCATCGAGACCAGGAAACACTCTGAAAAGGCAGGCAGCGAGCCTGTATGAGATCCTGCAAGAAAGACAGCCAGCCCGCTAGCCACGAGCGGGTCCTACTTCAACCCGAAAGCAAGATCACTGGCAAGCCATGATCTGGAGAAGGGACAGGCAGGGGGTTGATGCCTCTTCTTGAAGCCCACCCACCCCCATCCTGCTGCAACCAGACCCAAAGCACTAGAGAGCAAATCCCAGGAGTCTGATGGAACAGTGGGATAAAGCCTTATTTAGGAAAACTTCACCAGCTGGTTCGACTTGAGGGTGGGAGTGGGGGTGGGGAGAGGATAGCTAAAAAGCAAATAAGCCAAGGAAAATGGAATTGTGCCTCCTTTCTTCCTGCTTAACTCCACTTCGAGGTGAGTTTCCTAGGCAGCTTCACCTTCCCGCAGCCACTAAGTCTGTGGCTGAAGGGGCCATGACTGTTCACAACGATTACAGAAACCAGGATTCTCTGACCAAGAGCTTCCTCAAGTCTCAACGTGATTCCTCATACTGTTTTTCTTCATTAGATTAGACCCTCGCGAGACGGCCCTGATGCCGGGGGGGTGGCCACGGAGCTACATAATCAAGCGCAGAAGTGGAGATGCACCATACCCCCACCCCCCGCCGCCCCCAGGCCCAAACACAGAGTACGCAGGTCGAGGACTTCGTTCTCGGTAAACGCGACGGGGCAGAGATGCTGCCGCCTGGCCCGACCCAGAACCGCCTCGGCCAGGAGCAGGCTGGGGATGCTCGAGGAGCAGAACCATACCGTGCGGGTGGCGTGGGCCTCGAGACAGCGGCGGCCCGGCCTCGACTTCAGACATCCCCTTGGTCAATGCCAGTCACTTTCAGGTGGGGTTTCGGTCGATTCCCAAGCCCTAATTCATATTCATGAGGCTAATTTCACAAAAGGGGTTTTTAAACCCTGCCGGAGGGGCCTGGAAATAGAGTTGTGTCACTGGTCGGAGGAGGAGGAAATTCCTCTCTTTTTTCTCCTGAAAGGAGGAATTATGCCCAAGACAAACATTTCCTGAATGATGGGTTTGATCATATTTTAATCGAGTTATTCATTGGCTAGGAACAAGCCTGTGGAGAAGCAGATAATGTTGCACAAAGACTAAGTTCATTTGTTCTGGACAGGTGGCCGGCCTGCAGCTCTGCACCGCCAGCCCGGGGTTGCCCACAATAGCACTAAAGACCATTATGCAAATCCCAGTCGCCCGGCTCCTTTCCCAGGAAGCAGAGAGGGACTGCGCACGGACCCTGCCACGGGTCGGACCAGCCAGGCCGTGCGCCTTCTGGGAGGAGGAGGAGGAAGAGCAAGAGGAGGATGAGAAGGAGAAGGAGGATGGGCGAGGAAGAGCTGGCCCACTGCTCCCTGCGGCCCCCAACCACTTCAGCCAGACTTCAGTTCGTGGGGTGATGGTGGGAGCCCCGAATCCTCCACAGAAGCGGGAAGCAGCTTGGGGGCGGGCCCTAGGTTCTGATCCCCCGGCTGGGATGTTCACCACCACTCGGCACCCCCGAGGTGGGGCCAGAGGGAGCGGTTCTTGGCCCCCTCTGGAGTCTGGACAAACGAACGGACAGCCCGGACATGGCCACCTGGTGCAGGCCTCACCGGAGGACCTGACTCGGCTCGACTACGGAAGCCGCCCCAAAGTGGGAGTGAGCCGCTCCGCACCAGACCTTCTGCTAGATGGCTGTGTGCGCATCAGTTGTTGGCCTTCTCCCCTCGTTTTGTTGTTGAAATACCAAATCCCCGATTCCAAAAATTCCCGGCTCCACAGTGGACCTAGATGGACACCTCAAGTGCTTCTTGGCTGACGGAGGCCCCGACTCTGAGGAGGCCAATCTGGTTAGGAAACCGACCCGAATGTTTCTGCTGGCCTTCCCCAAGGCCAAACCATGGGCACGGCCGGGACCTCTCTTCTTGGGTAGGTGGGACGGCGAGGGTGCCTCGCACACTTCGGGCCTTTGCGGCCACACTGGCCCACCTCAGTGGGATCTCACCGTCGGCAGCATCACCTTCAATACAAAGGACTGTATCCTCTCTGTCTCCCTCTGCCCCACTAGGCCTCTGTCTCTCCCCAATTCCTCTCTCTCTGTCCATTTGTGAATATATATGAATACTCCAGGATTTTGATTTGGTTTTTAAATGACATGGGGAATCTGAACACTTCACTTTAGAAGAACTGCTTCTAGTTAACACATAGCTTCCAGTTTATACGAAATTAGGCCCTCAACAGTTTGAGAGGATGCCTGATCTCGCAAAATCCTTGGAGGTTCTTTTGCCCATGTTTTCTCCGGGGGGATTCCCCTGCAAACATTTGGAATTAGAACACAACATTCACCTTCCCCCCATGCCAAATGTCAGCTATTCCCTTAAAGATAAGAGAAATTACAAGTTGAAAAGCCATCTTAATGAGGAAGGTGATCACTATGGCAACGGCACCATTTGCCAGTGAGGGTAAGCTTGATGCTTGTCTGCTGATTTCAGTAGACAATCCCTATAGGCTAGAATGTTTTAAGGATGCAGAGAAGATGGTTTCTGAGGGGTTTTGCTATGCTTGTGATGAAAACAGTTTGTTTTCGGTTTCTGGATTTTTGGAGAATTGTTTTAATTTTTTAAAAAAAACACACAGGATTAGGGTGAAAATTGGCAAAAAAGGGAAACCAAATCAGGATTCTTGAGACCCCAGAAATGACTCCACCCTGCCCAAGATCTACCCTGAACTGTATTTTGGTTCCTAAGTAGTTTATTTGGATGGAAACATGAGGATCTAGGGGCAGGAATGATGGGGGGAACACTGTACCACTGGCAAGCACGTTTCCTATTATTCAATTTGAGACTTTCATTCAATGTTAATTAGGCTGCCGGCAATTAACTTTGCATTAGAAATATATCAAAATGATCTCCTCTCCTGGCAGTGAAAGTGCAGCTGCCAGCAACAAAGGGCTTTTTTAAGGAAGATTTGGTGCAATACCATTTGTTCCTCTAGGCGCTCTGTCAATATTAACCACTTGAAAAGTTACTTTTTAGGGCAGCATTTCAAAGCATTTTAAATGAGGAGCCCGTGGTAAATAATGGCTTCTCTTTCCTCTATCCCCGGAGATGCTGCCTAAGCTCTGTGCTCCTCAAGGACAAATTCTGGACGTTTGCGGTCCAGCCTCCCAGAAGGCCCACTCTGCCCCAGCCTTGCCCACTCAGGAAGTGGAAGGATCGAGTCTGGGCAGCCGGCAGGGAGGGAAGGAGAGGGAGAGACCGGGGGAGAAGCTGCTCTAGAGAAAACCCTTGCACATCAAGCATGGCCTGCCTCACCCCCCTTTCCGTAGTTCCTCAGAGCCCGCCTGGGCCGTGTCGAGCCCTGGGGAGGGCACGGCCATTGGGCCAGCCCAGATTTACGGGCACCCTGGCTCCCCCTGCTTCAGTGCTCCCCGGAGCACCCAGGGCAAGCTGCAGCCCTGTGAGTCTGTCCTGCCAGTGCTGACTCCTCCTTTTTCCAAAATGGAAATATATTGGAAACTCTGGGTTCTCTTAAGAAGAGTGCTAAGCTTTCAAAAAAACCTTACCAGATCAAATTTCTGGTGGATCCAGAGGGTGGGTGGGCAGGCAATGCAGATGCATTGGAGGCCCAGAATCCACGCTCGCCATCACCTGCTATCACCCGTCGTGAGCCAATCTGGAAGGTCAAGAACCTGTGCTCCCCTTCTTGGGCCCAAGCTGTCCAACACAGCACCATCTCCCAGACAGCCGCCTTCCTCCAAGGTCTCTGATGTCCTCATGCCCTGCCCTGGCAAGAAGCACTTTGGCTAGCCTGCCTTGACTACTGCTTCTGCCTCCTTATTAGCCATCCTGGCTCCAGTCTCTCCCCCACTTCAGTCTATTCTTCACTCGGCTGCCTGGATCATTTTTCTTGAAAAACAAAACAAAACAAAAACAACCACAACATTCAGTCACATCTCCCCACTCCTTAAAAACCTCCAGTAGCTGCTTATCCACCTCCGCATCAAACAGAAACCCCTTACCATTGACTTTAAAGCACACAATCAGCTCGCCCCCTCCTATCTTACCTTTTGGATTTCCGACTCTAGCCCAGCCCCCATGCTTGGTGACAGTCTGAACGTTTGGGTTGAAGTAGAGAGCTGAGTCGAGGATAACACCAAGGTTATAGGCTTGTGAGAGAAGGAGGATAGTGGTATTGTCTATTGAAATGGGAAAGACCGGGGGAAGGCAGGGTTTGGGTGGGAACAGGAGGAGTTCTGTTTTGGACATGTTTAGTTTAAAGTGTCGGTGGGACATCCAGATAGAAATATCTTGAAGGCCGGAGGAAATGCAAAACTGCACAGAAACAAAGAGGCCAGGGGTGGAGATGAATCCCAGTTCTCCAGTAGATCCATTTTATAGATGAGGAAACTGAGGCACAGAGAAGTCAAGTAACCTGTCCAAGATCACACAGCAGGCATGTGGCAGAGCTGGGATTAGAACCCAGATCTTTTGACTCCCGGCCCATGCTCCTTCCACTAAGTCCCACTGCTTCTCTGATCTTTATCTTGACTTGAATCAGCTTAGAGTTATGAGTATACAGAGAATAAAGCAATCCCACATGAGGAATTACTCGCTTGAAGTAATTTTCCAATTTTTTCCTTCCATTTTTTCCTTCAGGTTCTTTAGTGTGGGATTCATTTGGCGCAGCAAGCCTCCATTGTCTGAGCCACCTGAGAACTCCTGAGACCTCACAATGCCTTTCTTCTCACTCCCTCTCGCTGGCTTTTGGTTTGCCCCATCCTTCTGCCCAGGATTCCAAACAAGAAGCCAACAGCCAAACCATTTCCATCCTACCAACCATTTCTGTTAGAGCCAAGGCATTGTTGAGGTCTGGATCTGGCGGGGGTGCCCTTCGAGGGACCGAGTAAAAAAAGGAGCTCTGCGGCCCCCAGGCCTGGGTCACCATTAGCTAAATATAGCCCTGCCATAGCCACCCTAACCCTTGGTGACAGCGTGACTTAGCAGAAATAGCCCAGGTGGAGGAGTCGGGAGACCTGAGTTCTAATCCTGGCTCTAACACTGCCTGCTGTATGACCTAGGGTAAGATAATGAACTTCTCTAAGCCTCAATTTCCTCATCTGTAAAATGAAGACTTGATTCCTGTTCTTTTCTCCGATTTAGGCTGTGGGGTCCAATGTGGGACTGGGACTGTGTCTGACCTGATTTTATGGAATCTGCTCCAATGCGTCATAGCACCTTTGACCACATCATTCTTGCCAATATGCACAGGAAGGTTTTATGATTAAGCTGAAAAGGCTGGGCAGCAGAGGAGCTTTGAAGAGGCCAGGTCATAGGCTGGAAGCCACAGGTGTATCACTGGAGCTGCTTTTCCTGACTCCAGTAGGAAGCAGTTCTAGCCAAAGTCAATCTGGGCTCTGTCCCGGAGTAAGAGCAAATGCTGTGGCTTCCTCCCTTCCCAGCTGGAGTCCCCTGGGCCTTTGACCCCCCCATCTCAGGTAGGGTGCAACTGGTACCCTCCCTGGCCAAAAATGCCTAATGGGACCCAGAGAAATCAACCTCCGGGGCTTGTGGAGTGCCCAGACCCCCCAGAAGGATGCTTCTTTTCTCCCAGAACACCATCCCGGGGCCCCTATTTTCTCAACACTCGCTCTTGCAGGCGGGATCCCACTAGAACAACGTGCGTCAGGGTTTTTCATTGAAATTTGATATACTTCTTGGAATCTTATCTTCAAGGGGAAATCTAAATGAAATATGACTGACTCAATGATTGCAAAATTCATGAACAAAATTGCTAAGAGTAAAATCCATTTTTTGCATAAAATCACTGGGAGTTTTCCCAGAAGTGGGTTGTCACGTTCTCTGTAACTTGGAAATATAAGTCCATGAAATGGGAGGATATCCTGTTCTTTTGAGAACAATACCTCACTGTTACGTGGCTTTCAAATCCTTTCCAACTGCCTTTTTTCCAAATCAATTCTCTAGCAGCCCTAGGAATTAGTGAGCATCTATGTGGGGCAGAGCACTGTCTTGGGCACTTGGGAAGCACCATGTTCCCAACCCACTGGGAGCTTACATTCTAACAGAGGAGACCAACATAATCACTGCACTGTCAGAAGAAATGAGCTGAGCAGACATGCATTCAGGAGGATCAGAGCTGGCCCTGTGATCGAGCAAGAACGGGCACATTATTTCTCCTTCGGGAGCATCCATTTTTCCTTTTCCAGAGCAAGGATCTATGATGAACTCTCATCTGACTAACCTCTAGGGAACTGTTGATGCCTGTCAGTAAATCTGAAAATTTGTTATACTGAAAATGATTCCCTGTAGGCCCGCAGGCCCAAGAGCAGTTTGAAGATTTTTGTAGTAAAAATGAAACTTACTGTTGTTTACTAAGTTTAAAAGACTATTTTAAGGCCCGAGGAAAGGACCTTTCATCTCTCTAGCATTCTCTTCTCTGGACTCTGCCCATTAGGCACGATCGATACAGGGAGCCATAAGGCAGGAGTATCGAGAGACGGAATGAGCTGGCACATTCCTGCGAGAGAGGCCAGTGCTGTCCTCCCCAAACTCACACACACACCGCACCCACGCTCCAGAGTTCACAACTTCCAAGTGATCTTTTGGCCTTCCATTCCCACTAAAATAAGCTCAAGACTTTGGAACTGACAACACGCTCTCAGCTTCAGCCCATGCCACCACAGATCCAACTGCACCTACACCCCTCCGCACATGCCTGCCGACCCTCCCTCTTGCCCTTCCGGAAGTCAAAGGATGGCCCAGGGAGCATCTGGGAATTTGGGTGGATTCCATTTGCCACGCTGAGGGTCCAAATGATTCAGATCTGGTAAACATAGCAAGGCCCTCCTGCTAATTTGCATGGTGAAGTTGTGACAGTTTTGGTCAAAAACAGCCCTGCTGTGGGACTGCAAGCAGGCACCAGCAGACTCTTCCTCTCCACTCCAAGGCAACATGCTCGAAGAAAGGAACTGGGCCTGTGAGACAACTAGAGCAGGAGGGCCGGGCGGAAGGAACCCGATCTGCCAGAGAGTGGGGTTCGGCTTTCCCGGCCCTAGAGAGCTGAGCTGCGGCCCTGTGATCGGACGACCGAGGGAGCGGCTGACTGCCCTTTGAAGGCAGACTTTCATTACTGATCACTCCCGGCTTTTTACTCAATTCCTAGTTTCCTTCTGTGGCGGGTACCCGGCCCATTTCCATCAGACACCAGAAAGCAGTCTGACATGCCGGATACAGATGCTGAATCATTCCTACCACTCCACGGGCAGCCTGGGAGGGAGCCGGCACTCTGCTTCTAATTCCTAAGGCAGGATGCTCCACATGGCTAACGGAGAGCATGGTTTCCACTGGTTAAAATGGATATGAAGAAAGATAAAAGAATTTACTGAGATTAAAAAAGCAAATGCCACTTCCTGATGAAGATGTGCTGAAGCTGAACACCTGTGAGAACTTGGTTTATGTCACTTATTCAATCTGTCCTCAAATTTACAACATCGTTAAAATTTGCCCTTTCCTCTCCACACAAACTACTTTTCCGTTGATCCAAGCACTAATCCTATCTTGCCTTGCTAACCTTCCAGGCTCCTGTCTCTCTCCACTCCAGTCCACACTTCACTCTGCTGCTAGGATCATTTTTCTACAGAAATGTTTGGTCCCTGTTTCCCCACTTCTCAAGAACCTCCAGAGGTTGCTCAACCAGCACTGCATCAAACAGAAACTCCTAACCACCTGCTTTAAAACAATCAATCACCTTCCCCACTCCTACCTTAACTCGCTGATTTTCTACTCCTACCTAACATGCTCACTTTGATCCTTTAACTAAGTCAACCTATTCACTGTACGGCAACACGGACCAGAGCAAGGCCAAGGCCTCCCTTCCACCACGGCCACAGTGCCACGCACACGGCTAGCGGCTCAGCGTTCCCATCTCAGAGCCGGGGGGCCGGGAGGGCCGACTGCCGGGAGCGGACGGTACCTGGCCCTTGCTCATGTGGAAGTTCATCCCGAGCTGTTCTGAGCTGCTCCCCCGTGCCGAGCACCGGCTCCCAGCCCCCTGGAGCCCGCCTCGGCACCTTCCCCCTCACCTCGTTCTGACTTAAGCCTGACCCTGAGGATTAGTGGCAAAATTAGCGTCCACCCCAAACTCCACGATGAACTTTAAGTGTACAAAAAGAAGTGAAAGAGCATATCAAATTGCTACTGAGTTTAATTTTTCGGACTTGAATTGGCAGGAAAAGGAAATCAGGAAAAGGTTCTCTAGGAGACTTAACTTTCAGTTCCTATGTCCTGGACGCACATGTCCCAAGAGCACATTTGTATCCCCCACGGCTGGAAGGAAAATGAGTGGATTAGCAGGCCAGCCGGCAGGCAGGCTGCACCCTTTCCACCTGAGGAGCGCCGTAGCTCCTACTTCTCACGAACCCCGTGCCCGCCGGCTCCGCCAGCACCGCCTCCTGCTGTTCTCACCCCCACGTCTCGTCCACTGGCCTTGGCGAGCCGATTGGCGGCTAAACCAACTGGGATGGCCACCTGCACATTCCGGCCCCGGGCCGTGCCGAAAGAAGTCAGTTAGCTGACAAAGGGTCTTTCACCTGCAGGGAAATGGAACAAGCCAGCTACTGTGACCTAAACCCTGAATAATCAGTCAGTCCACTGTGGGTTTTACTAACACGATTTCTATTTGTCTTACCTGTCAGCACTTTGGGGATTCCTGAAAGAATTAGTTCTGGAGGCCTGGGAGAGGCCAGGGGAGGAAGAAGAGGAGAGAGCTCTGGTCTGCTGAATAGCCAGTGATTCTCTAGGACTGCAGAACCCCATTAGCCAAGTTGATGTGCCAAATTTCCGCTCTGGCCATAGTAAGACCGGGTAAGTCCAATCATTACTGCATCCGTTGACCTCCAACTCCAGTCCAGCCCAGACTGCTAGAGTCCTTAGAGTCCAGTTTGGTAGAAAGGGGCCTGCGTCGCCACTGGCAGAGTTAGAGGAGAGAGTAACGATCAGCAGGGCAGGCGGCCCTTCTGAAGGGCCAGATGGGGTGTGTTTGTTCTGGACCCTAGAAAACTGGGCAGGACTTGCTTTCTCGTGACCGAGGAACTGGTTTCCATAAGCCCTGATTCAAGGAACCATCCTTTCCCAGGAAACTGGGCTTCCTTGGAGAGACAAAAAGGAGTAGGTTCATTTTTACCCAGTTAACTGGCTCTTTGGAGCTTTTCCAGGGGCTTAATTGCCCTGGAAGCAAGCAGAGGAGCTGTGGGCCGATGAGGCAGGCGGGTCATGAGTTCTTTCCTCCAGATGCTGTCCCAGGGTGAGAAGGTAAAGTGAAACTGGGGAACTCACACTTCTTGGGTCTGGAAATCCCTTCGCTTCACCCTGGGGGACAGACTTAGGTGGTGGTGGGTGGGTGGCGGGGAGGGGTAACCAACTGGACAAAATGATGAAGCTAAAGAGGTCTTTTGGAAGGCACTGGTGGGCCTCTGAGTACCAGTGAGTCCATCCGCAAGGGGCAATTTAGAAGCATGGGGGTCGTGTTCCTGCAGAACCCAGCAGGGAAGTAGGCCCAGCTCTGCCTGAAACCTGGTCTCACACAGCACTTTGGAGGCAGTGAACTGACAGGATGGGTCTGGATCCCGGAGGTCATGGCAGCAGAACTGGTGGCTCGGGCTCGGGCACGGCCTGGCCCCCAGGAAGCCCCCAGCGGCAATGTTACATCAGGCGGGCTTGTGTGTCTCACGGCACCGGATCCAGTCCGACGCACACTGCGGGACCGTCGCCCTCCATTCCCAACCCCAGCTTGCCCGCATGCAGAGCAAAACCCTACGCGTTGACAAAGAGCCAGAAGTCCCAGGATTGGGAGGTGGCTGGACCAAGCTTCACTCTGGCCTGGCTGAAGAGAGAGACCGCACTAAAAGTAAATGCTCATTTCGCAAGATAATTCAACTGTTTGACCCTGACAACCAAAAGCCTGTCCATGCAAATCATCCTAACAGCACCAGAGCAAGGTAAGAAAGGAATTATTTTTTGGTAATAATAAAGCAGGAGCCAGTCGCATCTACGCTGCTGCACCTTTGGTTATGAATGAATGCCTGTATAATGGCTTTGTTTTGCCAGGGATGCACACTGTGGAATTTTTCTTTCCATCATCAGAATGCAGTGCTGCATATTAAATTTTAAGGACTGAGGCCCACTAGAGGGGAATTCCACTCCTGAATTCTCCTTCCTGACCAGCAGCATGAGGTCTCACAGTGCAGGGAAGGGAACAGAGTTTGAAGGTTTCCTGCCCCCTCTAGTCTGTGAGCTCATTGTGGGGAAGAGAATGTCACTGTTTATTGCATTTTCCTAAGTGCTTAGTAAAGTGCTCTGCACACAGTAAGCGCTCAATAAATATGACTGAATTAATGAATAAATGACAGTGGAACGTGCAAGGCCAGAATGACCTTTGGAAGACTATCAGGGAGACCGAGCACGGGGGCAGTGTGGCCCATCGACCCCTGGCCCCTCACAGAGTGAAAGCCAGAAATACTTCCAGCTGACTGAGCGGGAAGAGCTCCCCAGAAATTCTGGGGTAACAAAGAATCCACTGATGATGAAATTCCCACCTGGGCACGAACAGCCCTGAACTGTCCATATTGGGACCTATGGTTTGGCCAAACCAGGCCCAAACACAAATTGCTCTTTGCCATACAGCCTTATGGCTGTGGGGTCACCTGCAGCCCTGGGCCGGTGTCCCTCCATCTCCTTTCCTTACTGCAGGCCCCAAGCTGGCTGTACTCTCTGAGACCTTCTTTTCTGTGCCTCCCCTTTTTTTTAATGGTATTTGTTAAGCGCTTTCTGTGTGCCAGGCACTGTACTAAGCACTGGGGTAGATATAAGTTAATCAGGTTGGACACAGTCCCTGTCCCATGTGAGACTCACAGTCTTAATCCCCATTTTACAAATGAGGTAACTGAAGCACAGAAAAGTGGAGTGATTGGCCCAAGGACCCATAGCAGGTAAGTGGTGGAGCCAGGATCAGAACCCAGCCCTCTGACTCCCAGGTCCATGCTCTATCCACTAGGCTGCCATGCAGATGGGTGGTGTGGCCCGGGACCTGCGGCCTTACCGCCACTCCACAGTGCCTGATAGTCTCCCAGATATGCTGGCTTTCTCGATTCACTGTGTATTTGAAGGGGGCCTCGACCGTTGATCTGTACTCTCTCCAGCCCTGAACTCAGTAGACACCGGCTAAATACCATAATCAATCGATTTTCCACTTCTTTATCTGGAGCCGCGATTCTGCTCAGAGAGCTGTTTGGGTGGAGGAATTCTGTTGTGTCAGCTTAACTCTGTGTTACCAATCAAGATCTTTGATGATGTGTAGGGTTTCTCTAGGGCTGGCTGATCTCAAACTTGAGTCATTCCGTGGCAGCGAGCTGATTCAGCATGTCTTTGAGGGTTATAGTGTACTCTGCCAACCACTTAGTACAGTGCTCTAGACTGTAAGCTCATCTCTAGACTGTAAGCTCGTTGTGGGCACGGAATGTGACTGTTTACTGTTGTATTGTACTATCCCAAGGACTCAGTACAGTGCTCTGCACACAGTAAGCGCTCAATAAATGCGATTGAGTGAATGAATGAATGAATGAATGAATGAATGAATGAATGAATGAATGAATGAATGAATGACCTGGAGGCCCCCTGTTGTCCCGAGTGTGTCTGATTGAGGCTATTCTTCGGGAGTCAGATCCAGGAGGACTCTGACTGGGACTGTGCCAAAAATGTCACATTGCCAGCACTGGAGAGTCACAAGATGCCATGAGTTGACCGACTGATCCGCCAATCGATCGACAGCGGCCACGGTCTCCGCCCTGATCTTTCTTGACGACTGTGACAATGGAGGCATCTCGTTTGGGGACAGATCAGGACCAGGGAGATCCTGTCAAACCCAAGGACGAGCCTACTGGGACAGCCCTGGAGAACTTTAAATTTTAGTTTCACAAAATGAACACATTCCACGGGCAGCATCTCTGAACGTGCCAAAGGGGAAATTCGAGTACCTAAACCTGCCAACGTTTCAGAAACTTCATGATTTTCTGAAAATAGCAAGTGGAAAGAAAAATAAGGTGACTAAGGAAGGGTAAAGGCATTTTATTTTCGTCATTTGAAACACAAAAATGAAGTTGTTTCAGCAAGCCTTGTTTTTTTTGGTGGGGTACTCTGTAGTCTCACTCATGGAAGCCTTTATACAAGGAACTCAGTATTTTCAGAGAAAACAGTGGTGGACAGTAGCTCTCTGTTCTTTCGGGGGGGGAGGAGGGCAAAAAAAACCCTTTAATTTTCAAAATCCATTAAAACTACTATGGACCGCAGGGAATTTTATTCCTCTAACAAAGCAAGACAATTTCAGTAATAAAGTACATTCAAAAGGCTTTTGAAAGTTTATACAAACAGATGGCCCACAACATAAAAAAGTGCAGGACTTTGAAAAAGCATATTTCTTCCAAAATGCATTTCTTTTAATTTTTGGAACTGCCCATGCAATGCCATACCCTGTTGTTGAAAATAGAATATTCCCAAGAAATGTCAGTAAAGTCAGTTTGCCTCCTCAGATCTTTTTCTGCCCTAGCAGCCCTCCAAATGGGCCCAGACACCGTCTCCTCCGTAGATACACCAGGCCCCGACAGCCTCCATGTCTCTGTACACATCCTGAGCCCTATCGGTCTCACTGGCAGGATTAGTTCTTGTTGTGGTACTCAGGAAAGAAGCAAAAGTAGGCGGGCTGGGGGAGGAGCTTCATCCTCAAAGAGATGCTGCACTTTTTCATGCTGGGGGATGCTGGCTGAGGGGAATCATCGGGGGTAGGGGAAGAGGGTCCCAAACCGTGAAGGGGGGTGGCAGGAGGGGGCACGTCATTACTGCTCCCCAAATCCCACCCCACCCTGCCAGGGGGACCCCGCTGCAGTTCAAACGGAGGCGGAGCGGAGCCACACAACAGCTAACGCCCTTCCACCAACTGGTGAGGAGCTGAAGACTAAAGCGGCCAGAGCCAGGGCAGCAGGAAGAAGGGACAACTGGGCTAAGTCATTCCACTTAGCCCAGTAACCGGTTTCTGCCTCAGAGAGATTCCCCGGCCACCCGCCTTAGAGCCTGCCACTCCGCTGGCCCCTCATCGGTGGGTAGTCAGCAACGAGGTCAGGGAAGTCCTGGCTCGACAGGCCAGAGGGCACGGTAGGAGGGAGCCGGTTTGAGGAAGCTGTCGTAAGGCCCTTGGAGACGAACAGGTTTCTCCTCCCAAGCATAGCAAACGTTGCCTTTGGCCAGGGACAAAAAAGCAACCAACTGCTCATACCGTGCCACGCAGTGTGAGAAACAGGGAAGTAAGAATCAAACTCAAGGGCCAGAGGGCAAAAGCCTCCTTTTCACCATTTAAAGATCCTGAAGCTGCTGGTTAGAGCTCGTCTCCCCCTAGGGTTTCACCAGATGATCCTTAAAAACCATTTCAACACTGTAGAGTTATTGAGGTAACAAACTCGGGGTGGGTGGTGGGTGTGTGGGTGTGTGTGTGTGAGAGAGAGAGAAATCGTGTGTGAGGGGGAGAACGGGGCTGGGCCACCCTCAAATACCTTCTTTCAGCAGAGACGACAGGCAAAACACACATGTCCAGGCACAGGGTAATGCCTGAGGCCCCCCGCTGGCCCCAGGCGGGGAGCCCCAGGCAGGGAGCCGCCCTCTTCCTGCTGCCGCCCCAGCCACAGTAACCGTCTGTCTCCGGCCGCCACGGGTCCTGCACTGCAGCCACGCTGTGCCAAGGCGGCAGGGAGCGGGCGCCCGGGCAGAATGCCGCCTGTAGCAACGTCGACACGAGCACCTCGGATCGCTTCCCCGACACCCCGGGGGTTAGCGAGCTGCCGAGTCAAAGGGCAGGGACGATCTATCCAGGAGTCCTTCTGCCTGAAGGCTGGCACAAAGCCTCTGGGTCCTGAAAGATGGTTACTGTCATTTGTGCGGCAGAGCGAGGCTGGGGTCATTTATTTTGGGAGGTTTTGGACAGGCCTCCGCTCTTCACCTCCCAACTAAGTGACCTTCGCGGGGCACGCGGGGGGATGGAGGGGTGGGGGGGGAACAGGTGGGTTCCACTGACTGGTCAGGTGACGAGAGGGGTTGGAACAGCCACGGGCTTCAGCCGGCAGACCTCACCTTGCCCCGTCCATCTCCTTCAGGGGGCGGCAGCGCCGCAGCCACAGCGCAGCCGCCCTTCAGCCGCTGCCTGCGGAAGGCATGTGGATCTCGCTGCGCTCGGCGATGTTCTGCATTGCAGCCACAACTGCGGGGACGTCTTTGGGATCTTTTACTTCTAGCCTCCCCCTGAGGGCCTCTTCCCCGGCCCACTACCTCCACACCCTCTTCCCTCCCCCCAACATGCATTCTCTGTCTCTCACCCACGTGGGCACAGGCGAGCATCACAAGCAACTGCCCAGAGAATGGGAGGCTGGAAGGGAGCCCCGTATATGTGGGGGTACTAGGGATCGACTCTCCCTCCTCAGCTGCCCTGCGAGTCGGCCACTCTCTGCCCCCTGACCCTTGACCGGCAGAGGCAGGACCCTCCCAGAGTCTACGGAAGCGGCTGCAGAGACTCCAGGGAGTCCTGTTGCTACCCACAGCCAGTCAGGGGATGAAGGCGGGCAGGGATTTGAGGCAGAATCTGACAGACCAGCTCATGGCTCCCACTTGCACCTTCCTGCATCCTCCATCCTTCCTCTGCCGCTGACTCGACTTGCTGACCCCTACCTGCCCTGCTCCTGCCCATCTGGCAGGGCAGAGAGAGGGGACCGGAGGTTTGGAAGGGACAGAAAGGCAGGCAGATTCCTGGGCCCCGGACGGAGAGCTGGAAAGCAACGAGACATGCTGGGAATAGCAGGGATGTGATCGGGAGTGAAGGGGCCTTTTGAGGGAGAGAGTTGTGCGGGTTTAACTCTACCGGAATCCTCCCTCCCCACCTGCAACATCCCCGAGGTGTGGCTCCTCTGTGGCTAAAGCTGCCGATGCCCAAAAGGTCTGGTCTGTGGCATCTGAACCCCATTCCCCACGCTGAGTTCTCCTTAAGATTCAGAGTAAGTGCCCGGCAGAGATGCCACTCAGTTCTCAAATCAGGCCCTCGGCAACATCCAGACCTCAACCTAACCTGAAAGACTAACCTAACCCCAAACGGTTCCTTCCTCTCTTCCCCCTCTCCCAAGCTCCGTCTCAAGCAACTTCTCTTGTGGTCCTCGCTAGCATCTTCGGCCACAGCCTCCACGTTGACAATGTTCCAGCTGGCCGCAGAAGCAGCCGGTGGACCCAGTTGAGCCCTTGGCCGATGACATCCTAACATAACCAGCCATTTACAGCAGGGTTTGGATCTCACTTGACAGACAACTGGCCCCATAAAGAAAGGTCGGAGGAAATGTAAGCTGTGTGTCGGGTGTGGGTTCGGAGGGGGAGGGCGGGATTCAGGAAGGAAAGGTCCAGGATGGGTTATGAAAAGGAAAAGAAGTAATGTTGGCTGGCACTTCCAAGGAGGACAACCACCAGGCTGTTCCTCCAAGACACCGGATGCAACCAGAAACAATATGATGGATCGTGTCCGATGGGCCACTCTACCAAATCAAATTTGGTTTGGCCGGCTGAAGAGTTGGGTCTCCCCCAAAGAACTCGGCCCTAAATCTTGAGAATTCCAGAATCAGTTTCCACCGGCAAAACAATCTGCCCAGCTCTCTTTGCTCTTTCACAACAGGTGCAGCTCTCCTCCAACTCCCAAGGGAACTAGGGCTCTCCTGAAGCCCGGCAGATTTCTGCCCCCACACAGGTTCTGCCCCAGTGCAACCTCCGGCTCTCAGGGAGACAAAGCGGTTCCTGCCTCCCCCTGAGGCACCAGCAACCAAGGAGGCTGGTAGCCGAAGACACTGGCTTGCCTAGAGTGGGATCTGTGTTCCTTCAGAGTCATGTCTGGGCTCAGAGATAGGCTAATTTAGGTGGTGAGATCGGAGCCAGATGGGCGAGCGCGGCTCAAAGGCACAAACTGCGCCTTGCTGTGCACACAGGAAGGTTTCTGGGTCCTGGTGGTGCCTGGGTAGGTTTTGGCCGGCGGGATTAGCTATCCAGCCTGGGAGCAACGCAGGGCAGCCTTGTGTTGGGGGTACTCTCTAAAGCTGCCCAATAGTAATGGTAATAATTATGGAATTTAAGAGCCCTACATGGGGCTCCCAGTCTCAGGGGTAGGAAAAGCAGGTACTGAATCCCCAATTTGCACATGAGAAAACCGAGGCCCAGAGAAACTAAGTGACTTATCCAAGAGCCCAGCAGGCGAGTAGTGGAACTGGGATTAGAACCAAAGTTTCCTGACTTCCCAAGTCCCGTGTTCATCCCACAAGGCCGCACTGCTTCTCTGCTTTGTTGATACAACCTCTAAAAACATTTTGCAATTCCCCCACCAAAACTTTGTGAGATTCTTTGACAAAGATACAGTCAGCCAAACCCATTTAATTCAAAATCCCGTCCCAGTTCCTTGCATTTCTTCAAAACCAGATGGAATAACAGTAAAAAGTAGATAAGATAAATCAATCAATAGTATTTATTGAGTGCTTACTGTGTGTAGAGCACTATTTCTGAGCACTTGGGGGAATACAACAGAGTTAGCAGATCCAATCCCTGCCCTCAAAGAGCTTACAGTTTAGCATGAGAGACAAACACTAAAATCAATTTCAGGGAGGAAGAAGCAACTGTATAATCCTGGCTCTGCCACTTGCCTGCTGTGTGACCTTAGACAAGCCACTTAATTGGTCGCTGCCTCAGATTCCTCATCTGTAAAATGGGGATTGAATTCCTGTTCTCCCTCTCACTTAGACTGTGTCCGACTTGATTACCTTGGATCTACTCCACTGCTTGACACAAATACCATCATTACTCTTATTAAAGATATGTTCAGAAGTAGTATCCTCTTCGTGTGTGTATGTGTGTACTGGAGAGGCACTGAAGTGCTCAGATGATGCAGTGGGGGAAGGGGAAACTGTTGGTGGGGATTGAGAGATCAGTCAGGGATGGCTTCCTGGAGAAGACGGGATTTTAGTAGGGCCTAAACTTTAATCATTTGCTTTACCAGTTAAAACTGCAGGTGGGGGACCGGCACTCCCAAGGGATATTTTGGAGGAAATCAACTCCTACTGAGCTCAATCATCTTTGGCCCCCATGCTTGGGGCAGACCCCTGACTTGCTGCCAGGACCACTACAGACCTCCACCAGAATCACTCTGCCTCGGCCCTGTCCAGGTAGAGTTCACCATCTCTTGGGTGCGAGCTCTCAGAAGGAGTGGGTGAGGCGGGCCAGTGGTGTGTCCTTGGGGAGGGTGACAATTGGGTGGCAGGCACTGCCCCAGAATACTGCTTCACCCATAGCACGCAGCTCCCGCCTTCCCCAGGCCACAGAGTGGCTTTCTTGTGAGCCTTTGGCTCACACACCACACACGGGAGAGACTCCTTGGTCCAGTTTCCACTTGCATAAAACACCGATCATCACTTCCCCATGCTAACCGACTCAGATGCTAGCAGACTGTTCCGCCTCTTCAAGAAACCAGGTGGGGTTTCTCGTTATCCCTGCAAACCAAGTGCCCGACCGAGACCCGTGACTTCCTCCAGTGGAATGACAGCGTTTCCCTCTGCCTCACTTTGACCAGGGGACCCCAAAGTTTACAAGGAAGCTGTAAACTTGACCCAAGTCAAAGTGAGCACTGTTTATTCTCAGTCATCACTGTCAAGCACTTTAAAAATGGTCCAGTGTTCCTTTAAGAGGGAGAGAAAGTCCATTCTACTCATCAATTTCTTCCGCTTGGCCCACCTGGTCCCAAGAACTGCAGTTAAAATGTATAGTAGTCAGTGACTTTTTACCAACCAAACCCACATCGGATCCTGCGACCATTTATTTTCTGTGCTGAGTTTTGAAAGTCCCTGCAAATTTCCATAAGCCAGATCACTGTTTCTCTACGATTTCTTAATATTTTTGAAGGCATACCTACTCTGTCCCAACTTGGTAAAAATGCCTGAAGGTCAATTTTTCCCTTAAAAAATGGCATTTGTTATTTTTATACTGAGCTCATTCCATCAGTCACCAAAACCTTCTTGTTCTTCCTCCACGGTATTTCCCTAAACGGCCCCTTCCTCTCCACCAAACAGCCAACGCCCTGGTCCAAGTTCCAGTCAGCAGCATGCTCAGAGCTGAGCCAACCTCCTCTCAGCCTCAATCCCTACTCCATGCTGCTGACCACATCACTTTCCTAAAACATCACCCGGCCACACATCTCTCCACTCCTCCAAAACCTTCCAACAGCTCCCCACCTCCCTCCACGGTAAGCCGAAACTCCCAGCCGCTGACTCTCATTTGGCTCTTTCTCCATCAGTCGATCAATGGGACTGAGTGATCAACAGTCAACTGCCATCCTTAGCACTGATGCGTCTGTCTATCCATAGGCTGCCTTTAAGCTCCTTGTGGGCAGGGAACGTGTCTACCAACTCTGTTGTACTGTACTCTCTCACCCCCTTTAAAACTGTGCTCCGCACACAGAAAGTGTTCAACAAATACCACTGACTGACAGATTATCGACTTAGACTATGCATCTTCTGATAACTTGTGCTCCTTACTACCAGTTGTATTCCTGTTTTCCCCCTGCTCTGCCTGTGTCTTCATTATCTATCTGTGTCTCTCCCACAAGTCTGGAAGGTCCCGGAGGACAGGGACCCTTTCTTTGCTGAGCTCTGCATACTGCAGTAGGTCCAAGCCTCCTACAAATGAAGGATTGTTTACAGACAGACCTATTACCTTTGGGCATTTGGTATTCGCCCTACCCTCAAACCCACTCTCCTTATGTACGTTATCTGTAAATATTATATTTTCAGTTATTTATGTATTTGATGTCTGCCTCCCGCTCTAAGTTCGCTGTGGGCAGGGAACGTGTCTACCAACTCTGTGGCATTGAATGAATCCATAGTACTTATTGAGCACTTACTGTGTTAAGCACTTAGGAGAGTTGGTAGACGTTCCCTGCCCACAGTGAGTTTACAATCTAGAGGGAGATTTACTGCTTAGTACAGTGCTCTGCACACAGTTTAAGTATTCAATAAATATGACTGACTGAGATAGCCGCTTTTATCATTGTGGCATTTGTTAAGCACTTGCTATGTGTCATGCACTATACTGGCACTGTACCAGGGTGGATAGAAGCAAATCAGGTTGGACCCAGTCCCTGTCCCACGTAGGGCTCACAGACTTAATCCCCATTATATAGATGAGGTAACTGAGGCTAGCCCAGGGCTACACAGCAGACAAGCGGCAGAGCCGGGATTAGAACCCATGACTTTCTGACTCCCAGGCCCATGCTCCATCCACTCCGCCACCCTGCTTATCCCAAACGGCCATGGCTTCCGGAGCTCAGGTCTAGGCCCCGCTGCCCTCCGCGGGCAGCCTCCCACACCCACCATTTCTGGCTCCGGTCACGAGGACATTTCGTGTGCCTGCTTTGAGAGACCAAGAGGTGAGGGGGGGGGGCGGGCAAGGGGCAGCTGTGGCCTCACCCCAAAAGATCTCAATCAACCAATGGAATTTATTGAGTGCTTACTGTGTTCACAGCACTCTACTAAGCGTTTAGGAGAGTCCAATGCGGTGTTTGCCTTGATGGCCCAGCAGTCCTGTCCCTCCCCACTCTCCAGCCCCTCCTCTCCTCCACCAACCCCTAAAAGGAGAGGTCCACGACCGTCACCACTTCAGCCAACCCTGCATTCCACAAGCCCCGCTGTGACCGACGGAGGCAGACCCACTTCCCCGAGAGACCGACCGGCCTAAGGAGGCGATGCTGGGAGCTGGTGAATGTGAGCCACAGGCTGTTGTACAACCACTTGGGAAAAAACACATGTGAAATGAGAAGCAAGGGTGTTCCCAGGAACACCCGGGACACCCCGCCTCCAGCGCTGCAAGAGCCAAGTGCCTGATCCACATCCTCTGCTCTCAGGGGCCCCAGAAAACAGCGGTCTCCTGGCCCCCCTCTTGCACCTACGGAAAGGCTGCCCGACATTACCCTCCTCTATAGCCATCTTCTTCCACACACAACTCTCTAGCCCCTTGGAGAAAAGCTGGGACAGCGGGGGAGAGGGAGAGCTGGACAAGCTCCACTGTCCACTGTCAACACAGAATGTGGCACTTTCATTTTCCCAAGATTCTTTCCAGGATGGCATCCCCGCACCTCCCCTACCCGGCTCTGAGCCTCATAACAGATGGGTCTGAATCAATCTGCGGTGTCTTTTCCATTGAGCATTTCCAAATAAAAAGAGAGTCCTCAAAAAAAGGGGTGGGGCTCTGACGGCCAAGGTGTACCCTGCCTGCCCAGCCGACCATGGTGTACCTCACCCGCCCATTCGGCAACCTGGCACCTCCTGCCCCGAACCAGCCAGCTCTTTGCACCCCTGCGAGGCTCTGGACAGAAATGCCCCTGCTCTTCCCAGCGGGGCCGGACTGGTTCTAGGCCCCGAGTTGGAAAGGAAGGATTCTCCCGAGAAACCATGCACTCTCCCAGGGGATCCCCATCGCTGCGGAAAGTTTCCACATCCCAATGCAGAGAAGAGCCACTGGGCGGCTGGAGGAGGGTAAAGCAGCAATTCAACTTCAGGGATAACTTACACTCACTTGCTCTCTCACTCTCTCTCTCTGTCTTTTTCCCACAGGCACACACACAGACACACACACACACACACGAGTGCGCGCACGCAGCCTCCTGCATGCACAGGGAGCAGCCAAGTCAGCTGTCTCCTTGGGCTTACCTGGGCATATTCTCTCTCAATTGCAGCTTTCTTTTGACTGAATGTCCTAGGAAAAGAAACAAATATTCATTACTCACTGGAGCTACAACGGACGGATATCTATTTCATATAGACTGGGCTCAGGGCTACCAAACAGTCTGGAGAACTGAGCTGAGGACTCCAAATAAATTTGGTTTGGACCCCTGCACTACGTTTAGCAGCTCCTAAACGTAGCCATGAGATGTCTGAAAACCCCTTGGCTTCAGAAGGCCAAAATGTGTGGACGTTGGCGGTGGAGACCTTTCCCAGAACAAAAGCCTCCACCTGTGCCTCCCTCCAAGCCAGATGCCTCAGCCCCAGAAGAGACCATCGCTTTCCATGGGATGTGTTGGGTCTCCTGTATGTTTGGGATATTCTGGCAAGGGCAGCGGTGGGGAGGGAGAAGGAACACCACCAGCATCTGACTTTGCCTCCCAGATCACTATGGACTAAAGGGCCCCATCCAGATATTTGCCTTGGGATCAAGTGGCTAGTAAGACCTCGCTGGATGCTTATGGTCCTCGCTTAAATACCCTAGACAGTCAAAGGAGGGAACACCTCACCAGATTTATGATTATTTAAGGGGGTTTGTTGACCTCTCAAATATTAGGATTCTATTAAGTATCAAAACAAGCCTTCTTTATTGTGTTGCCAATGGGATTTTCCCCACGCTGGCTTGACCAGGATAATGAATGCAAATTGATTTGCATAGTCACTGAAAGCAGCATTCTCCTACTCATCTGCCTAGTACGCTTTAGGGCCTCCTTATACCCAATGATGCCCTCTCCCAAAAGATTAATTCTCTAGGTTGGTGTTAGCAAATGGGCCAGCAAAAAAGCCCAACACTATCGGGACAAATGCAGACATCCAAGATGCATTCTTGTCATTTACAGCAGGCTGATCTTTTCCTTCCCTGGCATTTCGGGGCCTCCTTCCTCATTTCTGTTCTTGCCCAGCTGCTCATTCACCCAAACCAATGACCCCGCTGGAATATGTGAAAATGGATGGGTTGGGCTCTTCGGGCAGTCGAAGCCCTCTTCCAGTTAGAAACGTTGGTCATGTGTCTCTAGGATGTTCAGAGCTCATACAGTCAGTGTTCTGCAGAAAACTGCCCAGATTCCCAAACTGCAACCCAGAAGGATATGGACACCCACCGGCCTGCCCGATGCCAGGACTCTTTCCCCTCCGCACCCCCACAGTTTCTCCTGACCTACTTGATGCTAGACCCCTTCCAAATGCCTGCAGCTTCTAATTATGATAATAATAATAATAATTGTGGTATTTAAGAGCATATTGTGAGACAGATACTGTACTAAGCACTGGGATGGATACAAGCAAATTGGGTTGGACACAGTCCCTGTCCCACATGGGGCTGGCAGTCTCAATCCCCATTATAAAGATGAGGTAACTTGAGTCATTGAGAAGTGAAGTGACTTGCCCAAGCCCACACAGCAGACAAGAGGTGGAGCCAGCATTAGAACCCATGACCTTCTGACTCCCAGACCTGCAATCTATCCACTACGCCATACTGCTTCTCCCAAACAGCCCAGGTTGTGCAGAGGCTCCCAGGGCTCAGGTCTAGGCCCTGCTGCTCAACGCAGGCAGCCTCCCCCACCCACCACTTCTCGCTCAAGCCTGGATGGGGAAACGGCTCCTGATCAGACCCCGCAGGGTCACCAGGAAGGAAGCAAAATGGAAGTAAGCTATTCACCCCAAACCTCAGCCAATGGCCTGCTGTGGGACCTCGGAGGAGACACTTCACCTCTCTGGGCCACAGCTCCCTCATCTATGAAATGGGGTTCAGGTAAATGACCTCCTCCCCTCTGCACCTAATGTGGGATGGAGACTGTGTCTGCTCTGACTGGCCTGTATCTAATCCAGCACTTAAGATGTGATAAGCCCTAAAATAAATGCCAATATCGTTAATTGGTCATCTATGCTGCAGATAGGACATGAGAATGAAACAAAAATAACTCCAGTCACACTAATTAGGATTCATAAAAATGAACACTCTCCCTAAAACTTTCCACTTTGGCAAGTCATTCCCCACAACTACTGTGGCTTTACCTCTTATGCTTCAGACTTGAAGCAAAGAGCTTGAAAATGACCTCTTGCTCCATCGCTCCAGTAGGGCCGTGGTTCTGGGAGATAAAGAGCAGCAACCTGCACGCACCTCCCTGGGACCTGCCGGAATGGTGGGAAGCTGGAAGGCCATTTGGGGCCCCGGGAAAGAGTCCACGGAGCCCACCAGCCCCTCGACTGGGGACGGGAAAAGCCAGCCCCACTCGGCACACCTCAGTTCCCCCTCACTCCGGGACCATGGTGTGCCCCCTCTCCCAGGTCCCTTCACCCATATAGGTGCCACTTCCACCCTGAGTGAAGGAGGTTGGCACTTTCCCATGTTCAACTGGGGCCAACCCCTGTTGCTCTTGGGCCACTGTGCCTCAGGGCGGCCGCCTCCCTCGCTCACTGTCTGCAGATGGCCTCCGACCTTGGCAGATTCCCCACCTGGTCTCTTCCAACAGATGGAAACAGCCCCTTGGGAACTCCAAGCCTGCTTCTGATTCAGACCCCGTCACCCGGGGCCCAAGTGAAGCACCCGGTGATGCTGGCGTAAGAGGTATAGGAAAGCATTATTTCTTAGGCCCCGTCCCTCTCAGTCAGCATGAGGACCTCTTTATGGAACCCCAGGCCAAATATCACCGCAGATCTGATCTGATGCAGTCGGAAGGTCCCTGCCACCACCAGAACGACAAAGCCATTGAAATTGGCTTCCCAGACTGGCTCTCAGGCAGCTGGACACCGCCCTGCCCTCCTGCTTGGAGGCACGGCCTCCTGGCGGGGAAGGAGGAACTTCAGAGCTCAGCTCCAAAATTCCACTCTAAACTCCAGAGCTGGAAGTTCCCGAGGGGCACGAGGCATTTCAGGCTGATTGGAAGGACAGCAATGGGGCCGAGCCGGCTCTGGGAAATGTCCTGCTCCCGTCCCTGTGGTTGAAAACCAACATCTCTATTGGCATCACGGCTGGGAGCTAGGAACTAAACTGCTCCCGGCAGCGGTACGGCGGGAAACGTCCCTCATCCCTCCCCACTCTGGCCCGGAGGCCCAGGGCTTCTCCGTGAGGGAAGTGGGGCCGGCCGGCCGCGGCAACAGTCCCGGACCCCCAGCCCCATAGAACCGCGGTCTGTCTAGACGGTGCTGGGCATTCAGCCTCAGGGTATTGTTAGGCCTCTGATCTTTGAGGCCTATAATTGAACAAACACAATAATTTGAACAAACCAAACAACCAGTTCTTAGGGTTAAAACTGGGGTGTGAGGTTATAACTGTAACAGGAAACCCATATTTCTGACCAAGCTTTTAACCCAAGAAAAACATCTCGCTAAAGTGTCCTTTAAGCATACCGGAAATATTCCACACTGCTGACCGATGTTTCTCGTGAAAGTCTGAGAAACCCTCAGACAGAAGGAAATGACTCCGGAAAGGAACACTAATGTCCACTTTCGGAATGCGCAATCCGCCACTAGCTCAAATATAGCATCGCCCATCTCCTCTCATCTCTTTAGCTACAACCTTCCTGTGAGCAGACATTTATCTTTCTGATGCTGTGAGCTGGTTAAAGGACACATTCAGTAAGTGCTGAATAATAGTCCCAGTATTTACTAGTCCAAGTGTGCTCCACCCATTTCTGAAACCTACAGGAAGGAGAACTCCCCACTAGGCCAGCCAGGAGGCTAGTTGCTCAGAGATGCTCTGAGGCCTCCACTGCTGGCGACGCTCCTGAACGGATGCAGGACCTGGCAGCTCACGTGCCAACCCAACACGGCAGAATGGAAGGGAGCCAGGGGTGCTGCTCACCACTGGAGCTTACGCTGCAGTAACCACCCTAACACTCCTAAGGAGTCCAGTGGGGTGGGCAGAGACCACCTGGTTCGGCCCTGGGAAGAAGGGGGGGTGAATACTTTCGACAAGAGGCTGGGCGCAGCTGAGGAAGGTCGCCCAGTGAGCCCATGAGGGTACCTGGGCTCCCGCCCCACTTGAGGATAAGTCTACTTCCCCTCCTAAATCTTGAAGGAGGAACAATGTGGAATTAGCCTCCGCATCCAGCCAAGGGAGTGTGATCCAGCGCTGAAGGCCAAGGCTATGGAAGGGTCCAGGCCCCACTCAGAGGTCTGGGGACTCCCACCATGCCTGGCCATTCCGGGTCACTGGCTGGCCTTGGAGCCTTTGACCTCCCCGGGGCATATCTGCTAGTCCCAGGCCTGAAAAACCAGGGTGAGACTCTCAAAACCATCAGGAGCTAACAGATAAAGGGCAACGAGCAGCCAAGAGAAAGTCTGACTCCAGTTTCTTCTTGGAGAATGAGAATGGCTGTTAAAGGGGAGAAGATGAGGAAAACAATGGAAGCCTACGAAGACTTAGGCAGGGCATCAAAGAAAATACAGTCACATCCGACTTGGGAAAAACCACTCGCGGCCCAGGCCGGCAGGATAGAAAAGCTGAGACTGCTAGAAATTTGCTCCTCTCCTTCCTTCAACCGCCTTTACCCCAAGACACCCTTCAGTGCCATCTGGTTTACAGTCTGCTCACACTCAACACCATCAAAAACTGACTGAAACAAGCAATGTGTTTGATGTGCAGTCCAACCCCTTCCTCCTCAAAATCTTTTTCCATTGGTCCCTGAGATTGCTCTCCTATCGCAAAGAGGCAGAGCTAGAGCCTAGCAAACCTGCTGCCACAGTGCAAAGGAAAGGCACAATTGCACTGAGATGCTAGGTTGCAGAAAAATAGGTGAAATAGGGCCTCCAGCAGGCTGGGCATGGGGGGAACAGAGAGGTGGCAAGTTGGAAGAGAGAAGCGGGGCAGATCACACTACATCCGCAGCAAGTCCAGTGGCTCCTGGACTACTGGTGGAGTCCCTTGGGGTGGAGACCTCTCCCTCCTGGGGCTTCCAATCTGGCAAGGACTCATGTCAACTCACACGCAGATATCACACGTGACAAAGTCCTAGGATGCAAGATAAGTGGCTGCCTATAATTTATCTGAATGCCTGTCTCTTCCTCTAAACTATACGCTCCTTATGGGCAGGGAACGTGTCTATCAACACTACTGCACTGTACTCTCCCCAGTGCTTAATGTAGTAAGCGCACAGTAAGCACTCGATAAATACTATCCATTGATTGATTTACTGATTGCAACTGCAAACCCAGAAACCTGAGCACACAGTTTCCAGGGATTCCCACATCTCCTGGGGAAAGGGACACAAACTAGAATGTGTGAAATGACTGCAGTACCTCAGGCTATTGATCCGGGAAGACTTCAGGGTGAGGTGGCTCTGGGCAAAAGGGAGCCCGGGGAATCAGCACGAGCAATGGTCTGAGCCGGGGACCAGCACGAGAGATGGTTTGAGCCTGGGAGAGTGAAGGGAAGTTGATGCTGTGCAGAGCCTCTTGATGGCAGCAGATGGGGGACACGCACGAAGGACTCGGATGTGGGGTATAAAGAGAGCAGAGTAGCTGGCTGCTGAGAGACCTTGAAGCCGGAAGCCTGGGATCTGACTGGCTGGAAGTGGTGAGCAGAAGCCACGGTAGACTGCTGAAGAGGAGGACGCCCCAAGGGAGCAACCCTCAAGGCAAGTGATTGTCACTACCTTGGCTGGGATGGAGCAGAGAGGGGAAGGGCCAGAGCCCAGAGCCCCGCTACGAGGCCAAGGAGGCCAACCAGATCCGGCCTGGGGCGGCGGCTGAGAGAAGGCAGAGGAAGAGGTGACTGACATTGATTGACTGATTGACTGGGAGGTGGGTCTGGGAGCTTCTTGCCGTCAGACAGCCAACGCCGGCGGGTAGCAGGACGCCGGTTCTTAAACGACGGAACGTGGACGGCCAGGAAAGCAGGCTGGCTCTGAGGGTCCGGCACTATGGGGGCAGGAGCCGATCCGCAGGGTTCGAGCCGTTGCTCGCCCAAGATTTCTCAGGCTCCAGAGCAGCTCCAGCAAGGGATCCTTTGTGCCATCTGTGGTGGGAGCTGCTAGAGGGTTCTCCCAGAGCACAGCTGGGGGCCTTGGAGGGGTGTGCTCTCTAAGAACCACAGGCAAAGCACACTGGAGGAACTTGAGTCAGCAAGAATGAAGGCGTTGGGAGGAGGCTTTCGAAGATCCCAGCAGGAATGTCATTTCTGACACAAATTCCCCTCTTAGTGTTATGCCCAAAGCTAGCCAAACACTTCTCACCCTGGTCCCTCGAGGCTATTTTACAGTATCAGAATGGATCGGGCCTCCACAAGATGCAGATCACTGTTCCAGTGCTTGCCGAGAACAGAATAAAGAAGTGACCATTCCTTGCCCAATCAGAACTATAAGACTGCACAAGCTTGAAGCAACCCAAAGCCCTGAGCGGTGTAGTACTGAAGGCTGAGGAAGAGGCTGGTAAGCACAGAAACATCACATCCAGAACCAAGCCACACCCACAGCCAAACAATCAAATGTATAGATAAATATACCAACGTACGTTCACACAGGTACGTACCCCTGTAGCCAATCCCCGAGTCGAGGAAGTTCGCTGAACCCATAGCTTATACTAAGCTGGGGGAGGCTGCTAGACGCTTTGAGAAGCAGGGACAGAACGGTAAAATGGGAAAGCCGTCTCACCAAACCACAGTGCAGTCGGGATGCACATCCCGCACAGACCGAGTAGGGAAAGACCGACTGAGCTAGAAGACTGC